>NC_142009.1:143027711-143343961 GCF_049901735.1 Notechis scutatus | reverse complement strand
CAACAAAAAGCTGATATTCTTTTAACCATTCTCTTAGATGCTGTTCATAATGCCAATGAATCATTACTAGCATTGAGTGATGTAGAAATTGCACCAAGATCTTTGAGAATATGTGTTTGTTTGCACACATGCACATGAAAACAAGCATACAGAACTAATCTCCATGTCCCTGAAAAATGAGAGCAATTTTGTTTAAAACAATGTATGTATTATACTGTAGCTCTTTTAAATTTTTGTATGAGTTTTATATTATTTATTTATTTATTTGATTTGTCAATCTCTTACAAGATAACAGGTATAAAGTATAAACATAGTTATGAATACATGAGATGGATACGTATAAGAAAAATAAAAAGAAGCAATAGGACAGGGACGGTAGGCACGATTGGTGTGCTTATGCACGCTCCCTACAAGACCTCTTAGGAAAGGGGTGAGGTCAATAGTAGACAGTCTAAGGTTAAAGTTTTTGGGGTTTGGGGAAGAAACCACAGAGTCAGGTAGAGTATTCCAGACATTGACCACTCTGTTGCTGAAGTCGTATTTCCTGCAATAAAGTTTGGTGCGGTTAACCTTGATTGTTTGGTGCGGTTAACTCTATTGTTTGCTCTTGTGTTATTATGTCTGAAGTATTCATTTACAGGTAGGACATTGCAATGTATGATTTTATATACTCTATTTAGATCGGACTGAAGGCGGCGTATTTCTAGGTTTTCTAGGTCTAGAGTTTCAAGCCTGGTGGCATATTCTGCAATTGGTAGAGGAGCAGAGAACTCTTCTTGTGAAATATTTCTGGACTTTCTCAACTCTGTTAATATCAGATATGTAATGTGGGTTCCAGACTGATGAGCTGTATTCGAGTATTGGTCTAGCAAATGTTTTGTATACTCTAGTTAGTAGTGTGATATTACCAGAGAAAAAGCTACGTAGGATTAGGTTAACAACTCTTAATGCCTTTTTAGCGATGTAGTTACAGTGGGCTCTAGCACTTAGATCATTAGAGATGAGTATTCCAAGGTCCTTGACAGAGTTTGGATCATCAACAAGGTTTTGATTATTCAGCTTGTATTTTATTTTCTGATTTCTTTTGCCAATATGTAACACAGAGCATTTATTTGTTGAGATTTGAACTTTCCATTTGTTTGACCATTCTGATACATAGTCAATATCTTTTTGAAGGGTAGCAGTATTTTCTGTGGTGTTGAATAGCTTTACATCATCAGCAAAGAGAACGCAGTTGCTCTTAATATGATCAGAGGTCATTTATGTAGAGTATGAAGAGAGTTGGTCCTAGAACACTGCCTTGGGGGACACCACTGTTGACAGGTACAGAATTTGATAGGACGCTCCCAATTTTGACTATTTGTTGTCTGTTTGACAGGAATGCTTCTATCCAGTTATGCAGGTGTCCAGAGATACCATAAGATTTTATTTTTAGGAGTAGTTTGTCGTGTACCACTGAATCAAAGGCTTTACAGAAGTCTATGTAGATTGCGTCTATTGCTTTGCCCTGATCGAGTTGTATAGTCCATATGTTTTTGCAGTGTAAGAGTTGCAGATTACGGGATAGTTATTTTTTTAAACCAAATTGTTTATTAGAGAGTAGGTTGTTTGTCTCTAAGTGGAGGATAATGGATTGGTTAATAATTGATTCCATGACTTTACAGGTGACGCAGCATAAAGAGATTTGTCTGTAATTTTCAACTAGGTTGGGGTCTCCCTTTTTGAAGATGGGGATGACCGTGGCTTGTTACCATAGTTTTGGCAAGGAGCTGGTCCTGAAAGATTTTTTCAAAGATTATGCTTAGAGGTTCGGCTATGGCAGTGGATAGCTTTTTTAAGAAGTAGGCACATATTCCATCTGGTCCAATAGATAGAGATGGTTTTAGATTGTGTAGTTCATTAATTTTGATACACATTCTAGCATTCATTTTGATACACATTCTAGTAATCAAGGCAATCTATAAGATAATTATGTTCAATTGTGACATCTTTTTACTTTTGTCAACTGACATTGTGATAATCATCTTATTATTCATTTTCTTTTTACTGACATTAGGAATACATATTATTTAATCAACATTCCTGCTATTTGCTACTACTATTCCTTCCTTCTCTTTTAAACTCTATTACAATGTACTTTAACATATATTCTATTTCTTTATTTTAGAACTCAACCAGTTTTGCAGAATTCCAGTAGCATAGAATTTCCAAAATGTCTCAGTATATATAATGTGTGTATTACCCCTTCAGAAGTCATAGTATATATTTGATTAGTTACTTATATGCAAGCAAAGATGGGTATTTTAGTATATGCAAACTCTAATATTTGTGCTTCCTGGTCATCCTGAGTTTCAAGAGAACCATCCCTCAACTCTTGAAAAAGAGTTCAGACATAATATTGTCTCAGAAAATTTAACTATTCACTTGAAAGAAATGAATACCATTTGAGTTCTATAGCTAAAGCTCTGACAAATCAATCAGCATAGCTCGATTCTAATCAATGTGGAATAATCCTTGCTTTAATTTTTTTTACTCAGTCAAAAGTCTTTCTTTAAGAATGCAGTTCAGGCAATAGCAATAATTCTTCAGATTTTTTGACATCTTTTATAAGAATCCTAACCCCTGCTCAATGCAGGATCCTCAATCCAGGAAGTAGGTACATTATTTCTTAAAAAGGGCAGCTCAGCTCCTTCCTGCTCTACTCTAGAACAACCTGATCATTATTAACATTCTTATCTAAAGTTCCATCAATGGTTCTAGTGCTTCTTTTCATTTTACATGACAGTTCTTTAGATATTCAATGACTATTTTCACAGTGCAATACTCTCAAGGTATGGGGAAATGTAAGATACTGTATAATATGGGTTCTAAACGGCAGTGGAGTTCTTTATTATAGGAGGCAATTCAATTCAGATATGACACACAATATTATGGGTAAATGCCCTAATCATCTCCCACAATATAGACATTATGCTACTGTTATCACCTATGCTGTATGCTGTACAGTGTATTAGCCTCATGTTCATCTTGAACCATTAACATTATTTTTACACGTATTGCTGTCAAAGCTCATCATTCCTTTCTTAATTTTCTTTGATTTATTTTTAACTAAACGCAGAACTTATCCTTGTTGAATTTCAACTTGTAGGTTTTACAAGAATGCCAGTCTGTCAAGATATTTTTGAATTTAATTCTATTTTCATTTCACATCTGTAGACTGGAGAAACATCCTCCCTAATTTCATTCAAGTCAATTATAAAAACCATTTCTCACAACCCTCTAGAATGAAGCAAAGCCATTAATGAACATTTACTGGGGACAATTTGTTAATCAACAATGTGTTCATAAGGTATTATTCCCACATTTGTGAAGAAAAAAAAGAGTTGGTTTTCTCAGGGTGCCTCTAGAGAATATGCCTGAGGAATGGGATGTGGATCTAGTTCTCCCAAATTGTATGTACTTTCCATTATATAGTTCTCATTTTCAAATCTTTAATGTGTAGTCAAAATAGAAAGCATGCAGTTAATTCTATCAGAGTTTTATTCTTCTTTAAACCAATCCCATAAGCACTCACATAACTATATAATATAAGCAAAACCCTATTTGTAATAAGAAGATTACATCTCATTTTTTGGGTAAAAAGGTTGATGTTTAATTGTCTTGCTAATTAATCAACTTGGAGACCTATTACTAACTTTTTTTCTAGTTCTGAAGCAGCTTCCTTATACTTATCCTTCCCTTTTTTCAGATAAAATCTACATACTCCTTTTCTCTTCCAATCTTTATTTTGTAAATAAAGGATCTGAAATCAGAATAATATAGTATGGCTATTCATAGTGACATCTGAGCTATGGTTCAGTTTCTTAATCATTCTGTTCAAATCATACACATTTTTGCAATACATTCATTTTGACGAGATGGATTATTGACAAACCTTAATGCTAAATGGTATGCCCTAATACAAATGTCTCTGTTTTTATGAAGGGGATGTGAACCTAATTATTTACCTAACTATGCAAGGTCAATAAACTTATTTTTAAAATAAGGAACCCCAGATCTCCTTCTGTATTGTATCAGAAAATTAAAGTATTGTTTATTAATTTATTCTGTCATTTAAAAAAAATGTTGGGAAAAAAAGATTTGGTAAAGTTGATATATTTTAACTGTGTCTATTTTGCCTAGCCAAGAAATCTCCTGATACCATTTTCTTCTGGGTTTTTATTCCTAAAGAATACAGAGTTATAACTGAAGTTGTGAACATTTTTGTATTATGTTCTGTTTTTATGATGCTAACACAAAAGTTGTTAAATTTTCAATTAGTTACATTAAAACATATCCCTTCTAGGATGTTAAAAATTCTTCCTTGATTTTAGGGATTTCAGCTTCTAAGCTGGATAGGATTAGTACAGTATCATCAGGACATACATTAATAGTGCTTCTATTTTAATATACCTTTGTTTTGTTTAGTTCTAATTATTGTTGCTAAATCTCTACCCTAAACAAAAGAGCACTGGGAATAAAGGGGTATCACAGATTGATGCCTCTGCTCCATTTAAATTATTTGATTTTATCCATTTTAATTAAAGTACTAGGTCGAAAATAATTTGAGAAGAGCCATTTTAGTGTAGTAGTTAAGGCACTAGGCTAAAAACCAGGAGAGGTGAGTTCTAGTCCTGTTTGAGGCACAAAACCGGATAGCACTATGACCCAGTTACCGTCTCTGAGCCCTGGGGAGGAGGCAATCTCTACTGAGGGGTATTTATTGGGGATTTCTGAACCAAATCAAAATCTTTATAAATATCAAATGCTAATAGAGTCATTCAAACTTTAGGATAATTGAAATGATAAATAAATTCAAGAATTGTCTTAACTGAGCCCGATTTTTAGGGTAGGAGGAATGAAATTAGCCTAAACTAGAATTAAAAAAAATGAGAAAAAATATTTTAAGTTTTCTGACAAATAGTAAAAATAGTTTTACCATTTTAGATTAAGATATTGTTCTACATAGTGCTGGAAGTTATTTTAATGTTACCGAATAATAACTACAGCTCTACTTTTTCATGTTTATAGGATTATGACTCTGCCCCAAGCAAGCTTAAGCAGTTTGAAGAAATGTAGAACTATGATTTCTAGGACTGTTTATAAAACTTACTCTGAAATCTATCCTGACCTTGTGCTTTGCCATTCTTCAATTCTGCAATAACTTTTTTAGTTTGTCCCTTGAGTCCTCTTGTGATGATGTTTGTGACCATAATTTTGCTTTGGTATCAGAGGAAAGATGAATCATAGTGACTTACAATGCTCCAGGAAGATAAACCATACAACAACCTCTCCTCTTTAACTATGCAACTATACTCTTTAAATTGTTATGAATCCTTCTTGTCTGTCATATTATGCCATCTTATTCTGAGGAGCTGTCAGTGCAAGTAGCAATTTTATCCCTGCTTGACTTCTTGTCTACTATACTATTTTAACCTTCTGGAGGATCCAATTCACCTTTTTGATGCAAAGACTCTTTGCAGTTGGCAATCCCTCCGAACTCCAGGTTAAATTTCTTTAGGATCTCTGATACCCCCATGTAATCTGATGCAAAGAAGAGTTTGTCTTTCATATTAATTAGGACTTTGAATGGAAAAACGTCATTAATACACGTGTTTCGTATAATGAATTAAAGCCCTCACCTTCTGTTGAAGTAACCAAATTTAAATTTTGAAAGTGTATGATTTGTTCCTTGAATTTAAGATGCGTATGGTTTGTGAGACCCTGTTAAAACAAATTCCTTAAATTGAAATGGTGAATGTGCATGCGATTATCTGAACAGACTCCCATTTGGAGGCTATTTTCTTGACACTTGGTGTTCTCTCTGAGCATAATTTTCTGAGACAGTACTATGCATTTTTAATGCATAAGAACAAAAGTACAGCTGGCAACCTCTATATTTCTAGTTTTCGATCCTGATTTGGGGCACTGCAAAAATATAAGCCCGATATGTCATTGCATTTGCCAAATTTAACATTTCTGCAACTTTTGAAGAAAGTTACGTGATTCTTTCTCTATGGGTTGGTCTGGGCCTTTGCTTAGGCCGAGGTTCTTAGGTGGCTTGATTTTGCATCAGCATCTTCCTTCTTCACTTTTTGGTACTTCTTTTTTACCATCACATTTATTTCTTCAAAGCACACAAGCTAAGGAATGTGTTGTGACATTCTTTCTCTGTTATTTTTACTTTGTTTATAGAGTTGTTACATATTTGGCGAATAAATATCTTACTGAAGAACAGTTATTTCAAATGCACCAGGTTTCTTTGGCTGTTCATGCTTGTCACCCTCCCCACCCTTTCATTTACTGTGTTTTCTAACTGATATAAAGAAGAAGCACCCATTTTGTATTTTTTCTAGTCTACTAATCCATTTAGAGCTCACGCTTTCTCTTCATTTTTCCTCCACTTTTAGATTTCAAAATTGAAAATTTCTAATCTTTAGCTCTTTCGTTTTGTTCAATCCCTCCTTCCCCCGTCCCAATCCTCTATCAAGGTACATTTTGGTCCCAGTTTTATTTAAAAAGGAGATCTTTGCTTCATGAAATTACCTCTGGGTTAAATATTACAAGGGAAAGTTATTACTTTTTTGACAATTCCAGCTGCAATGCCTAGAAAGGTCAAACATTTCCCAGACGTCTTAAATATCATCTCTTTTTCTATAGTTACCATTATTTCATATAAAATTACATTTGCATGGTATTGAAATAAGTAAATGTTATCCAAAAGGTAAAGATACCTCAAGTTGAGCTTGGCTCCAGGAGATTACATGAACACATCTAAGTAAATTTCTTTGCAATAATACAAAAGTGGCATTGCCTTCTTCAAGAATGTTTTTCAATTTCTCAGTCCAGCTACAGTTGGGAATTCTCTGATGGTTTCTCTTTCAGGTATTAACCAAACTCACTCTTGCTTAGCTTCCATATTGGGCCAAATACTGTCCCTGATAAAGGTTAACTATCTTATGGAGAAAAGTAATATTATAAAAATGAATATTACTTCAAGACTTACATATTTACTTAGAGGCACTCAATGCTATTACTTTGAAATTAGCATTAAAGGAGACTGATAAAATATTAAGATGTTTTAAATGGAAAAGACAAAGCCCCTGTTGTGGCCCGCCAGCAGCCAGTGGAGCTGATGGCAGACTCGGATGAGGTTGGGGAGGAACTTGGGCCAGTCCTGGAGTCTGGGGAAGGCTCTGATGGATGCTCTGCATCGGAAGTAGAGACAGGGCCAGGAACATCCTATATTTCCCAGCTGCCTTCGGAGTTGGAGATAAGTGGAGAAGAAGAACAGTTGAAGCCTGTTCCAGATGCGCATATGCGTAGCTGTCAGGAGAGAACAACTGAGGAATAGGGTCCAACTTGGGAAGAAAGGCACATGTGGATGCTGAATGGCCCCTCCCTGGGGAGTAAATAGAAGCAAAAGGGGAGTGGTGGTTGCAGGAAACAATAGTTCGTATTTCTTTTGGAAGATTTGCTTATCGTGGCTCGTGCCTCACAAAGACTCATTGCCAGGAATTAATTTTCAGCTTTGCGACTGGAGGTTCTCGGCCTAGCAATTATCCAAGGACTGATAAGGGCTGTTCTTGCAATGAACCCTTGGAAGAATTATTGTCAGGACTTTTCTGTGTGTGAATGCCATGAATTCACACTAACTAAAGAAAGGTTTTTCAGGACAAGGGGTCTGTTTCTTGGTTCTACAAAGCCTGGGTCAGAACCCCCCCTACATTATCTTTATCTAAATAACAGTTATCATATGGTAAAGAAGGCTTTAATGTTTCTGATTGTAAGTTTCTTGCTGGTCATATATTTTGACTTTAATTTAGAGGTTCGGCATGCAACGACGAAAAGGTTAGCCATCATTGATCTGGCTATTTTCCCTGATCTGAGAATTTTCCAGATTTGTTGGAATTGCAATCTCAGAGTTTCCAGCCCAAAATCTGCAGAACATCAGATTAAGGAAGGATGATCTAAGCACCAACTGCTTCCTTGGGATCTTCTTTTCAATCAACTTGTTGGGGCCACAGCTTAGAAGCTTCTTGCTATGATTTTTAATCAGGCACTAAATTATTTCAGTGAGTCCAAGAATTGCTATATATTTATTAGGTTAGGCCAAATTGAACACTTATTTTTATTTATCTAGGCATCCTCACATTTATACATGTTTATAAGTAGTCCTCATTTAGCAACTGCATTATTAAGTAAGCATTATTAAGTTCTTCACATTTTGACAGCTATGAAAACGTAACAGCCTTGCATTTATGAGCCGTGATGGCACAGTGGTTAATATGCAGTATTGCAGGCTAATTCTGTTGATTACCAGCAGTTCGATTCCCATCAGCTAAAGGTTGACTCAGCCTTCCATCCTTCCAGGGTCGGTAAAATGAGGACCCAGATTATTGGGGGCAATAGGCTGACTCTGTAAACCACTTTGAAAGGGCTGTAAAGCATTGTGAAGTGGTATATAAGTCTACACCTTATGCTGTGAGTGCTATTGCTATTGCTATGACCTTCATATGTTTGTAAGGCAAAGGACAGGTGAGGATAGTACGTCAGTTGCAGGCGTCTCTGGGACTTTGTTGTTTTTTTTTTTTTTTTTTTTTTTTTTTTTTTTTTTTTTTTTTTTTTTTTTTTTTTGCGTGTCCACTTTGCTTAATGACTAAATTGCTGGTGCCAACTGTGGTTGCTAAATGTGGACTACCTGTACTGGCCTCCAGAGAAACTTGTCAAAATACAGGAATTACCTCATATGAATAATAGGATGAAGCTTTATGATATGATTCAAACAGCTGACATCAAGTTTATTTGCCTTCCTGGGGCTTAAGAAAATAGGAGGGAGTGTGCTACCTTTAGATATGGCTACCATATTTTGCTATAATGAAGTTATAGTTTGACATCTTCAGAACGACTCAGCTGATTCAAAGTGTTACTTATATAAGAATTACTCTCCTGCAATTCAGTCCTCCAAATTCTGCTCTCCATATATTTCTGGAGCTAACCCGAGGAGCAAAAAATTCTATTCATATTGTATCATTATACAAAAATGAAGCATTAAATTAACTGTGCTGAGGTTTCTCAAGTTGAAAGCTTTTTTTTTTTTAAAGAATCTTGGTTTACCTTTCTTATGCACCTATCCTAAGATTAAGTTCTGCTTGCTGTGTTAAAAGGAGAGAACTGACATACAAGGCAAAACTACTTGTAGAGGTTAGTCCTCAATAATCAATCAATTTAACTGAAATAACTCAGCAGCTTTGTTTGGCTGCCTGCAGGGAGGCTATTATTTTATACAAGCAGGTGAACACCCATGTAATACACACACACACACACACACACACACACACACATAACTATATGTAACACACACACACACACACACACAAACATGTATTTGTGTTTGTTCATAGAGTTTTAAGTTAAAACACATTTTTTTAACCTAACGATTGAACATAACACAGGCAATATTCAAGCCCTGTTTACAATTATTAAAACGTATCTGTGACACTGTTTTGCTTCATTCCTGTAGTACTTCTTTTCTTTCTAACACAATCAAGTTGAAATCCTTTTCATTTATGTGTTGCATACAGTATCTTCCACTCTTGGAATCCTTTTCAAATTAGCTCCTTGCACCTTTAATCAATTACTGTGGTATTCTGTAAATTCTTCCAATTTCTCTGCAAACCTTTGTCTCTCAGGTACCATTAAGTGAGATACTGTTGAGATAGCATTTTCAGGGACGTAGGAAGTTTTACAGGTAGTTCATTAAGGTTTTTTTTTTTTAAATAGGCAAACCATTCTGTTTTATAACTGGATTTTTGATCATTCACAGTATTTTTAAAAGGTCATCATGGATGTGCATATAAATGAAACAGTAAAGAGAAAGTTTTTTTTAAAAAAAACCATCTTATAACAATGTTAACTATCTTACAAGCAGGTAAAACCTGAGAAGAGATAATAGAGAATAGACAAAATAGCTTAAAAAAACAAGTACATGAAAAGAATTCAAATCAAGAAGAGGTTATATTATTCCTGAGGAAACACAAATATTTTTACTTGCCACTTAAATCAGAGGTCCCTAACTTCTGAGCCATGATTCAGTACTGGACTATGACCTGTTCAGAACCGGTAGGCGCACATGTGTGCAACTCCATTTGTGCAAGCAAAATGTTTGCGTGCGTCAGTGGTGGGATTCAAATTTATTTACTACCGGTTCTGTGGGTGTGGCTTGGTGGGTGTGGCAAGGGAAGGATACTGTAAAATCTCTAGTCAAAAGTGGTATTTACCGGTTCTCCGAACTACTCAAAATTTCTGCTACCGGTTCTCCAGAATTGGTCAGAACCTGCTGAATACCAGCTCTGGCGTGCGTGCCTACTTGCGCAAATGGAGCTGCGCCTGCTTGTCCGCCACTCACATGGAACTATCCCCTCTGCAGCCCCCGCCAATCCAGAAAGCTGGAAAGGTTGGGGAACGCTGACCTAAATGAGACAGGAAAGTGCCAAATGAAGCCATTTTATAACCAAATCTTTCTCTTGTAGCCTCCCATTGGTGGATACAGCAATTGTAGATCTTAAAGTCCAGATTAGCAGCCACCTCTTTGAACTGGAGCTAGAAACAGACTATAAACCAAAGAGTCAAAGCTCAGCAACATCAGTCTGAAGGGGGGAGGGGCTCTGTCCTGTGATCTTGTAGCTGTATTTTGGTAAGATATGATCCTAGGCCAGTTTCAGGTATGACGCATTACAATAGTGCAAAGAAGAGATTTAGTCACCTCTGAGGCACTTTACTTTTGCTCAGGGGGAATCCACCAGTGAAAGAACTCCTGATCAAGTTATTATCTATGCTGCCTCCTCCCAGGCGACAAATTATGATGGATCCCCAAACCAGACTATGCAGCAGCCACGGTTTTGCGGTCCTGGGATAGTATAAGGCTGACTGAAGACAGCATTAATATTTGCTTTAAGATTCTACAGTGATTTTTCATTTTCCTAGCTCAAGTTACAGAAGAGAAGAAGAGAGCGGTGTGTGACAGATGGATTTTTCTGAGCTCTTCTCAACCTCCTTTTCTCCCATCAGCTGTTCAGAGCATCCAGTAGTGGGAGGTGCTTCAGTCTCTGTGTGTCTAGACTGGGCTTAATTTGTGGAATGCTCCTCCTCCTTCACAGGACTCCTTCCCAGCATTCCCCAGTTTTGGCTCAGCCTTGTTGAGGATAGGCAGTGTTTTTTGTTCTTCCTTGGCCGAAACAGGAGAATTATTCAGCAGGTTTGGAAATAGTCCAGTTTTTTTTCCGCAGGCTTTTAGCCTCCAAATCACATTACGATCTCCCAATGTTAGCTCTCTCCATCTGGCTGTCGGAGATCGTTTGCATTTTTGGGCAGCGCTGTTTCGCGCCCCGAAGCAGCGGGCGGCTTCGGCATTGCTCCGAGCCTCCCCTCAACTGCTTGTTCTACCCCCTGCCATCGTGATTCTGCATTGCCTTTTCTACATCGGCAATGGCGGCGCAGGCGTTTTCACCCTCATCTGAGTTGTATCATTTGATTTTCCCCCTCAGAACGCCATCTTGGTGTGGAAAGCATAAAAGCTTAATTCTTTCCAGCCCTTTCCCAGCCATTTTTTAGCACAAGGAGAAGCCGTTGGAGGCATTTTCTCCACGCGGCAGGAGTTTGTTGCTGGGAAGTGCGCTCATGCCAAATGTAATGGCCATTGTTTTGCCTTTGTTTTAAAGACCGCGTGGCTGTGCTATTTGTAACTCGAGCTGTGTGAGGTAGTTTTCCTTCCTGATCAGAGGTTTCTCTTCAGATAACCTAAGGAATTATTACACCTCATTTTCTTATTAGATTCGAGGCCATCTGTGCACTATTGTTGGCTTAACCCTCACAGCCTTACCCACCCAGCGGCACAACAGCGAGCACCCAGGCCCATGTCCGCCTGTGCAGGGAAGCTGTTGAAGGCCTTTCTTTATTATCTTGGCCTTTCAGGCGTTCTTAATTTGGCTGTTTGGATATTCACTATATCAAGCTGTATTTCTACTAATTTATATATCTATATCTATATCTATTGGTGATTATCATTCACTCCAATAACAATAACAATAATAAAATATGCAGTATTAATATCTTAATAACAAAAGATATTATTACTGTGATATGACTCATATTATATATACATATATCCTAAAAAAAAAAAAGGAGATAAGATATTATCAGGGCAACCGGTCCCTTCTTGGATCAGGCCCCTGGGCGTGCCAACCACCTCCCCAGTATCGCTTTGAATAACGAGCATACTGCATTTCTTTCAATCAAAATGGCAGGTGGTAGTAGCTCTCAGACCTCAACATTAAGGGTCAAAGCTAAATCTCAGCACAAATCTAAGCAGACAAAAGGTCATTCTAAAGCTTCAGAAAAGGATGCCAACAGGCACCATAAAGCATTAGAAAAGCAAATAGATAAGTGTGCAAGGGAGGCACACAGGGCCTCACAGGACTTTCCGCCCCCCAGTCCAGGACCGTCAACCTCTTCCCACCCTCCTCCTCCCCTAGATCTCTCCCTCTCATCCAGACGTAGCTTGGTTCCCCAGAGTCAACAGGCCCAGTTACCTGTTACGCGAAGGGCTCCTGAAGCTACATTCACTCCAATGTCTGCCGGTCTTTGACAGGACGACATTCTTCCAGAGGAAGTTCCAGAGAGGATGAAGGTGTGGATGGAGCTGGCAATCTGCCAGGGAATTGAAGCAGGTCTTCAACACGCAGTTCTGACCAGGGAACATCCCGTAACTGCTGATTATGATTCTCAATCGCTAAGGTCGTTGACCAGATCAGAGCAACACTATACCCAGGTACAGTTACAGGGGGAAATGCCCCTCCAAGGGCCGATGGAGGAGGAGGAGGCGGAAGAAGTGGATCAAATTGATCAAATGGAACAGATTGAATCAGGATCAATACATGACAGCGAGCCCCTGTCAGAAGCAGACCCCTTAGAAAGGGGAATGTCTGAGGATGAGGGCATTGTTTCCGATCAACCTGTTTTTACAGGCTTATTCCACCCACAACTATTCAGATCACTCTTGTTTAAGGCAAAAAACATTGTACACCTGAACAAGTCGGCCCCTTCTACCACTCCAACTCCTTCAGAAAAGGGACCAGAAGATCTAATTTTCAACCAACCGGTAGTCAAGGCAGATGTGATTCCAGTTCCTCACATGTTTTCGGACCTGGTACAGAAACAGTGGGCAGCGTCTGCAGCAGTGTACCCTGCCCCCACGGGATATGAGAGGAAATATTTTAATTTGGCCCCTGATTTCTCAAAATTGTTGAATACTCCCGAGGTAGACAAACCTATAGTGGGATTAGCGTCCTCTTCCTCCATTCCCAGTGAAGCGCTGGAAGCATTAGAGCCAGAGGAAAAACGGGCCGAGCTGGTCCTATACAGGGCCCATCAGTCTGATGTGTGGGCCATTAGAGCGGCCATTCCTTCTTTACCCATTCTTCTCTCAGGTGGCTCCGTCTCTTACGGGAGCATGTCCCCAATTCCAACATTAGAGCGCACCAAGATATTGCAAAACTTATAGCAGCCGCTGAATTCTCAGCTGACACAACCTTTCATGCAGTCAAGTTTTCAGCCAGAGCCATTACTTCACATGTCACAGCGTGAGGCTTACTATGGTTAAAGCATTGGCAAGCGGACATTAAGCACAAATGCAAGCTGGCTTCTTCTCCTATTGCGGGAGACAGACTGTTTGGCCCTGCCCTCGACCCGCTGCTAATCGAAACCCAAAAGAAAAAGAAAATTCTACCTTCCCTTTTTCGGATGTCAGATTCTAGAAACTCTCAGTCCTTTCAGAGGGGATCCTTTCGGCCCTTTTATCAGGGACCCTTCTCACCCAGATACCAGAGACGCCCATCATTCAGACCAGGGCAGCAGCCAGACAGGTCCGACTTCGGGGATAGGAGCAGAAGGGGTGGTCAATCCAATAGATCCTTTAGGGGAACAGGAAACAGGTCCTTTCGGTGTCCAAGATAACTCCCTGGACCCGACTCCCATTGGCGGACGCCTTAAATTATTCGCGGACCAATGAGACTCCTCAATCTCTGATTCCTGGGTCAGAGACATGATCAGATTTGGCCTTGCACTGGAGTTTCAATCCACTCCCCCAGACTTCTTTATGTCGTGTCTTCTTTCCAGAGATCCCGTTAAACTCAATCTTATGGAAACAGCTATCCAACATCTACTAGACATATGAGCCATCCAACCAGTAGCTACTAACCAACGAGGGCGAGGTTGCTATTCACATCTTTTTGTTGTTCCCAAAAGTTCGGGTGGGGTGGGGTGGAGAGCAATATTAGATCTGAAGCATCTTAACTGTTTCTTAGTATATCACAAGTTTAAAATGCACACCTTACAATCTATCTTACTCAGCATCAGAAAAGGTGACGTCCTTACGTCTATAGATCTGACAGAGGTGTACCTACATATTTTTATTCAGCCTTCCTACTATAAATTTTTGAGATTCTGTTACAATAACCACCATTTCGAATATGTGGCCCTTCCTTTCGGACTAGCTTCTGCCCCCAGGACCTTCACAAAGGTTCTTGCAGCTCTCGCTGCTCATCTCCAAGGTATCCCTGTACAGCTCGTGTTACCTCGATGACATATTAATTTTGTCATCTTCCCATCATCAAGCAGTCAGAGATACTCAGACCACATTACAATCCCTACAACAACACAGGTTCTCAATCAATTGGAAAAAGAGTCATTTAACACCTTCGACTCGATTAATCCATCTGGGGGCAGTCATAGATATGGTGGAAGGCAAAGTTTTCCTGTCACCAGATAGACAAAACAGCATTCATCAATTAGTTAAGGAAATCAGGGTTCATAAGAGGGTGTCCCTAGCTGAACTATCAAAATTGTTAGGCAAGATGATCTCATGTATATCTATTATTCCTTGGGCCTGGCTCCACACTAGATCCCTTCAGTAGTTCCTGCTCCCATACCAGAGCTCCGGCCGAAGCAACTCCAAATACAAGGTCAAGGTACTATCAAAGGTCCCCATATCTCTCCACTGGTGGACCAGACCAGTCATCAACAGAGGTTGTCTCTTCAAAGAGCCCCACAGACTTACCATCACCACCGATTCCAGCCTGTTTGGATGGGGAGCTCACTTTCAATCGCTCACAGCCCACTGGCTGGAGCTTCAAGCAGTACACCTGGCTCTCCACAGCTTCCTTCCACAGGTACGCAATTAACACATACTAATATTGACCAACAACATAACAGCAAAAGCTCACATAAACAAACAAGGGGGCACACAGTTGAAACACCTTATGCGGGAAGCGGAGCACTTGTGTTGTTGGGCAGAGAACAACCTGCTTTTCATCAGAGCAGAGCACATTTCGGGCCTGTCGAATACACAGGCAGATTGGCTAAGCAGGGCCACGATCGATCAATCAGAGTGGCGCCTCCATCTGACCCTGTTTCAAGGGGCGGTCAGGAGATTCAGGCAGCTGGTAGTAGACTTGTTCGCTTCCCCCCTCAACTCTCAGCTCCCCAGATTCATTTCCAGGTACCCCTCGCAAGGAGCGGAGAACTTCAATGCGCTCCGCTGCCGTTGGCCCCTGGGTCTTCTGTACGCATTCCCACCACTTCCACTGATCCCCAAGGTCATCCAGAAGCTGCTGGACAAGAGGGCGGAGCTGCTGCTAGTAGCTCCTTACTGGCCCAGACGGCCGTGGTTTGCAGACCTCTGCAGTCTATCCTTATCAACACCATGGAGAATTCTACCGGACAGGGTTTTGCTAACCCAGGGACCCCTTCAACATCCGGACCCTCAATGGTTGCACCTAACCGTCTGGAGGTTGAGTGGAGATGTTTGAAGAGCAAAAAGTTTTCCAACAGGGTTATCGCCACCATCCAAGCTGCCAGACGCCCCTCAACAACTCGCATTTACAATGCCACGTGGTCCAGTTTCTGCAAAGGATGTAGTAAGTCTCACATTGATCCCATCTCTCCATCAGTGGCTCAAATCCTAGAGTTTTTTTACAAGAGGGGTTTCATAAGGGATTATCACCTAATACGTTGAAAAGACAGGTGGCGGCCTTGGCATCGGTTGTCACTTGTGAGGGTCTACTGTCTCTTTCTCATCACCCACGCATAGGGAGTTTCCTTCGAGGAGCCACAAATTTACACCCACCAGCGGTTCACCGTTATCCCACTTGGGACTTTAACAAGGTCCTCGTTGCACTCACTAAGTACCCTTTCGAACCCTTGAAATCATCAAGTCTCCAATTTCTGATGCATAGTTTTCCTTGTAGCGATCACTTCTGCTTGTCATCTTTCGGAACTGGCAGCTTTGTCAATCAGACAAGACCTTTCCATCTTCCATTCTGACCGGGTGGTCCTTCATCCTGATCCTACGTTTATACCCAAAATTAATTCGGGTTTTCACAGGGCACAAGACCTGATGCTTCCTAATTTCTGTCCCCGGCCATCCCAAGGGTTGGAACTACAATGGCATCGGCTTGATGTGAGACGAGCATTGCACATATATATTCACCGCACAGTGACTTTCAGAAAAACGGAAGCTTTATTTATGTCATTTCAGCACAACACTCAGGGATACAAGGTCTCATCTTCCACAATAGGCCGTGGGCTACGGGCCGCGATAGTGAAAATGTGTCAGACTCAATCACTGCAGGTGCCCAGGGGCATAATAGCTCATCCAACAAGGAGCACTGCAACATCAGCAGCGTGGGCCACGCAGGCACCAATAACTGAAATTTGTCGGGCCGCAACCTGGGTCTCTCCATCGCCATTCATTAGGCATTATAAAATAGATGTGTTTGCATCTGCTGAGGCCTCCTTTGGCAGAAGAGTTCTGCAACGGGTCCACGGGGACCAGGAGGGGATTCCAAGCCAGACGGAGTCCCTCCCGTAGGACAGGCCAAGCTTTGGTATGTCCCACTACTGGATGCTCTGAACAGCTCATGGGAGAAAGGGCGTTGGTACTTATCTGACACGCCCATTCTCTTTGAGCTGTGAAGAGCATCCAGCCCCACCCTTTTTCCGTCTGGTGGGGCCCTGTTTTGGCCAACGAATTGTTAGGGCATTGAGGGTGAGGGTGTTTATTTTTCTCGTCTTTGCCAAAACTGGGGAACGCCGGGGAGGAGTCCCGTGGAGGAGGAGGAGCGTTCCACAAATCAAGCCCAGCCTAGACATGCAGAGACTGAAGCACCTCCCACTACTGGATGCTCTTCACAGCTCAAAGAGAACGGGTATGTCAGGTAAGTACCAACACCCTCTCTCTCATCTACACCACATCGCACATGGACTTAAGATGGTAACTCCTGACAACCACACAGGCTATTCTATAGCATGAGCAGAGTATGTGTGTAGAGAGGAAGTGATTTTTGAGGGGTAGTACTAAGAAGTCTTACACTTTCCTACTACAGCACTGACCCCTCTGCAAAGCTCCCTTCATGCAGCAATGAGGCTTTATAATAGGTTGCTCTGATCTCAGTGGAGGCTAATTTAAAGCCTCATTGCACATAGGGAGATGAGGTTGTTTTAAATGAGCTTTTTTATTATACTTCTTTAAAAAACTCATTCAAGAAAATTCCAATGAGGGTATACTACTTATGTATAGGATATAACCTACAGCCAAAATGCATTTCCATGGGAAATGCTATTTCAAGGAACAAGATTTTATTCCTGGGAAGAAATTTCTCACATAGCAGAAATGGAAAACTCCACTTAAGACACAAATTGCAGATAGGCCAAGAAGGGATGTTCCTTACTTTGGGTTTTAAATCCATCTGCTTTGTAATTTGAAGATTCCACCTGATGAAAAGTATTTGGTGTCTTAGTTTTTCATTTTGTGATCTTAAAAATGTAGTATAACAGCTGAGGGATTTTTGGAGATTCTTCATTCAGCTCCAGGCTTTCCATGTTGTCAAGTAATTAAAAGGCAAGTCTCCAGCCAACAATCTGTTCTCACTGCCACATGATATAGCCTAATTATTCAAGAAGAGAGCATCTAAGCTGGTTGCTTTCTCCAATTTTTTATTTTATTTTTAAACATAAAACCAGATGATTAGAGGCACTCCGATAATTTCAGAAATGTTATTGCCTGCAGTTGGCATTCAATTCCAAAGCACTGGGATATAGTTATTTACAAAGCATTAGCTTAATAAATATTGAGTTCTTCTTTCTTCTTCTGCAAGAATATTGAATGACCTTTGGAAAAAAAATAAGCATTTGCTCTTCCAACATGTCTCAGCTTCTTAGAGCTCTCTTAAAATAGTCTGATGCAATCCATGTAAACAGGATTCTTAAGTCATTTTAAAGTAGAGATATGAAATGTACAAACTGTGGATCAGAACAGGTCATAAGGAAGCCCACGATGGCTGTAATATGCCTGACATATGATAGATACCTCGGTGTGGGTACCACTCACCTTCATGTCTCCCTTCTGCAAACACTTCCCACACTGATTTTTCCTCTGAGAATTTTCCATAAATGTTTTGGAGGAAATTCTAGAACGCGTAAAGCTACTGCAGTTCTGTTTGGGCTTCGTTATTTCCCAAAGGCATTCAAAATGGCCTAAAACATTTTTTAGTGACTTCCGAGAAAGATGGCTAAGGGCGGATAAATTGCCATTCCAGACAGCTTGCCACCTCATACTGATCTCATTGAACAATCCCCAGGCATCTCCCATTTGAACGCAAGGCAGTCTCAAAGACTTCGTTATAGGGCTGTTGGGAAACCTGACCTCATACTGAGGCAAATGTTCAAATAACTCAGCAGGAGGATTCTTCAGGCTCTGAGAATGATTCAGAAGAAGTCGATCTGACCTCACATGACTGTAATTTCTCTCAGATTCTTTGGGCTTCTATGTGAAGGTGCTATAGCTTTAAGGCTTGTGTTCCTTTAACAAACAAATTTCTAATAGCAGCAGTTAGTTGGAAAACACTGACCTAGAGCATCCCTAACGATTCCAGATTATCCTCACTGCTACTTAATATATACCGGTACTTATACTGCTGAGAGAAGGTGACCGGTGTTTTGAACAGCAGCATCACCAAATACAGCAATAGCACTTAGATTTATACACCGCTTCATAATGCTTTGCAGCCCTCTCTAAGCAGTTTACAGAGTCAGCCTATTGCCCCCAACAATCTGGGTCCTCATTTTACCCACCTCGGAAGGATGGAAGGCTGAGTCAACCTTGAGCCTGGTGAGATTTGAACTGCCAAATTGCAGGCAGCCGACAGAAGTAGCCTGCAGTACTGTATTCTAACAACTATGCCACCATGGCTCCTATGCTGATGAACGCAACTCGACCTCTTTTTCCCATTTAAATCCAAGGAAATGATTCAAGTTTTAAATCACAACTTTATGTTGTCAATAGGGTAATGAGGGTAAATAAATTAAAGCTTAATCCAAACAAAACTTCTTAAAGGCAAACTGAGACTAGAAATTAAAACCACCTGAGGTTTTAATGTCTGAGGATAGAAAGACATCCTTTAAACTCTGTGGGTATTCCTTGGCCATAATGACCTCTGCTTGGTTGGATTTGGCACAGTGTAAATGCTGAAATAAGTACATGAATATTTGCACAGTTAAGGGTCGTGGGCCAATTGTGTACAATTCTAGAGATGGTTTGATGTATGCATTAGTTATAATTTGTTTGGACTATTTTAGTGTGTTCTATATCAGGTTGACTTTGAAAAATATTTAGAAACTTCAGCTACTACAGAATGTTGCACCCAAAAAGTAGGCCAGTTCCACTTAAATGAGAGGTGTTACAGACGCAGCTACCATAGAGTTTTTGAATAGAATGCCAGGTACTGCTTCGGACACACAAATTCTTGTATGACTAAGAGACAGGCTAGATAGGTTATTTTCTCATTTGAATCTGCTCAGCTTTTAGAATGTATGGATAAGGTATCCTAATCTGCAAGAGATGATTAGGGGGAATACAAAATGACAGTAAGCAATATCTCCTCATAGGTTGCTTGCAGCCTCTGAAACTCCCTGTAAAAGGAGATCAGGCCATTGTTTTTTTTAATCAATGGTGGGCAAATAAATAATTGATCACACAAACTTTGGGAATCTGAGGTGATTTTCTGTTGAAATCATTTAAATGTACAAATGCTAATATTACTGATATATTTGTGATTATTCTTAAATGATGGCTTTTAATATTTTAATTAAAATATGCTACCTTACTTGTGGCTTATTCTAAGCCATTTTCAGGATTAATTCTGATGTCAATCCCATCTGAAAGAGCTGTTCTGACCACTGAGTCTAATCCCTTGCTGAATGCCAAAATCCAAATTAATGGATTTTGACAGGTGGTTGTCTTAGCTTATGCTTCCACCTTTCTAGTGAAAATGAGCCCGTCACCTTCCTGGCAAATTGGTCCCACTGCCAACTGCTGCTACTACAGTTAGAAAGGTCATCTCCCCCTCCCCCAAAGCCACTGAATTGGGATCTGCCCTCCTATCACTTAATGTGTTAGTCTGTGTCCTGCACTCTGAGATAATAAAAAAGTAGTTTTAATCTTCTGTTTGACATCCTTCAGGTATTTCAAGAAGATTGTCATATCATCACTCCACTATCCTTTAGTCTACCAAAACTAAATATAGCCAGCTCCGTCCATCTCTCTTTATACGACTTAGTGTCTAGTCAATGTAAAATCTTGCATTACATTTCTTGACCACAGAAAGTGCCATTAATATATCTACAGCTATTTTTAAACACACATTTTCAAGGCTATTGAGCTTGACTTTCTATACTGTCCCCAGTGTAATCTCTTCATGAGTTCCAGAACTAAAGATGCCATTATGAAAATTTAAAACGGGATTTTTATGAAAGCATCCTAAGAAAGAACATCTTCTATGTTAGAAGATGGCATTTATGTGACTATCTTCAGATACTGGGAGTACTTGACTTAAAACCAAAATTGCGATTTGAATCTTGGTTGCCGATTGAAGCAGTTGTTAAGTGATAGATGCCTTATGATTGATTTGTTCAATGATTCAATCCCAGTTGCAGTTGTTAAGCAATCTCTGAGGTTGTTAAGTGAATGGAGTAAAAGAGCTGCATGCTGAAGGATTTTAGCTTCTCTCTATGCACAGAAGAGAACTCCTCCAAAACGCTGTGTGCAGCTCTGGTTCTGAAGCTGTGTGGAGCTCTGGTTCTCTGTATGGAGAGGAACACCTCTAAAGGGCTGAACAAATGGATCAGACTTCCGGACCAAACCTTCTGGATCTGAGCTCTGTTTCTGTGTATGGAGGGGTGGGAAGCCTCTCCCAAGGACTGCAGAAATGAAGCTCAGATCTTTGTGATCTGCAGTCTAGAGAAGATAATGCCTCTGCTAGGCTACAGAAATAAGAGTTTGGATCTCCATGATCCAAGCTCTGTTTCCATAGCCTAGCAGAGATGTTCAGCTCCACTTGGCAGGCAGCTCTTTCAGCCAGCCCCACTGACTTTCTGGGAAGCTAGCAGAGAAGATTGCAAATGGCAATCACATGCTCATGGGACTCTTGGCAGCAAGTTGTTAAGTGCGAATGGATTGCCAATTGTTCAAAACGTAGTTGTGTGATCGCAAGAGGAAGGGGAGGCACAAAGTTTTACAACAGTCAGAAGTGCTTTGCAGGCCCTAAAGCACTCTTTCTGAGGCCACTTTGAACAGCCATTTTAAACAACCAGTCACAAGTCAAGGACTATCTCTAATATAGGATATAGCCACTGAGGGAGAAAACAAGTTATGGCAGTCATCTTGAAAACTGATTTATCCATACCACATGACAGGAACTAATCATCACTATCTGAGCAATACTTTAACTGCAAACATATTCACAGAAACATACACAAACATTTAAAATAAGAAATGAGAAACTCTTGGGCAAAGCAAATAAGAATATTATAATAAAACAAAAAGGCATGTCGGAAGAGAACTATGATGAGAAGAAAATGCAGTCCAGTGTAAAAAAAAATATGTCTGAATGGTATGAACGGGAGAGCAGAAAAAGCAACGGTAGCAATGGCAAAGGGGGAAAAAATGAAACCACCTCTTACAACTTGAGTGTGAATTTTAGCCAGCAGGGAAGAGAAAAAAAGCAACAGTGCAAAACGAATAACGTTTTCTGTGCGATATCTTTTGGCCTCAGTATACTGCTATTCCAAGTATTTGATTCAGAAGATGCTACTGACGCTGAATGGTCCACAGACAGAGGTAGGCTGCTGCTGGTTTGCACCGGTTCTCACAAACAGGTAGTTAAGATTAGGTGCAGTTTGGTGAACGGGCAAATCCCACCACTGGTTGGCCCTGGCCCAGCCTGTTTTTTGGCTGTTTTCTGGGCCAAAAATGGCCTGAAAACAGCCCCAAAAGTGGCCCGAAAAACGAGCGGGGTGGGGCCAGCCAGTTGGGGCTAATTCCACCTCTTCCTTTGAGGCAAGTGGCCGGGAGGCAGGCTGGGTGTGATGTGTGACATCATTCACCCAGTAACATGACCAACCGGCCACGCTTACCCAGCCAGAGAACTGGTTGTTAAAAAATTTGCAGCCCACCACTGTCCACGGAGCAAAATAAATAAACTCATCATAATTATAAACCATGATTTCTTGATGACAAGCAGGAGTGAGCTCCATCGTCAATGGAGCCCAAGGTTGAACAAAAGCTTCATCCCAGGTTATGAACTTCTCTTTCATCTTTCCAGAAATTTGATAGGATTTACATTCAATTTACCATCTTATCACAGCATGTAAAGCAAGATTCATAGATTATAACTACACCCTGCTTATTTTTTTACACAGATCAGCTTCAAAATATGAAGTGTTAATATAGGTTAATGAAGCTGAGATTAATTATCAGTGGAAACAAAAGCAAGAACTAGTCTCCTTTAGGCCATTCAGAAGGAGAGAGTAGTACAGAATATTGAAATTTGTTTCACATTACTTCTAAGGCAGGAGAACACTATTGGTTCAGTAGAACTGGGCTCTTTGTGTGAATATTGTTGACTGTAAAATTAACCATGTGCTGAAATCTTGCCTCATGCAGGGCACTCTTCATTCTAGGTCCATCCTGTTACTATTCTTTATCCAGCTTTCTGATCTGCTGCCCTTTGCATTGAGTGTAATTTAATGTCTTTCAGTATTCCTTTGGCAGTACAACAGCTTCTGAAATATGTTGGACTATTTTAGATTGCCAGTGATTTCAAATGTACTTCCTGTATACTTTCCATATTATACTAGTACCCAGAATATTTTGAATGATGGGATAACCTTGTTAGTCTTCTGGGTATTTTAATTAGCCTACATCTCATAAGATTTTACTGATCTCCACACTAAGAAAATTTGGGAGGTTGTAAAACCAGTTTTGGTTGTAATGGATACCATAGTATTTATGGGGATTATTTGATTAAATCCTGGAGTAAAAAAAAAGGTGAAGAGATTTTGGGCAAAATGTATATGTTCAGCAAAAAGAGATAATTACTCCCCACCTTGTCCACAGTTATATCTTATTTAAAAACACTGGCATAAATCCAAACATAAATACCTAAAGACCCTGTTATATCTTTGGAATAATTTCATAGTTATTTTGGATTTTCCACTATTCTGGACTCTATTAAATTATTGTACAAAATGAATCAACCTACCTTCCTTCTGTTCAGAAGTTTTAATTTAACAATATTTGTACTGTTGAACTCCTGAAACCCATAAGCAGAAACTAAGCCCCCATTGGAAGGGGTGACTTATTGAAAACTCTTTTTGTAAGAAGTAGTGTGCTTCTGATATTCTATCTTCGTGCATATTAAATAGACAACAAATTTTAAAACTGTCTTATAAAATATACTTGTTTATGTGAGTGAAGTAAGAATGGTTGAACACTGTAACTTATAGGGTGAAGCTATGGCATTAAGGTATTTGCTTAGTTTGATTGTAATTCCAAAATACTATGATTCTACTTCATCATAGTTCTGTTAACATTTGCTAAATTCTGAAAAGCATAATTTTGCCCTGATGAAACAACAAAGAATACAAACCGGTTATGTACATGGAACATGCCATAGAGGCATCTTATAAATGTCAGACACAATAACAATATCACCTTGGCCACAACTTCATTGAGCTGAACTTATAGGAGAAGCAAATGAAGAGACTACTTGATCACTGAGTCAATTCTTATACTTTAGATCGATAATGTGTGAAGTTAGCTCACTATAAATCTTAATCAGCTAAGACAACTGGTAAATTTACGTGCTGCTCTAGTAATTCTTATAAAAATGACAACATTTTTACTATTAAGGGTTCTCAGAACTAGGACAGAATTTATAACCTTTTATCTGAATTTTTATCTCAATTAGGATCAACTGCTAGCAAAGTAACTATCTGGAGAGAGTTGCCCCCCAAAATATTTACTGATACTTGCACAGTCAGCACTGATCTAGTGTAGCTCCTCTTAGTATACCATGTTCATAAGCCAATTATGTAATCAGCATGCAATGCTCAGTACTTTCTTGTTTTTTTTTTTTCTGAAGAGGCATCATTTGTTTGCTTTTTTTAAAAAAAAAACTGCCTTCCATTTTGGGAGGCATACCTCACCCAATACTAATCCTTCTATCTATTTTTTGTGTTGTCCTGGCAACAAATATGAGTCTTTTAATTTTAATCAGATACAGCAATCATATGACGAAACTCAGTATTTTTTTATACACATTTGCATTTTTTCTTTGCTCTCATCTATTGGTAGCAACCTTTAGATTTGAAAAAGAAGCAAGCAGCATTTGATGGAAAAGTACTTTACTGAAAAATAAAAGGAAGAGTAGGAATCTCATAAAGTCTGCTATATCCTTACCTGTGCTCTGACTGAGGGATCTTTTTTAATCCACTTTATCACTGTTTCGTAAACCAGTTCTTCTGTTTTTGTGTTGAGGCTGTCATTTGACATATAGGAAATGACATCATCCTTTGAGATATTAAGAATCTCCTCTTGATTTGCCACTTCTGGGAAAATCTGCAGGGCGTAGGCCTTTGCCATATTGTATAGTTCGCTGCACTGCATTGCTTCAGCCATGGCTAATATTCCTAAGCAATTGCTAGCAGTCAACTGTTTTTCTAAAAAGAACATAAGAAACAAAAGGTATAGGACAGGTCTTCCATTTTCTTGACCAATATTATTACATGCCACAGGTCACAAACGTGTACCATGATGATGGCATTTACTCATCGTACATGTGGCCTGTCATTTCTTGGTTCTGATTGTCATTTAATAGCAATAGCACTTAGACTTATATACCACTTCACAGCACTCTCGAAGCAATTAACAGAGTCAGCATATTACCCCCAACAATCTTTGTCCTCATTTTACCGGCCTTGAAAGGATGGAAGGCTGAGTGAACCTGGAACCGGTGAGGATCGAATTCCTGGCAGTGAGCTGAATTAGCCTGCAATACTGCATTCTAACGACTGCGCCACCATGGCTCATGCCATTTGAATGCCATCTGGAATCTCAAAGGGTGATTGGAGATGAAGGATTTTGCCTCAGGTATTAAAAACACAGTAAGATAACAAATGTGCATAATAAAGGTAATAATATAAATACAAAATGAGCCCAGCATATCTTAAATATTAACCTTATTAAGAGGGAACATGAACAGTCAAGACTAGGGGTGATATTAAGGGCTGTGTAAACGTAGCAGTTCCATGAGATCATTGAAGGATACAGAAGGTAGCATTAAGATACATGGTTCAACATCCTGAGAACCTTAGATTTCATTAAAAAAAAAACACCTCAGTTTTTAACATTTATTATTATTGTGGTCCCAGAAACCAAAGATGTTGGTGCAGTTAAGGATACTGCTTCTTCTACCTCCCCACCCCACACTGCAGCAGTGACTTTGCAGTTGTTTACCAATTAAAACTCAAGGATTTTGGATTAAACAATTCTTGAAATTAATTCCATAAATAATTGTAAGTCCTCAGAAAAAGATTAGAGTAACTAAATCCTCAAGAAAAAAACCTTAAAAAAGATTAAAATAAATAAACACTTAGTAAAAGATTCTTCAGGAGCCTTAAGAGTGTCATCCCAGAGGAAAAAAAAATGAAAGACATTTCAAAGGGAAGAGAAAATAATCTGAATCCCATATTGATCAGGGTAAAGATATACTTTTACTTGGATAAAATATCCTATTTGGAGGGGGGAAATTTCTTATGAGAAAGGAAGATTTTTCAGCGGAAAAACAAAAATATTTTATTTTTACATCAAGGATCTATCTTTATTTATGTAGTCCCTTGTATCAATTAGAAATCACCAAACATGTAGTTTCCTGTAATTTAAGGTAAAATGTGCCCTCGATACTACTTGGTAGGAGACTAACCAAATGTATCCAAGGGGATTAAGTGACAGACAGCGGCAACTATCTTCTCCAGAAAGCTTGGTCCTTTCTAAAATGGAAACCAATTGGACAAAGTTGTCTTAAGGATACCACAGCCACAAAATCTGAATAAATGAATAACTGTGTTTTTGTAACAATGTATTGAGGTTTTGAACTGGTCTTGCTTGACATGTGCGCTACTAAAATTCTGTCGGTTGTAACCTTCAATTAATCCAAATGGTGCATGGAATCAAGGTACATTTGCTAACTTAAAGAACAGGTACATCTGTGACTTTTTACTCCTGTGAAAATGAAATTTAAAGGACTTTCACACCGCTTGTATTGCCAAATTTGTGGCTGCCGCAGCACTGCCATACTGTGATGGCCAACTCTAGTCATGATTTCTTATCCTCCCTGCCAGCTTCTCACAAGCAAAGTCAACAGAGAAGGAAGTCAGAAACCAATCCTACTGTTTGTTTGGTTTTTTTTTTGCCTGGCTGTGGTCATCCTGTTGATCTAGGTAAGTAAATATCTCTGAAACCATGACTCAACAGGTCATGGGGCTGTCTAGTTTGTCTCTAATGCTGTTATATTAGCAAAATAAGTTTCATTTGGAAAGTGCTTTATGTGCACGTAGCAGTGGCAAAGATTTTTTGGACGGTAATTCAGCCATAATATTTAGAAAGTAACTTACTAGTCTTCATGTTTGCTAATGATTTTTAAGGGTTAAAATTATTTTGAAATCTATATCACTCTTATAATAACAAGACTCAGTTCTCTTGAATAATTTTGCTATCAAAGGATCAAGGGGAGATATAATGCTTCCAATTTCTGAGGCATTGGCTTGTAGAACAATATAAAAACTTACTCTTAAGTTTCTTTTGTTTTACTGCTTCTTTAACATGCCTGCTTACTAATGAATAGTTTTATATCAGCATCGTTAATTCTGATTGATAGTTCAGGTATATATTTTAAAAGCATCCCATCACCCAAGATTTAAAATTGAGAGGTTGTTTAAACTGAATTGTTTTAGTCTTTATGGCAGCCAGTGTTAGTGCCAATATAATGCTTCATCATGTTCAGACAAGTGGAAGGAATACATATAAGACGGGTTGAGACTTCATCACTCACTAACAATCTGCTAACCATGATTAAGAGATCTCAAAAACTACATCTTCACGAATCCAAAGATATGCAAATGAAAGGGAGACTTACATATGGTTCCAAGTCAGGATTGGGTATGTCTTAACATACCCAATGAGCTAATCCAGCTCTAAAGATTTGTTAAGCATGGCTTATGACCTATGGCACCATGCAAACCCATCCAACTATGCTTTATTCAGAACATTTTGATAAAATGTGGCTTAACCTGATATGAAAACTCAAGATTCTCCAGTCTGAATGGCTGACAAGCAGAGGTATAATTGCAGCTGTGTTAGTCCACAAGCAGCAATATAATTTCATCATTCTTTTTCCTTCTTAAGCAATAAAGACAGTAGACTGAATTATAAATTCTGCTACATTCATTGATTCCTATTCAGATCATGTTCTTTCTTACCCGGTTAAAACCTTGAGGTGCTGTATTCAGTCGTACTAATATTGCAAGTTTTCATGGGAAAGCACTGTATTTAGAAATCATATTACATTTCCCCCTGTGTATCTGTTTATTTTATTTCCATAATAATAATAATAATAAAAACACATTAAAAATCACCCACAAGACAGCAAGGAAGATAGAGAACTGCTCTAAATATTCTCTTCAATCTTTAGGTTACTTAAAGCCATCTAAAAGAAAATGGAAGAGGAGAGGAAGAGGAATACAAATTCAAATAGAAAATTAATCCCTAAGCCAATTTGCCTCTGTAACATAGTGAGAAGACCTAACTAGTTTTTCCATTAGAGTCTCTCAGAAGAATGCTGGAAATGGGGCTTTAAAGTGATGCAATGCTTATGATAAAATGAAAAATGAGTCCAACTAAAATGCTTTTCTCTAAACTTTTCATACAGCAAATATTCTACGACCTGTTTCTGCAACTCAATCCAGCAAGGGCTATAAATCAAAACAAGCAATTATATTTTATGAATTCTCCAAATGAGAATGCAAGCCTCTAAGTTCCTCATATATAATGAAACTTGCAGCCAAGTCTCCCCATTGCATAACTATAACACAGTTCACTGAATTCAAATATTAAGTATTGGAAAAGGAAAGTTTCATATTGATTTAGTGGAAATAAATATATTGTGTTATAATAGCTGAATCTTTAGAGATAATGTGTACAGATAAATTTGTGGGCTATTATAAAATCTATACCATCTATTAAAACATGCCGGAGCACAGTTATTAAATCTGCACTAGGGTGGCAAATACCATGAGATATCCATCTTTAAATTCTATGAATAAAATCTGGACCAAGCAAATACAATGAAATCAGAAAGCACAAATGCCTTAAGCCCCATTTGGGCATTAGTAAACCCAGAATGCTCATCTCACGAGCCCTCCAGATGAGCCCTCTTTCAGCAACTAGGATGGCTGTAATGATGTTGGTGGGGCAGAATTGGGAAATAATTCAAGCCCCCCAAAAGAAGAGCAAGGTTTCTTGCCTTTGCCATAACCTTGGGCTTGCGACCATAAATAGTAAGTAAATAGGGAAAGGATGCGACAGGAATGTTGGATTCCATTTTGCTTGTAGCATTGTCCCCAAAAGTTCAAGTGGGTGGAGTGAGGAATCCCAGTTTCAAAGTGCTTTTTAATTCCACAGTTAGTCTGAATTAAGATAAAAAGTTTGCCGGAATATATGAATGATTCCTTCTCTGTTCCATTTGAAGGTATTTCTAAGGGCAATTCTAGGGCTTTATGCTTCTTGGACAGTTACAGAATGTAAAATGCTATAGTCCACATATTATCCTACAGGAGCTGAAAGGCAAAACAGAAGGAAATAGCGTCAATACTTACCTAGAAAAGAGACACAGACTTTGCAGAATGTATGAAACTGGAATTTGCTGGCAGCCTCGAGAAGGGTTTTGGCGTTGGCAGAATCTATTACTAAGGAACCTGTATAAACAAATTCCAGCAGCAGTTCCAGAACATCCGCTGTGAGATTTGATAATTCCAGCTCCAGCTTCTCACTGCTTCGGCTACTGTCCCGGGGTGACCTAGCAACAGCAGACAACGAAATTCTTACAGGACATTAACTTTCCCCCAGCGGTTGTCACTTACTGATGCCCAGAAAAATCAAATTATAAATTCACTGACATAGACTCTTCTTGTTTTTGTTTAAGAATAAAAAAAATACTGTATCTTAAAGAACAGATGAACTTAAAAGGGTTTTTATTACTGGATCTGAAAGAGAAAAATCTGCACACCCAAAAAAATAAATAAATCAGTTTATTGCTACTCTGCATATTCATGCAAAAAAATCGCAAACCAACGAAATGAACAAAAATTAAGAACAAAACCAGCCAACATTAATGAAAATATGGAATAGGATTAAATTTCAAAGGGAAGCAATACATTTTTATGTTTACAGTTCACATCTCTCCATCATTGAATAACAAAACCAAGCAGGAGAAAAATAAACTCTGCTTTGTAAATGAACACCTTATCTCTTTTTTTGTTCCCAGGAGCTGCATCCTTCATAAAATACATGGAATTATATCTCCAAATAGAAAGTAAATGGCAAAATGGAGCTTAAAAATTCTTCGTATTCTCAAGGCTGCAGGCAATTTGAAAATAACCTGCACATTTGTTATCGACACATTGGTTGACCCTAAAAATATATTGTTCCCTTTAAGGCGCTTTAAAAAAAAAATAGAGGAAGGAAGGAGACCCCTCATGGTATTGCTTTGAAAACTAAATACAAGACGAGATAGACAGACAAAATGGTTAGAGCAAAGGAGGGACGGGGGTGGAACAACGACCAGCTCTGCCACAGCCAGCCAGCAGCCATCCTCTCGAAGTCACATGACTGTGGCCTACCGCTTTTTCCTGCGTAAAGTGCTAAACAATTGGGTGATCAAAATAGCGCCTGCATTTCAAGTGTGCATTAGTGCTTGTGAACTTATCAGACAAAAAATAGATACACGGGGAGGGTGGTGGGGTGTTGGGGGGGGGGGGGGGAAAGGCCCAGTTCCTAACGGCTGGCACATGGATATAGCTGCTTCAAAATGCTAAAGTTGGGTTATACCTGAAAGACAAAACAAAAATAAAAAGCATTTGGTAATATCGAGAAAAGGGGAGGAAAGTCTGTTAGCATAGGAAAGCAAACGCCTTTTAAATGGTTAGAGCCATCAGCACCTCCTCACAGAAACCTTAATTGGTTTTAAGGTGGGTTCAAGTCCGGGTACTCTGCCATTGAAACCTGTGTCGGAATTAACACCAACATTTGTATCAGCTTTCAGCAGCTCTCAAGTCTTCCAATGATGACAACATCATTTATTTTATTATCCCTCCTTTATATATAACTCAAGACGGTGAACATACCTAATATTCCTTCTTCCTATTTTCTCCCACAACCACCACCCTGTGAGGTGAATTGGTCTGAGAGAATGACTGGCACAAAGTCACCCAGCTGGCTTCCATGCCTAAGGCAGGACTAGAACTCGCAGTCAGTTGGTGTTTAACCTGGTGCCTTAACCGCTAGATCTAGCACATTACTATGATTCCTATTTAAGGCAACTCTGCTCTGATGCTACCAAAAGTTTTAATACCTAAACTTGAGAATATAGTGTTTACCTCAGTGATTTTGGTACCTTTACAAACATGGTTGCATTTTACCTGGGTAAAAGCTTACAAATTTTCCTATGAAATACTGTACTTTTATACAGAAAACAAAATAGAGAATGGTACATTTGGGCACTGCACGTAGTTCACAACTGGCTTAAATTACTCAATTATTTTGTTGCTTCAGTTTGTGCAAAATCTCTTTCATCTCCCTATGTGCCTTTTTCTCACTGGTACCACATTGTTATTGATGAGGATGTGCTTACTCATTCCATCATCCATTGCATCTATGCTGATGAAAACAGCAACAAGTACAATAGCTAGTAGTTAAATCTGTTAAGGTAAGGCAGCATTTTTTCGACTTGCTTAACAGGAAAATCATAGATGGGAAAAAAAACCTCACTTTTTGCAAAAGACAGAGAGTACAAGGTAGAATGTGAATCTGGGTGAGAGTATTTCTGTCCATGCTTTTGTCACAAGTTGCTAACATTTATATATGTTAATTATATCAATAGTTCTGTAAGTGATTAATCATACTCAATTCTCCCTGGAGACAAAGGAAGGTAAATGCATCTAGAAACCTGTGAATACTTTTAACCACTATTAGATTTTTTTTTTTAAAAAAAACCCAATATTTGGATAACTTCAGATTGTTATTTCTCTCTGGAATAATTTTGTGATAATGTCTTCTCTTCATAATATACCAAGCAATAAATGGCTGCTCCAAATGATTAAGCACCAAAACAAAGCGAAGGTGTTTAATCAATCACAAAAGCTGCTCATGGAGAGCATAATACCCAGCAGAGATTTATTGATCTAACATGACTTGCCAGAAATGGAAAAGAAAATTATATCCTTTTCTTCTTCTGGGGACAGCATAATATTGGCAAGATGAGGAAACAGAGCTGCTGTGTGGCACACAGATCAGGGTATATTGCATGACAAGAAAGTTCTTGACCCAATCAACAAAACAAATTACATGAAAACAAATACATTAAAAAAGCAAGCAAACACACAGAGAACAAATATGGCTTCCATGAAGATGGACAGCCTTGAACAAAGTTAAACAAGATGGATTTTGATCATGATTTCTATGAGATAAGCAAAAGGACATAAACCCACCCAAACAATGGACTGAGTAGATTATCTTCTATAACTAGACAAATACCATCTCACTAAAATATATCAATAAAGGAGGGTATTTGTAAAAATGAGGGGGTCCTTGATATTTCCTGAGCTTGGCTGTTTTCTTGAAGATGTTTCAGACCCAAACTAGGTAATACTACAGTGCTCACTCAACAATTTCAGCACTGATTACGTTATCTAATTTGAGTAATGAAACATCTGTGACAAAACAACCAAGCTCAGAATTGTTGGACAACTCAGGAAACTCTGAATCCCTTCTTTGGGTGAATTGAGGCAAATACACAAATTTTCATGATCTGTATTGCATTTAATGGTTGTAGGAGCTTCCAACAGTTCCCTAACTTACTTTACTGCACATAATGGGTAGAAACAAAGATGACATTTCTTATTGCTTAGGAGGGCTTCTGTCCCTATAAAACAGGGATCTCCAAACTCAGCAACTTTAAGACTTGTGAACTTCAATGTCCAGCTAGCTGGGGAATTCTGGGAGGTGAAGTTCACAAGTCTTAAAGTTGCTGAGTTTGGAAATCCCTGCTATAAAACAAGAATGTGCAATGTATTTCGGAGTGAAGTCTGCACCTGAGTAGCATACCAAGACACTTTTATGAAGCTAGGGAAGAAAAGAAACATATAACCTTGTTTCATTTTATTCAAATTAAATACAATAGAAGAGAAGTGATGTAGCTCAGGGTGGAATTGTGGAGTTCCTGATCCCTCAGAGAGCACTGCTGATCTCACAATTAAATGGAGTTGATATAATTGTTCCTCGTGTTCTTTAATGATGCTCTCCTTCTGCCCAAATTAAAATTACAGTTTGGCGACAAATTCTGGTGGGAAAGGGACTAGGATGAAGGTTATAGCTGTCTTTCCTTGACTCTTTGTGAATGCTTGAGACTGCAGCTGGAAAACACTGCTGAAACAACCAAAGGGTACAGTTGCTGAGAATACAGGTAGTCCTCGACTTACAACAGTTCATTTACTGACCATTCAAAGTTACAATATTACTGAAAAAAGTGATTTATGACCATTTCCCACACTTATGGCCACTGCACCAGTCCCATGGTCACATGATCAAAATTTAGAGGCTTGGCAACTGACTCATATTTATGAGGGTTGCAGTGTCCTGGGGATCATATCAGTGGTGGGATTCAAATTTTTTTTACTACTGGTTCTGTGGGCGTGGCTTGGTGGGCATGGCAGGGGAAGGATACTGTAAAATCTCCACCCCACTCCAGGGGAAGGATACTGCAAACTCCTCATTGCCTCCCCACCCCACGAACCTACTTTCCAGCTCTGTTCTCCTGTGCAGGGCAACCAAAGAAGACCCACCCAATCAGCTGGGACTCGGGAGGCAGAGAATAGATCAGGGCGGGGCCAGTCAGAGGTGGTATTTGCCGGTTCTCTGAACTACTCAAAATTTCCGCTACCGGTTCTTCAGAACTGGTCAGAACCTGCTGAGTACCACCTCTGAGTCATATGTTCAATCACATTTTGTGACCTTCTGACAAGCAAAGTCAATGGGGAAACCAGATTCACTTAACAACCTTGTCACCAACTTAATAGCTGCAGTGATTCACTTAACAACTGTGGCAAGAAAAGTTGTAAAATGGGGCAAAACTCATTTAACAAATGTTTCACTTAGCAACAAAAATTTGGGGTTCAATGCGGTTGTAAATTGAGGAGTACCTGTAATCATATTTAAAGACAGGAAAGTTGCATTAGCAATTAAGTATGTCTATGGAAAGGAGTAGATTGGGTTATGCACTGTCAAAATTTAGGCGCGTATAACGGTAAATTGGAAAACCAACAAGAGAGAAGGGAATTAAAACTTTTAGGTGGTGCATATAGATATTATACCTGAAATGCTATACGTAGTACAAAGCGTCAAACTGTGCATTTGTACAATTTTATGTATTACTAGAAGTTGTCTGGAATACATTTTAGAAATCAGTAAATACTTGAATTGTATGGTGTATTAGTTTTTTTCCTTGTCCCCAAAAGTTTAAATAGAATGATGTCATTTATTGGCCCAGTAATCTCTGCTCACATTATAAAGGTCAAACATTTCACACTGTGGCAGGAAATCAATAACTTCCCCCAACAATTCAAGAGGGGATTTTTTTTTGCTTCCAAAGAATAATGTCTAATAATTAATGATTTCTGTCCTTTTTTTATCAGCCTAGCATTGGAGAATGGATGCACTGAATAGTTAGTCAGGCCTTATAAAGATATTAGGAAGTCAATCAGAACTCCACTCAAAGCCAACCAATTTGCTCAAGCTAGCATTAAAGGAGCTTTTTAACCTAACTTTTATGAGGTTTATCAGTGAATTATTCCAGAGTTAGGATATATGGAACCTATAAGAACTACACCAGCAAGAATCAAGCTTTTCTGTATTCCTGCTATAGAACATTGTATAAAAATAATAGGGAGATATATCACTCCTCCCCCATTTATATTGGTATCATACTCCTTACTTATTAGACTTCTATTACTTAAAGACCTATCTATCCCTAGGATTATGAAGCAAGTATTTGACCTTGGGAGAACATACAGGTGCTATCAAGAGTTGTACATAGAATTATATCCATGTTTCCACACTCTGTCAAGTACTATTTTGCCTCTGAATTCAAATGTTGCATAGCTATATTATCCACTTATTTTGTAGTGTACACATGGGGTAATTAATGAACCTAATTTATGAAATTAAGAAGTTTTTTTAAACTATTGTTTTACATGATTTGAAGATGAAAGGACAAAAGTATGTTTCCAAATAATCTTAATTTTTAAATTGCTTTTGTTATCTCATTCAGGCATACATTACTCATCTTTTATAACCACAAGTGGTTTATTTCTACGCAGAGTGTGCCCCTGCGCACACCTTCTCATCAAAACATTTCACTGAAATTGATTAGTTAAGGCATTATTTTATGGTATGGTGTAAAGTTCCTTCAAACTCAAAGCTGCTTTCGGAAATTTTAGTTTATAGACAGGATATGTACACAGACTCCATCTACCCCCACAGGGCTAAGCTTCATAGATCTCATTACACCTGCTAACCATATTTATTTTGGCTGATTAACCATCTGATTGTATTTTGAAGGCTGGCAATATTCCTTTTTCAAATTCACATTACATATGGAAAGCTATCTATACATATTATAGACAGCTGTCTGCTCTCTAGTTACTTGCCTGAGTTACATTAACAAGTCAAAACAAACTCAGGTTGTTCAAAAATGAAGCCATATGCCAGAAGAAGTGGTGTGACTACAGTCATGTGAGATTCAGAATTCAGAACAATTGTTTCAGCTTTTTTTCTGTCTGAGGAATGTAACAGCATTCCCTACAGAGGATGCTTCAAAATTATCGTTAAAATTGTTGTTTTGTGGCTAGCAAATTCTTTTGACTGAAAGTTCCATGTTTTGTCTGTCTTGGAAATTATTAGTTGCAGTCCTGTTATCTATTAAAATCTGTTTACAGTGGGTGAGAACACTATTTTAAATATCCCAAACCTGTTCTATTTCAAGTTGGTCAACTAACCAGCCGACTAGAATTAAGCACTGAACGGTATCAATTTTAATAGGACTAAAATAGTAAAAATTCTTCTGAAACTGGTTTGATTGGTCTGGCATTTACACCAGCCGAGCTATATTCATAAAAAGCCGAGGATAATTAAAATAATATGGGTTGGGTTATTTACTATTACTTTTTAAAGACAATAGTTCCCATTTCTATGCTTCAGTAGTTGGCTTCAAACACTGTCATAAGCCATTGTTTGTTTAGCTACAGTAAATGACTGTGGCTCACTGGAGACTTTTAAAAAGAGACTGAACAGCCACTAGTCTGGAATGGTATAGGATTTCCTGCTTAAGTAGGGGGGTGGACTAGAAGACCTCCAAGGTCCCTTCCAACTCTGTTATTCTGGCTAGGTTTATATAAAATGCTAAGTCAGAATTAAGTAAGGACATAATGGTTCAGTGCACTGTGAAAGCTCAATAAGTCTCTTTTTAGTATCAAAGGACTCTACATTGTTTACTATTGTAGAAAAAATCAAAGTCCTATAATTAAAAAAAATATCTCACATAAAAGTTAATGTCCACACAGCAATTTCACTTATGTTTTCTAATTTTGGGCTGCCAAAGAGCCCATTTTTCACGCCTAACAAAAATGTCTCTGCTTAACTGCTAGTAGAAATAAATCCCATAATTTAGGATTGTAGCAAGTGAGCTATCAGAAATGTTTCTGGATGTCTACTAGATATTAAGATATTCTGATTTTAGCATAAAACTCACCATCCAAGCTTTGATGGCATTCACTATTACTTCCGAGTCAAAGGCCTCTGCATAAGACTCTTGCTAATTCCATTGCTTTCGTTGTGAGTGCCGTTAATGGGCTCCATTTTGTTCCCAAAATATGCTGATGGGGGTTGTGATCAGGGATGGGATCTGACCGGTGTAAGTACTGGTTCTGTTGCTCTGCATCGCACGCGCATGAGTGAGTCGCGCAAGTGCAATTTACAACCTGTTGAGCTGCCCGGACAGCTGAGCAGTGCTGCATGCAGGTGCACAGTGGTTGGAAAAGCTCTTTTTTCCTGGTTTTTCAACTGCAGCTATGCTGCACAAAGCAGCTGAGGTTGAAAAAGCAGGAAATAAAGGACAGGTAAGAGCCTGGGCAGGTGGATGGGCCAAAACAGCAGCAGACATAGAACCGGTTGTATGTCTGCTGCTCTTCAGAACAACCTGTTCTACAGAGGTGGACAGAACCGGTAGAATCCCATCCCTGGTTGTGATATACCTATTATAATTTTCTGTTATATTTATTAAATTACATGCTGTAGAAGAATATATATCCTTTCAGTATTTATGACTGCTTTATAATGGTTTCAGAAACTTATCTTATAAATTTTACACATCTTTTTAGTTATTTTTGGTTCTGCAGATTTACTGCCTCAGGATATGAGGATTTACCAGATCTCTTTTAGCTTACTGGAAGAATGAATCTTTTGGCCTATGTTTACATTTGCTAGGTTTTGAGAAAATATCTTTCAAATCCATGGATCTAACATTCTGCGTCAGTAAATTACTCACCATAGTCACTGTCACTCAGTGAAGCCAAATCTGGCTTGATGAGAAATGCTGTGAGGTAAACTTAAGCAAATTTAATGCTATAGTTGCTGAGCAAGTATGCTGAACTATAGATCTGCTGTTCGGCTATAAGTTTTGGATTGGGGGTGGGGGATACAATCTTAAAAGCACAGCTTAAAATAAGAGGCAAAAGAATGAGCCAGTTGTCCTTGGAACAAAATGTTCCTTAACAGGCCTGTCTTTCTTAGAAAACTTACTGAGAGGCTTCCTTAGAATCTGTTTCTAGAGGAACAAAGACAATGGACCGAAGAATAATTGTTGGCCAAATACATATGAAAGCATCACCAGAAGCCAGCCTGTCTACTATACTACATAATAGTTCAGTTGGTTACTGAATTAAACAAAAAATATACAATTAAAATGCTAAAAAGCCTCAAGGACAGAATACAAAACATAGCAGGAAAGAACAGTGTTTTCATTCTGTCCTCTTTAAATCATATTTATTGCACAATACTAACAGAAAGTATGGAATACAGTTGTTTCTTGAACAATTTTCACTCAAAAGTATCAAAGTATTTCCCACTCTAAATTATGCAAAATTCCAGATACTGCAGTATAGTTTAGTATTTGTTCAGTTCAGGCTCAATGTTATGAACATTTAATTATTCTTATCTGTTAAGTAAGTTCCATGTGAAATAAGAATTTATCAAGTGTCTAATTTACTGAGATCAAACAACTCTCTAATATTTTTATCTGGTTCCTCCAACTAGACAGAATGGTTGAGCATGCCAGGAAATCTGCATCTTGTTTAAGGATTTGGATTCGTTCAATTAAAAATTTATGTGAGAGCTTAATTCATGTATTGTTGTTAATTCATATACCATTGTTATTGCTCTTCATGATCTAATAGATATTATTTCATATGAGCTTGTCAGAAACTGTGTTTAGACCTCAAATGCCCCTGCCTCCTGTAAATCTGTAGAACACATTAGCATTTTTTACAGAGTTCTGATTCCATGCATTATTGAAATTAATTGCAAAATCTTGACCATTAACTTACTAACATGAGTTAAGTGCAATTATTCAGTACTTTTAGCATTGTTCAGAACTGCCTTTTTGACATATCAATTTATCTTTTTTCCATAATTATTTATAAACAGTGTAATGTTTAACTGCAACATCTTGCAATCTTTTAAACAGTGGTATATAAACCACTAATTAAACATAGCTGTCTAAATATCCTGTTGTTGGAATGTAGAAAAGCCTGTTATGAATTATCAATGTCTCCAGGTGGGGCTAGCTGCTAGACAGACCACAGGTGAGATTTAATGGATTCATAGATCTGACTGCACCTTAATATGATTTGTTTTTTCATCAGTGAAATAAGTAAATCCAGCTATTTTGCTGTAGTTTCTGACTTTGTATGTATACTTTCTCTCCTTGAAATACTGAGATAACCATGTCCTCCAGAGATGTTGAAAGAGTGGTTTCAAAGTCTTTCCCAAGTCATCTTCATATCATTACCTCTTCTACACTTAGGGATTATTACAATTTATAAATAATCAGGGGGCTTTAGGGAACAATTCATTATATCCAGATTAAAATAACTTGAAACCAGTGACACATCCATTTGGTGATTTGTATCAGTTGTGTTTTAATATTCAATCTGGTGTTCTTCGACATTAACAGAGATAAATTATATTTGGAGCTTAGACTACAAAAAGCAACCAAACAAATCTTGATGGAATTCTTTACTATTTTAAGGGTACAAAACTTAAGGAGTTAAGTTCAGTGTTAAAAAATATTAAAACAACCCGGATTCTCATTTTGCCACAAAAGTCCAGTTTTGATTTTAAAAAGTGTTGGGAATAGTGTTAAGAACTGAAAGACTACCCTTAAGAGTTCAAGATTGAATTTTCAAAAGATGTAAATTGGAGGATGACCCAAATTGAAAAATATGTAGAAATTGCTGAAGACTTTTGCCTCAAAAAGCTTTAAAAAGTGAGCTCAGCTTGAACAAAACAAAAAGCTTCAGTAAATATACTAACACTATGTTAAATGCTTTGGGCTATGAATTTCTCATGTTCTTTGCAGGACCCAGTAAAGTGGAAAATAGCCTTGTTTTGTTCAGTCTTGACTCAACAATGTTTTAAAGCTGTTTTTGCAAACATCTCAAACTCAGATTGTTGCATCATCCACATAAAATAACCCCTTAGATGTCTGTCTGTTATTGTCTGTTATTGTATATGAAACTCCTGGCAGTTAATTGACTATGTTGTTCAAAACGTGGGCTGTATATATTCCCTATAGAGATTATGATTTCCCTTTGACTTTTATCTAAGTCCCCAAACAGGCAGGACCAAAAGGGCATGAGACTCAAGTAAATATATGGTTATTGGTTAAGTCATGAAATCACGTTGTGCACCACTGTAACACTGTAATGCCTCACTGTCTATTTATCCACAGCAAAAGCAAGCATAGTAATTAGTTTGACATTGCTTGGACCAGATTTGCAGTTCTGTTTTGACTGAATGGAAAACCCTAGGAGTAAGCACTAAACTTTCAAAGGAAGCTGAGTGATCCACGGCTTTAATATTAATGAAACAGGTGTCTAATTAAGTTGGAATGAAATAAATTTCAAGAATAGTCCTCTTGATTTTGAGATGCCAGATTCCGTTTATTCAACAGGTTAATATGATCTTCTCTGACTCTTCAGAGTAAATACCTTATATAAATCTTGCAAATCTAATAATTGTTGTCAGGAAGGTCAACCAATGAAAAAACTATATGGGGATGAATGTTTAACAAATTAAAATAATACAATATCATCTCAGTGCACTGCACTGTTGCAAATATACTATTGAACTTTTAGGAAAGCAAGATAATTTTGCTGCTGATGGTAAAATAAATAAACATCTGAATGGCACTGTTTGATTCATGACATTTACATTCTGCATGGAGGTTCTAGCACATCTAATAAGTGAGAATTTAACAATTAATTTTTTTAAAAAAACAAATCTTAAGGATACATGCACTGTAGCACACTCAACCCTTTAAACTGGAATTATGTTTTTTAATTATTACTGGCTCCAGATAAATTTTGCGGATATTCAGTTCTGACTGTAGTTAGGTTTAAAATGTTATCTCCAATTGATATTTTCAGTCCTGCAGGCTCGCAGTGCAAGACCAATCACTTTCCATGGAAGGAATTGTCATATTTAGAACTCTCAATTAATTTCTACATAGAAACTCATGAATATGTAGTCTGAGTTTTCCAAAGGTTTGGTAGCTGTAAAGCATCAAATCTAAAAGCCACCTGAAATTCTAAGGAAGAATATGTTCCACTGCTTAACAAATAGAGCATAAAGCAGAACTCTTATCCCAAACTATCTAAAAGAACATGGAGCTATTTTTCCATATTACTATTTAAACGAGCTAGCTTTTTTTTTTTTTTAAAGACATCACTAGCATTCTCCGGGTACCCACCCAGCTATAAAAGGAAGAGTACACTTTGTTCTTTCCATCAAGCCATTGGACCATCTCTCAGATTTTATAACTGGATTAACAGAAGTTGCTGACATTCCTTTGGCTTTAATTCCTAACTCAATACCATTTAAGCTAATGGCTCTTTTCTTTTTTAAAAAAAATAAGGTAGTGCAATTAATATTAATATTCTGTCTCCTGGAAGTGCTGGACTAATCTCCACCCTGGCTGGAAACCACAGGAGTACGCACCTAAGGCCGGGACAATGGAAGTTAGAATAAGGCAGCCATCTAAGCTAGCAGACTTTTAACATCATGAAAAGGAGTACAGTGTTAATTTGTCATTCATATGCTTTTATTGCCAGGTAAGGGGAAAAGTGCTTATTTGTTTTCTGATTTGCTTCCGAAATAACTAGGATGACTTTGGAAACTCTCCAAAGTTCTGACAGCATTTGCTACCCCTCGCCTCAGATGGCTGAGCGTCTTGGTTAATTGTGTCGTGTTCAATGGCTGTTAATTTCACTGCTAATTTTGTTGTGTTCCAACAGGCATTTAGCAGATTTAGTATTTACTCAGTATTAGATACTTTCACTAAAAGTGCAAATTGAAAACAAAAACTAGGACTTGGCTAAACAAGTACATAATTATTTCTAGCTTTGTTTTCCCAAGTGCACTGAATCTTAATAAAAGAAGTCTAAAGTATGGCTTCACGTGGTTCTATAAAGAAAATCATTATAGGATGCAGCAACTTCTCCAGAAATTAACAGGACTTATACACATTCAGTTTTGGAAGTCAACAGGAGTAATACATAAAGTACTAATCTGTTTGAATACACAGAATAAATTTAAACAAACATCTGGGATATAATTAAATAATTATCATTAAGAGGACAGACCAAACACAAACAAACTGCTGCTGCTGCTTTCATGTTGGAAGCACTGAGGCACTTCCGGGTTTGGAAGGTGAATGCCTATGGAGATTCTCAGTCAACCAGGTCATGGTTGTCCCAGAGGTGCTTTTTCCAAGAGGCAGCTGGACTTTCTGGTTTTTTTCCTTGAAAATGATTCACTTCTCATCCAAGAACCTTCTTCAGCTTCTTGGATGAGAAGTGAAACATCTTCAAAGAAAAACAACAAGAAAGTCCTGTTGTCTCTTGAAAAAGCACCTCTGGGACAATTAGATGGTAATGTCACTGTTGCCCAGGGGATGCCCAGTTGAGGGCTCTTTTCATGCCCCCATTAAAACACAATGTTACTATTTTACTCGGTTGTTGATTCATTTCGGCAAATTTTCTTGACCCACTTCTACCATGTCTGAACCAATATTAGGTTTTGCTAGTATTTTTTTGGCTTGTGACCTAAAAGGTGTGAGCACTTTCACAAGATGCTGACACCAATATAACAAGAAGTTTAGAAACATCAATTCAATTACTACTCAAGTTAGATTTGAAACTTCAATAAACTTTCCATGTAGAAGAGTAGAAAGTTCTTGTAAGTTTCCAAAGGAGCAGATAAAAAACAACAACATACCATCAATATTTGGAACCTGAAATTAATTTCAAGTTATTTTCTACCAGTGCATATAAAGGGAAGTATTTCAATCCCAAGTACAACTTATAGGGACTACACTAGCTAATAGCTAAATATGTGTTGTATCTGTCTTATTAACCTACCTACAGATAGATAACACTTATCCATAACTCTTATGATACAAATACTTCTTATGATATAAAACCATAATCAAAATGTAACCCACCCACTCGCCTCAAAATTGGAAGAACTGCAGTCATGAATGGTGATGTCTGGTATCTCTGTTCATACACAATGCAATGCCCAAAGTAACTGAAGAAGAAGTGGATACAGGAACATTTGAGTTATATATGCCTGAAAAGATGCAAATCACTCTCCCTGAAAGGAAGTAGAATGAAAACCCATCCAATTTCCAATTCTACTCAAGTTAGATTTGAAACTTCAATAAATTCTGTTCACCTAAATTTAAAATACACATCTGAGAAGACTGACGTGTTAAAAATTGGCTAAGAAATTTATTAAATATATGTTATGGAGCAAACACAAGTTTCCAAAACTATAGTTTCAAAGGAGTCTTTCCCAACATTCTTCTCCAGAATTGCATTTCCTACAGAAACCTATCGGTATTCAGCTGACATTTATTTGGGACACTGTGTTTGCTGATGTAACATAGAGTTCTAGCTCAAAATCAATGGCTGAAACAGTGCTAATGGCTGACCTTCTCACCCACCGTAAGAATGATTTCCACCCATAGTGCTCCAACATATAATACGCCAGATTTGGAAGCCTGCGATAAGGGTCCTTTATTAAAGACTGATATTTGGAGCATATCTATGGGGAACAAGAGATCTCTCCTCCCATCCATTCACTGCTTCAGCATTCTAAAACACATCTTTGTGTATTTGCTCTACAAGTTTTTAAAAAAAACTATTTATATACAACTTAGTTCTTCCTAACTAGTAGCCCCATTTTAACAGAGAACTCATGCTTATCTTTGTTAAGCCATGCTGGTTTTCCATCTTTAAGCTTCACTCTGTTTGCATCTCTTGCTATTTGTATTTATATATTTATATATAAGAGAATGTGGGAGTAAGAGAAGTCTTATGAAGGTTTGAATGTGGATGTTTTAGTTCTAACTAGAGTAATGGAAAATACTGTCTCTAACCATATGTATCCAGTCTCACTTATATATACACGTATACCTGTCAGAAGACTTTATATAGTGCTAGTTCTTATCCTTTAGCTACAAAGGCCCATGTTCATCCATCTTTAATTATAAAGAACTGTGAGAGCCTCTTCTCATTAACTTTATCTTCACTTTCATATTGATACATATGAAAATGTTATTAGTCCTGGAAGGATAATTTCTGAAAGATTAGTGTGAAACAAAGCGTGGGTTAGGTGCTAAGTGGATCCCGCTATGTTATATACAGGGACAAGGTTAGGACTGTTCTAACATATTTGTGTTCAGGGGAACTGGGTTTTCTTAATAGGCTAAATGTGATTGATAGCAAATAATGTTAACCAATGCAATGTAGCAGGCACTACATTATCAGGTCCTGGCAATAATAGGGAAGAATTTTGCATGTTACAAAAAGAAGTCCCAGAAGTATCATCCAGATGCATTCATTGAATTGTTTAATTAAAGCATTTCATCTCATCTTCTGTTAAATTGTTTAAAGGAGGCTCAAAAAAGTTGAAGATGCTAAAATTGCAAGAAAAACCATTAGGAGGTTATTTGTGATTTGTCTTAAAGTATTCTACAATTATTACTGAATTCAGACCTGATTTTCTCTAGAAAAAGATGGTATCTGACAACCTGACTAACAAGGAAGAGACTTTGCAATTAAATCAGTGATACTGCAAGGCTAGTCAATTACAGGATTTTTATCAATGGAGCCAAAGACTTTCCCTGCAGAATATCTCATCTTGGCAAGAGGCATATAATGTAACCTTCACTAGTAAGTGATAATGAGCAGGCAGGAATACAGAGTCCAAGAGCAACTAAAGCTAGCTATAATTTGGTTTATGGAAGAGGGAAGAGTATGATACCAGCTCAATTCTTTCTGAATAATTGATAAGGCAGTTAGTTCAGCTATACAACAATAATATATATAGTCTTACCACAATTATTTAAAAACAAACAAAAAAAATCAAGCTTTAATGAAAGGACATTTTTCTGTTTCTCAGAAAAGAAGATACAGCAAAAAAATGCAACTCTGGAATAAAATATAGCCACTACCGTGTTAGTGACAATGTTTAAAAATTCAGTTTGAAAGCCAACCATGTTTTGCAATCGCCACTTTTTTCCTCTTTTCCAGGTTCAGAGTCTGTTCTGGAAAATACAGCAAGGTGGAAATCAGGATCCAGATTAATTTGCTGATGACTGTAGAAATAGGAACATTATTTATTGTATTCTTCCGGGTTCCCCCAATCTTGCTATGTTGATTTGCTAATACTGTAAAAATACCATGAATTTATACCATGAATTTATGAAGGAAGCACATTTTAAAATAATCCATGTAATGGTAAATAAATTGTTATCATGCAATGTTACAATCAGATGGAGGGAGAAAATTGCAAAGATGGAATTTTACACAAAAACACTATGGCAGGCCTGACACACTATTTGGTCAAGGAGGGGAATAGTTAGTCTATCAAGTAGAAAGAATTCAGGATTGTTTTAAAAAAGCTAATTTTCTCTGTCTCTTTTTTTTTTAAATAAAGTCATGCTAAAAAGTTGTGACTTCAACATTTGATTTATCGTGTAGTCACCTTTTTCAATTCCACAAGTATCAGATGTCTCAAATGTCAACATCCAAAGGGTTAAATATCTATTATACAACACAATCCTTGTTAGTTTGAAAGCTTGGCAATTTTTAAACAATAGTGGTTATTGCAGCCTAGAGGAAGAGTTAGCAGTATAATTTTTAATTATTAACCTAATAAGTTGTGTTTTGTGATCAACACTGTTTTTCAGTTGAGTTTGATTTTAAAATGCTCCATGACAGAGCATTTCTCTTCAGCCAAAATGTGCAAATAATGAGATCTGGAATTGTGCAGATCAGCTTATGTGTAAGAAATGAATCTGAGTCTTTTGTTTGAAAAAAATACATTCAGAGTAAGTGGAAAGAATGGCTACTGGCTCTGTGACAGGAGAGTCAAATCTTCATAAACCTGAAAGAGAGGGGAGGAAAAAAAGCGACACAAATGCGTCCTACAAAAGAACAGACCAGATCACAGCTGGAAGGAAGGCAAACCTTTTAATCAGGTCCTTGAAATACAAGCTGCAGGAAGCTAGAACATTTTGGTGGACTTCAAACTCTTTGCCTTCAACAATAATTTTCAGGTCTGTAAACTCTTTCGCTCTGCGTTGCTGGTTCAACTCCTTCAACATTTCTGCAGAACAGAGAAGACAGACAGTGCCAGGTTTCCCATTAAGAGATTTTTTTTCAAAAATGTATTATTTAAAAAGTAAAAATAAAAAACAAGAAGAGTAGAGAAATAGGAAATGTTTGATGATTTTGTTGGCAAGACTGGTTCAACGTTGGATAGTCAAAGAAATCACAAATATCATACTATATAAATAAATATATGCATATAAAAGTCAGAAGCAATATGTTTAGGCAACAAATCCTACATTTCAAAGAGAAAAATAAGTTTTCCTGCATCAGTCAAAATTGGAAATGCAACAACCCATCATCACAAAACAGTTATCAATACATTTTGAAACAGAATGCAAGAAGAACTTGCTTGACTTCTAAATATACTGGAATTAATACTGAATAAACTGACATTTATGAAGCGATATGAAAAAAGTGCAACATTTGCAAAAACCCTTCACTTGTTGTAAGTTCTATTAAAGCAGGAAGTTTTTGCTAACAGCAGGCCTATCAATGACAATTCGAAAATTATAAAAGCAGCAGGAAAACTTTTTTCATATTTAATTAAAAAAAAAGGAGAGGGAGAATTAAACTATTTCTTCCAATCTGAATTTTCATTGTATTCAGGTTTTTTTTAGAGGAGTTTTTACAATTGAGTTTCAGGTACCAATTAATTTCAACCCAAGGCAAGCAATGCAGGATGACTTTGGAGAACATTTCCGTCTTGCAATAGTTCATTTACCATGCATAAAGCGGGGAGAGCAAATCAGCAACATGCCTTAATCCACTTAAAGCAGATTGGGAAACAAGAGATTATTTTCTAAACTAAAGTACCAGAATGGCTATAAAACAGATGGGACACACATATTTTGGTAAACAGGCGAATTTGAAAATACTAATTAAGCTGTGCTGATATTCCATCTGTGGCATTACATTTGCAATAGGTCAAGAACTTCAATTTCTTCAGTTTCACAGCCACAATACTGTACTTCTTGAAGCTTAAATCCATTTGCACTAATAGGAATAAAAGATGACCTTTAAGTGTGTCTGGCCCTCACATGCTAAACATGCTTGCTAATAATGGTCACTCCCCAAAAATACCTTGCCAAACTAATTTATTGTGGGGGGTGGGGGGGATAGCAGCAATTAGAAACACCACCAAGTGTAGTTTGCAAATATTGACATTATACTGTATATTGATAATGTGCACTTATACTCAGAATTAAGCAACAAATATCTAAAAATACCCTGCATACGTTTTTCTTTTTTTCTTTAAAAAAAGAATCACAGTGAAGTCTGAAAAGCTAATTATTCTGCAAAGAAGAGGGTCAGAATTCTCCAGACAGCTAGGTAATCATTAGAGGGGCACAGAAATCAACAGCAGGCTGCATCAGATCTGCTGTAGAGGAAACTACACAACTGTCTGGAGCTTCAAGGAGCTACTTGAACAGAATCTGTCTGAGCAAAAATGCAGTAGCAAGGTTCAAAAACACCCTTGGTTTTAAAGTGGGTCAGACAGAATCGAATATTTGCAAACTAGGAAAACCAAGGATGCCCCCCCCCCCTTAATAAAATGTACACGTTTCCTCTAAAACATCTTAAAATAAGGCATGTGAACTGATCCATGCAAAGGATTGGAGTAGATCATAACAGATATATTTAAGAAACAGAGTTTACTGACACACAGAGCAAATGAGACTTTGCGAAACCGATAAAGGGAATCAGAATGATTTTTTTAAATGCAAAAGCAAACTAAGACTTTTAGTGTTTCAAAGGAATGTATGCGGATATGTGTGAGCAAGAGTGATTTGCAAGTGTGGGGCTCTGAAGAAAATGGTTCACTCAAAAACAGAATAGAGAAGTAAGACAGGATATAGAAATACAGACATTTCTGATTCTCCCTCCCTCCCTCCCCCCACATGATCACATGATCACATTTCAGATGCTTGGCAACTGGTTCGTATTTATGACCTTTGCTGTGTCCTATGGTCATGTGTTCACCTTTTGAAACCTTCTGATAAGCAAACAATTGCTACCAACCTGTCTTCCATTGAGGACCTGTATACTGCACAAATCAAAAAAAGGGCTGTGAAAATATTTACAGACCCCTCACATCCCAGACATAAACTCCTTCCCTCAAAACCACACTTATAGAGGACTGCACACCAGAACAACTAGACACAAGGACAGTTTTTTCCTGAACGCCATCACTCTGCTAAACAAATAATTCCTTCAACACTCTTCAACTTTTTACAAAGTCTGCACTACTATTACTATTAATCTTCTCATCACTCCTCATCACCCATCCCCTCCCACTTGTGTCTGTGTGACTGTAACTTTGTCGCTTGTATCCTTACGATTTATATTGACTGTTTCCTAGTATGATTTGATTGCTTATTGTATCCTATGACTATCTTTAAGTGTTGTACCTTATAATTCTTGATGAATGTATCTTTTCTTTTTGTGTACATTGAGAGCATATGCACCAAGACAAATTTCTTGTGTGTCTAATCACACTTGGCCAATAAATCATTCATTCATTCATTCATTCATTCATTCATTCATTCATTCATTCAAAGTCAATGGAGAAGCCAGTTTCACTTAGCAGCCCAGTTACTAACATCAATGGCAGTGATTTACTTAACTATGGCAAGAAAAGTCACAAAATGGAGCCAAATTCACTTAACAAATGTCTCACTTAATAGAAATTTTGGGCTCAATTGTGGTTGAGGACTACCTGCACTGACCAAAGAGAATACATCCCAAAAAGCAGAAAAAAGAACTAATTAATTAAATGTATACTTTTAAAACAAAATGTTTCATTTGTAAAACTAATGAATATTTACTTCTATTTTTAAATAAACACCCATACCTTCACTAATCTTTTTCTTCCACAAACAGCTCCTTCTGTCTCTTTCATGCACACATTCAGAGTAATTATTTGTGGAAACGAAGATTCAAGAAGCAAAACTTAGTATGTTTGTATTTGTGTATGTGAATGTGTGCATGTACATGCACGTTTGTGTATACATACATAATGTGAATGTGTGCTTATATACATATGCATATATGTGTATACAGACAGACAGACAGATAGACAGACACACACGGCATTGCTATATTGGGGATGAAACTACTCAGCCAAAGTTCCCAATAGTCGGAAGTGATTCTTGGAAATTTGACACTTCCCATTTCAAAAGTATTTGGAGGAAAAAAATGATTGACAAAACTAAAAGGTATATGAAAGCTCCATTTATAACTTGTTTACCAAAGACAGATGGCATTCACAGTATTGCAACCTCCTTGCCACTTCAGTTGCTGGTTGCGTTTAAATGCACAACTTCTCTCAAGCATGAGCTAAGAAAAGGGGAAAGCTGACGTTATTACTTTTGTCCCCAGATTATAGTTGGAAACTTCTAGAAAAACAAAAAGGAAGTCTAAGTAAATTGAAATCAGAAGAAAAATCTGATTAACCTGGCACTTGGGTAGACATAAGTGCTACTTTTTAATCTTCATTTTCGGTGTGGTGTTGCACTCATTATTGTTTTCTCTGCATATTTTCAGGACTTTTTTATTTTCTTTCAACCCAACCATTAAGGAATCTGTGATATTGGTTTCTTCCTTATTAATGATAGATCAATGTCATTTTTATAATCTGCTGGAGTTGTTTACTTAAGGATATTGGAGCCTTTTCTTGCAGATGCTGGATCCCTTTATGTCTTCTAGCAGTGATTACCTGAATTCTAATATCTAAAGCTATAAAGGGCTTCTTTGCAATTTTAACTTTTTTAAATTCTTTATTATTTATTATTTATTATTTATTTTTAATGGTGCTGAGTTTCCTCCCTCCACACGTTGTGAAATTTATTATTTATTTAGAGGCTGTTACCTCTAGTTACAAGTTTTGGTGTTACATGACCAGGAGGTGATATAAAATTGCTATACAGATTGTTTCAAGATTTTATATGTCACAAGCATGATCAATCCACAGCTCATTCTACAAGCCTTTACTTCTTTCACATAAATCAAGGCACAAATGAAATGTAACAATTATTGTATTGCATTTCTTTTACTTAGAAGGTGCCAGAAAATAACACTGTGTGTTTGTGGGAGGTTATTTATCTCCCACAAAGGAGAGGGAGAAGATTTTATCTTCTTGAAGGAGGGGCCATTACCTTGCAGCCTTACTCCCGAGTCGCCTGTGCTGTTGTAGCTGCTCTTTCCTGAGAGCAGCCCTGAGTGCACATGCACTTGGCACAGGCTCCTCAGGAACCTCCTCATTGCTGCGCTCTCCTCAGCCGTCCACACCTGCTGCCGGCTAACCACAACAGTTCTACACTATGGACTCTGTTGTGCCTCTATATTAAACCTTTTAAGTATAAAGACCAAAATTAGCTGTAGTAATCATAAACAATAACACTAAGCTTTAGATCTTAAGGATATGAACGGTTTCAAAATTTAAATTTATGAATACTTATCACAGTTGCCAACTGCCATACTGTGAAGTACTGAGCAGATTGTATTCAGCAAATGAACTAGAAATTAAATAGAATGTGTCGCTATCATTTTGACTAAGATAGAACTGCATACTGAGAAGCATATGTGGTATTCTCAACCTACATCTACTACAAATGGAGAAAACTTTCTTCTCTTTCTCTAGTTATGTTTTCACCCATTAAATATGAACTTAAGAAAACAGAAGGAAACAGATAGTTAGAAGAATAACACTAATATGAAAATAATATTGTACCTACGACATTCTCATCAGACTGAGGAAGCTGGGAATTAATATTTACTGTTGAATGTTGCATTCTGCTAGTCACCACAATGTTAATTCAGATGTCAGAAATGCTCCAATTGAGATGGTCTTTTGGATGCCTTCATAAAGACAAAATAATGTCTAATGCAGCGTATCCACAAATACAGGTGCCCCTTTGGGATGACAAGTATTGTGGTTATGTTTCTAGGCACCTCTGACACCCAAATTATTGGAAGAAGCAGACCTGAACATAGGACATCAGATATTATGTACTGTATAGCATGCAAATCATTGTACATGACGACAACTGAATTCAAACTAAGCACGAATCATACTAATATAAAAAGCTACTGCCTGGAAACATCAATTCTATCAGCATGCTCACAATCTCCTTCCTCTTTTGTAGGAACAGAAGTTAATGTTAACACTGAAAATAAATATTTGCTTAATAAAAATGTTGCATGATCTTATAACGACCAGTAATATATGCCAAAGAATCTCACTGTGTATAACTAAAAGAAGCAGTTGTGTAAAGTTACTGGAAAGAATCAAAAACTAATGCCAATATTACAAAAACTAAGCAGCAGATCAGGTCTAGATCGAAGAAGCTGTTTCAGAACTTTCACACTAGAACAGGATGAAACATTTCTTGAAAGATGTCAAAATGGTACACGGGGGAAAGAGAAGTGGAAGACTTCCCTCTTCTCCATAGAGAAGATTGTCTCAGAGGCTTCACTGGTACTTCAAGGTTTTATATTTCACAAGCATGCCCAATCCACACCCATTCTCCAAACCTTCATTTGGCCTTCAAACAGATCAAGACCCAAATTAAATTTGGCTTAAACCCAGTTAACTCTTTCATATAAAAAAAATGGCAAAGTAGCGGCAACTTAAACTATATTCAAGCCATATACTTTACAGAAAGTGATTTTGTCTGCCACTTACCAGCAAAAGATAATAAAATAAATGTTAAGGTACTTTTCTAGGACAAACCCAGGTAGAATACATCGTAGCAATATCGGAGAGATTATTTGTTCAGATTTCTTTTTAACATTAATTTCCAAAACTTCATGGCTCATATTATATATTTTCAGCCTAAAAGACTGTGAACTACCACAAGGAAAACCCGCTTGACGAAAGCACGTATTAGTTTGCCCAGCATTCAGTTCCGATTTTAGCCATTCAACTCTCTTTGGGAACCACAGAACATACATACCGATTACATCTCCAGTTCAATAAGAATTTCAAATCCTTATAGATGTCATTATTGAAATTTATGCAGTCATCATGATTAGTACTCATCATTAGAAGTGTCCTCCATGATGATCAAGGAGCATTATCATGGCTAATTTTCATGGCAAATTTTAATAGTCATGGAATCAAGCATCTGCTTCACTACAATCAACAAAATCGTTGATTTGGCTCTGGAACTTAGTCAAGCCTTCAAAGATATATGAAAATATATTCTGCTTTATTATCAAATCAATTGATTTTGCTCATTAATTCATAAAGATGCTGCTCTTATATCTTGAATTGTGAAAAGATGCCAGCTCCTTAAATTTAAATAAAATCTGGCAAAACAGTTTAAAACTACAGTATATTACAAGACTGTAATTCACAGTTACTGAAAAAAATCTTAGATGAGATACAATTTAAAAGCATGTTTCTTCCCCAAACCCCAAAAACTTTAACCTTAGACTGTCTACTATTGACCTCACCCCTTTCCTAAGAGGTCTCTAGGGGGCGTGCATAAGCGCACCAACGTGCCTACCGTCCCTGTCCTATTGTTTCTTTTATTTTTCTTTTATTTTTCTTATATGTACCCATTTCATGTATTCATAACTATGTATACACATATACTTATTATCTTGTAAACAATTGACAAATCAAATAAATAAATAAAAATAAATAAATAAATAAATAAAAAACAAAGGGCCACCCGGTGCGAAAAAATAATAAGCCTCAATGTCAGATGAACTCTTTGTGAAAATTATTCCACCAAAGGGTGGCACAGCTGAGAAGGCTCTTTCCTAACCTGATATTCTTTTGCATTCCAAAGATAAAGGTACCCAGAAAAGAATTATTGGACATTTGATGAGGTTCACAGGGAGAAATCAGCCTTCTAGAAGTTTCTGAAATGACTCATATAAAGCCTTATTGGTAGGAAACTCTGAATTGAGTGTAGAAACAGAATACTAATGTAGTTAAACAATGACAAGGAACTGGCATATATCTAATGAAATTAGTTCTGGTCAATAACCTACCCATCACAAATGGACAAGTTTGGTCATGCATAACACATTATTTTATTGAAATTAGGGTGGTGCCCTTTCCTGGAAAACTATGGACATTTGCTAAAGAAGGAGAATTAAGTGCATTAGAAGGCAGAAGGATATCCTTCAATAAATGTCACATCCAAAATCAAGGCCAAATTCTAATCAAACAAACTTGATTCTTTTAAAGGGGTGAAATTCTATCTAAAACAGATTATTAAACTGACTTCAAGAGACAATCTTTTTACCAGCAACACTTCTATTTTGTGAGAACAAATTAATGTTCATTGCGTTTCATTCAATTTCTTAACGATATTCAGTGGTCATTTAATACTGCTAGGACCTTACCAGAATTTAAAAATAATAAAATAAAATAAAACCAATTTGGGTTATTGCCAACATATCAATGCTATGTGACTTCAGATCTTCACATGATCTTAAAAGATCTGCATGGATCTGCTTTATTGTAAAGATACAAGTTAAAAAAAAGAAAAGAAAAGTAGAACGACACCATCAAGGCATAGCTAAACAGGGCAATAAATGAATTGCTATCAGCTTTTTTATTTATATTTCCTTTCCTGCAACAAGGAAACTTGTTTTATAGACAACTAAACACGAGATGGCATAATTCCAACAGAAACTCAAAAACAGAGGCCTGATTTTATTCAGTCTTAGGAGAAAATGATAAGCTCTAAAGCCAATAACAAGCCATGTAAATTTTAGAAGTAGAGACGCAAGAGAATCATTATATTATTGCAAATATGCTAGCTTTACTACCTTTTGTTATCTATGCTTTACATAATTAAAACTAAGAAAACACTGGTACCCATATACACATTTTTGGCAATAATTTAGTTTAAATTAAATGAATGGAGGCTTGTCCTCAATCACAGCTGCTAGATTCAGAGTAAGAGGGAGCTCTCCCTAAAAAATTGTTTTCACAGCTTGGTTGCATGTGAAGCTCAAAGAAATTTCATGTATTCTCGGAATGGAATAGAGACGTAATCTATACATGCAGGGTCTCTAGGAAATAAGTTCTCTAATTGCTTTTCAAATACTTACAAAACATCCCTTCCATTCTTTTTATAGTAATTTTATTAAAAGTTACAGTTAAAAAGACTAAAATTAATATGAACTAAAAAAAAAAAAGAAAAACCAGAAAGTACAGAAAAGAACTAGAATGAAAAATAAAAAAGAAAGTAAAAATGAGAATGTAGCAAAGAAAATATATATAAACAAATGACTTCCCCTTTCATCACGTTTAAGTAGTTTTACTAACATATCAACTCTTAAAAAAATTACAGTAAAAGAGTACTTCTTCCCATACCCCATCTCTTGTCTATAAATAAACCCTCAATACTTCATTGTTCTGTCCTGATCAACAAAAGTGCATTAAGGATTTACCAAAGATGGCAATGTATCCCTTTTAACCTTGATCAAATAAACCAACTTTGTAATACTTTTACTTTTAAAAATCTTGATCTTTTCTCCCTTCAAATAATATCCTAGAACTTGATTTCTTTTCATTTTTTTCTTTGTCCCTTTTCACAGAATTCTTCAAAAGTCCAACAAATCTCTTTTGTAAATCCAACATAGGAAAGTTATCCAGGTCACTCCTTTCAACTGCCATTTATATATCTTTTAATTATCAAGAGATCATCCAGTTTCATCTATACATTCAGCACAGCATTTCCATCCATGTCATTCTTGCAGCCTGTTACTTTCAAGTCTACTTTCAGATCAGCCTCAGTCCCACACAGCAAAACTTGTTCCTCTTCCATAACAACTTTTAAACTGAAATTAATATTCCCGTGTCTCCCAAAGCTCTAAACCCACTTGAGACTCACAAGGAGCAACTGTCTGGACTCTGAAGCACCTGACAGCAATCTCAAGTCCTCTCCTTCCATGGAGAAAAATTATGAAGAGCTGTTTTACTTGCTGGCTATTCATTCCACCATAGTAGTCAGCTCTGTTTTTAGTGGCACCATCTTCAGCTTGCTATGTCTTCCCTGCAAATCTCTTGAAAAATCCTTTCTATTCTTTAATACATTTTCTTTGTAATTCTTTGTAACTCTCTTCCTCTATGAAGGGATGTTGAAGAAGAGGAAGAGGCGACAGAGGAAGAAACTTATCTCTTTGTTGAGAGAATGGGATGATAATCTCAGTCCATTGGGATGCGCCCCACAAAATGCAATGAAAGAAAGAGGAATGGCAACTATGTACATTAAATGAAAGTAATATTAGTCAGGCACACTAGTAAGGAAGAATTTTCTCTTCCTTAACCAATGCATGCACTGTTTGGTACAGATACATCTTAATTTCATTTTCCAAAGGGCGTCATTTTCCCAAAATATTCATGAAAACACCCCTTAAGTATCACCTTGGGAAAAAAAAATCTATGTCTGCATAGAATAAGACATGCCTTAAGAATCAATTACATTTAAAAAACTTCACTAGAGCATATGCTAATAATGTATTTATGTAAAAATGCACAAAACAGGGACTCATTATGATGAATAGTGATGAAATGAATGGCTCTATTTTAACTCGGATAGCATCCAGAATAATTTATTTCTTGGTTGCTTGAAAGTAATTCAAATGCTGTACAGGACTCAAAGCAAATCCTATTCCCCCGGCCTGATATGAAGAATGTCCCCACTGCCAAAAAAACAGTGCCTAGGGATCTTATTCTCAACCACGGCAGTCCCCAAAGAAGTATCCAATAACCCTATTTGGTATAATTTACCAAACAAAGGGGGAAAAAAGATTACTTCACCAAATATTGTTGCAGAGATTGAAGTCCTGTGGACTGCCACACATGCTTACCATATAGTCCAAGAATGCTTGGAAACATGAGGAATTACTTCACTGCTAAGAGAATGAATGCAGAAAGCAACACAGATAGACTGTAGGCTTTCATGACTGCTCTTTATTGATGGAATGAATTTTCAGATAATGCCATGTGAGAATAAATATGTATCCAAATCAGAAGCATACATTCATCCCCTTGTAGGACATTTCACCAGTTTCATTTTAATAACGACAGAATCGTCTATTGTATTCCTCCCAGTAAATTTTTAAGAAGTGTAAATATATACAATATGCCTTGAAGGATACGGATAGCAACTCAGCTCCAAGAGAGAGAACCAGTTGATAATCTGGAATCTAGATAGTGTGTGGGGCAGAAACTGCATAGACTCTATTGAGTTCCAAGATGGAACAAAAATGGCACAGTAGAGCATTACATAAAGAAAGATCCTATCTGGGCCACAGGGACATATCCATATTCTCTACCATAAGTATAAAATGACCACTAACAATATTTTATTTGAGCTTTGGTCTAGGATACATAAGATTTTGTTAGATTAAAATGTGTTTGGTAGCAAGTAAAAATAAGATGCTTTTATTAAATAAGATATTTCTCTTATAAGTTTAATAGGATTGTTCCATATGTTCCAAGAGATAATTTATGGAGCGAAGAAACTGAGATGAAGTTACCTTTGGAATGTGGGAAATGCAGATTAATGTTTTTGTCATATAAGAAAAGAGGTGTTTAAAAACAATATTGAGAGGACTTCTAAAATGACAGGTATATACAGGGAATTTTTTTTAAGTTCCTTTGGAATTTCTTCAGAGACTAGTTATTCCCATTAAAAACAACTGGAAGATCGCAGAATAGCAAATATGCAACCATGGCAGATGTTATTATATGAATATTTATATATTGGGAGGCTTGGAGGACATTGTGGGCTACTCCACTAGGCATGTTAATATTTGAACAGATCAATCAAAGCTCTGGGTTCATGAAGCAATGACAGGCATACCTCCTCTCTTCCCTTCTATTCCAAGCAGACTGATTAGCTTTAATGTGCTTGTATCTCCTAGGTCTTCCAAGATGAAGCATTGTGTGTGTGGTAGAAAAACACAGCATAGATTTTTGTTTATAAAAACAACCCCAATTCCCCACACGTTCACATGCGCGCGCACGCACACACACACACACAATGTTCTGGCCAATCTAAGTAAAGATTTTTATGTCTTTTTAGAAACAAGAAACATATTCATATAATATACTATTCTTAATAACATTTAAATGGAGAATGAACAGACAACTATTGCCTCATATATGTTACATGAGGAAAGGAAGAATATATCTCAGAAGACCCTTAATCTGGGAGTTCAGTAATAATTTGGAGAATATGAATACTGTAAGATGACAAGGCAAGTAAGTAGTATTCACCATACACATAGGGACAATGAATTTTGGCAAAAATGAAGTGAAACTAAAAAAAGGAACTATGAAAATTAAGCAGTCAAATGTTAAAACTGATTGATTATATATACCGTATTTGCCGGCGTATAAGACGACCCGGCGTATAAGACGACCCCCCACCACCACCGGAAACGCCCTCCAGAAATCCCCGGGGCTGCAGCGGCAGGGCAGAGTGCCAGGGGCCGTGGGAAGAGCAGTAAGGCTGCAGCCTCGGGCGGAGCGAGGCGAGCGGGATGAAGCGGAAGCGACGCAGGGGATCCAGGAAGCCAGAGGCGCCTTCGCTGCGTCCAACAAGCCTCCGAAAGCCGGCAGTGGATATACCGGCGTATAAGACGACCCCCCCACTTGGAGGCATGTTTTTCGGGGCAAAAAAGTCGTCTTATACGCCGGCAAATACGGTATATGTTTTCTTAAGTTTTCGCGGGTACTTACATGTATGGTATTCAGCTTTGTTCGGGTATTTTCCCACGTCATTATAGTTGTGCTTTTAAAGTTGTAGCAACGTTTTGGCAGAATCTCCTCTGCCATCATCAGGCTTCTGTATTGTGTTCGTCTGTGAGTCAGACACCAATCAAGCAGAACACAGCAAACTCCAGGACCAATAAACACAGATCAAGACTCCCAACCAATCAGGACAAAGAAAAAAACATTCCGGCACAGCAGTAGGCTAGCACCAAATTTAAAACAGAAACGGCTGTGAAAGTCTGACTCACAGACGAACACAATACAGAAGCCTGATGATGGCAGATGAAATTCTGCCAAAACGTTGCTACAACTTTAAAAGCACAACTATAATGACGTGGGAAAATACCTATACAAAGCTGAATACCATGAACAATCTGCTCTTAAACTTAGCAGGCAGTTTTCAAGCAGGTCTCTGATGAGTAAAGTTTTTAGTATAATAACTAGGAAAGCTGTTATGGAAGAATACCAGTAACTGCCAAGTATAAAATGCAATCTAAATTAAATAGCAAATCAAGGTTTAATCTCCGAGTCTCTTTTGCCTGCCTGTGTGTGCAATAGGTGGGGGAAAAAAGTTTTCCCCTGTTAAGACAACAGAATAGTCTGGTTTAGGGTACTGGCCTCTGACCTTGCCAGAAATAATTCTCATATCTATAAAATTCCTGTGAAACTAATGAAATTTTAAAAAGAAAACAAAGCAGTCAAATGTTCAAACTGATGATTATTCATACTATTACATATAAAAAAATTATCAACCAATTCATGTTATCTATAAGAACTATACTACAGTTGTATAGAAGTTGTGGAAAAATGCATTTACCAGCTAAGACAAATATCTTGAAATTTAGTTTATTAAAACACACCTCTATTGGAATAACTATGCATCTTGTCATTAACTTTTTAAAAAGGAGAGGGTAATGCAGAGACTGCATCCTGCATTGTTACCTAGAATGGTAGAAATTTGATCTAGCATCCACATAGTAGATGAATTCTACACAATCTTTGTCGATCATGGGTAGGTGTATCATCTTTCCCATGAAAAGAAAGGGAAGAATTTAATTATGAAAAACATAAGGGGACATTTTATCAAACATGATGGACTTGTGACAAAACTAAGATTTTTTTTCTTTTCAAATACTTTTATTAAAGATTATACTATACAGATAAACAACTGCAAAAAATAATAAATAAATAGAAAAAATGCAGGAAAGAAAAAGCAAAGAAAAAAATAATACAAAAGAAAAATACTAAAGTATACAGAAAGAAAAAAGAATGTATTTTTTTCCATTCTGTATTAACAAGTGAAACTGATTTTTTTCTCCTTCAACTGAAACCTTACTTTTTTTTTTTTTTTAGCTCCCTCTACTTCCAACCTTCAAAGCTCCAATTTTATCATGTTTTTTTTTCATAATTCAAAACACGGCTCGTTTTCCTACCAGGAGGATTCATTCAATTAATTTTAAAATCCCATTTCAAGTCCATCTAGACCCTTAATCCATTTATAGCTTTAAAAAGAACCCACACTCTAATCACCCCTTTTTCTGTTTATTTCCCAAAATGTCTAAATCCTTAAAGTCACACTTGAAATTTCTTTTGTTTAGAATTGAAGGAAACTCACCCAGGGAATGCCATCAAACATGCTGTTCGGAAGGTAACATTTTAAAAAAACAGTACAGGTAGTCCTCAATTAAATACAATTGAGCCCAAAATTTATGTTGCTAATTGAGAAACTTGTTAAGTGACTTTTATCCCATTTTACAACTTTTCTTGCCACATTTGTTAAGTAAATAACCACTGCAGTTATTAAATTAGTAACACGGTTGTTTAAGTGAATCTGATTTCCCCACTGACTTTGCTTGTCAGAAGGTCACAAAAGGTGATTCCATGACCCTGGGACCCTGCAACCGTCACAAATATGAATCAGTTGCCAAGCATCCGAATGTAAATCACGTGACCATGTGGATGTTGCAATGGTCATAAATGTGAAAAATGGTCATGTCACTTTTTTCAGTGCCGAATTGTCACTAAGTGAACTGTTGTAAGTCAAGGACTACATGTAGTAGAACAACTGCAATGGTGATTAAGAAATGAGACCCGGCTGAGCTTTATGTTCATATAGACTACATTACGGTTGTGAGTTCGATGGAATCCTCCGACTCCTAGCATGTCATTTACCAGCTCATGAGTAGTACCTCTCTAGAGTTACATGAGAATGTGGCCTCTGGCCACTGATTTAAACCATAATGTTGTCCCTGTTCCTTCAGGGATGTTTTTTTTTTAAACAAATTTTATTAATTTTAAAGACAAACAAATCATCATTAACCATTACATACTTGAACCTTTTTCCATTATAAATTTTACAAGTCAAATAAAACCTTATTTTATACAATATAATTCTATTTTAAACCATTTCCATATGAGCATACAAATACCTCTTTTCCAGTTTCTCTTTACTTCTCTTTACTCTTATTCAATTTCACTATTATTATTTCATCTATTTCTTTCTGACTTGGTTACCATTATTCTCATTCTATATTTCTGCAAGGTTTTATTAATTCTCCCAGAAACATAAACACACAACACACAAACATATAAAAAAATGTGGCCACTGATTTAAACCATAATGTTGTCCCTGTTCCTTCAGGGATGTTTAGCTCATCACCTTCGTGCCTTCACTGGAAGTCAGTGAAAGATAAGACATTTTGGATACAAATTCATACGATGGCAGAGGATTTTAAAAATAAATATTGTGAAAAAGAACAGAACCTTTTAAATTGGGACTTATGCACAATGAACTAGAGAAGACTCAGGTTTACTGAAAAATGTACCCATTTTGTGCATGATAATCGCAATAAGACTCCTGAATGCTCGTCAGGGAAAGGTATTTCATAACAGCTAAGAGGGAGGATTATAAAATTGTGACCATTTAAGGTTGAAAATCGTTACATTTCATAACTTTAGTTTTCTTTTTTCCTTGTACTTTTTCTTTCTTTTCTTTTCTTTTTTCTTTTCTTTCTTTTTCTTTAGATTTGTCTCACTTTATTCAAAATTCTTAATATAATTTTTTTAAATGGGAGGAAGATCTGATACTACTACACATAAGAGTTAATATTGAGTGTTCACAATTTTAGTATGTTTCTTTGATTTCTAAAAATTAAACTGTTAAAAGTTTGTATGATTTTTACACTGCTGTAGTTACTGCTTAAAAAATCAACACGTTTACCTTTTATTGAGATGTAGTTTTAAATCAAGGTATTAAGAGTATTTTAGATGTGAAATATGTTTTACAAAACTGGAATCAACTGCTGAAACATTCTTATAAATAGGCTGGATGTATATAGGCTTTCATACCTTTTAGCCTTTATTATTTTACACATTAACAGGATGATTGGCATTCAGAGGTGTTAATTCAGAGAACTATCCTGTTACGTTTGGCAGTTAGTGACAAAAATGTTAGTCCTAATATAAGCTCTTGGTATATAAATAATCAGGCCTCATAAGCTCTTGGATATAAATGTAGGCCTCATAATAGTATTGTCTTAGATATATGTAATATATAAACATATATATTGATTTATTACATTGATAACCTGCTTTTCTTCTGAGGAGTTCAAAGCAATGTGCCTTTCCCATGCTATTTTAACTTTATAAGAACCCCATGAAGAAAAGGAGGTTGGGTAAACATGTGTGCCTGAAGGTTATTTCCTAACTGGCTTCTGTTTGTAAAACTTTTACCCAGCTAAAAGATCTGTAGAAAAAAGCCCCCCAACAAATATTCTTCTGGGATGTCTAATTAAGTCTTATTTAGTTTGCAACTACAAATGTTTTAAAATAATTTTTATCCCGCCTTTTCTATTTTTATAAATAAGATGGCAAACGTACCAAATCCTCCTCCTTCCTTTTCCACAACAACAATCCTATGTGGTGGGTTGGGCTGAGTGAGAGGGACTGGCCCAAAGTCACTTAGCTGTCTTTTATTTCTGAGGCAGGATTAGAACTCACAGTTTCCTAATTTCTTCCCTAGCGCCTTAATCACTGGATTAGAGAGTGGAAGTTGTTGGGCTAATTCTACATACCAGTGTACATACTGAGCTGTGTGTGTGTGTGTGTGTATTGGAAGGGGGGGAAGGACAGCATATTGCCTTGAAGATGATTATTATATAATCAAGAATTAATTTTATCTCCTCATCATTCTGCAGCAACAATGGTAATTTTAATTCATTGGCAGAAAGGCAATATAAAGCTGTTACGTAAATATATATCGGTAATTGCATCTCAAGTGACCAGGCTGGTATCTGTTTATCAAGAAGAGTGTGACTGCCCAAGGGAGAAACCTATAGCTTAAACTTTAGAGATAAGATACCTAAAATCTCTGACTTCTTGGCATGGCAGTGAGCGATCAGCTCTTGTGCTAAAGGCTTCCTACCTACAATAAAGATTCTAATCTATCGGACCCTTCTGCTAATCCTAGCCATGGGCTGAATTAAGAGTTGACTATGTGGAAATCCGTTATTTATCCCAGAACCTGTGTGTCAAAAAACAAAGGCAGGAAGGAAGATTTCCTGTGGAAGGAATCTGCCAGGTGCTCTGAAACATCTACATCTGTATTTCACAGGGAACAATTAAGAAATAGATAAAAAAACTATTATATTAAATTATGAAGTAAATTAAAAGAGATCTTGAAAGATGGAAAGATTTGCTGCTTAATAATTATGATTATTAAGATCAATTGTCTTATCCCAAATACACTATTTATTTCAAATGATGCCAATTCCAATCTCAGAAAAAGAAAAGCAAAAAACTTGTTCATAAATTTATATGGAGTGAGAAAAAGAAACCTAGAGTAAAATTTAACATTTTACAAGACTCAAAAGGCAGAAATAGTCTTGTTCTTCAAAATGTCCAACTCTATTATAGAGCAAGCTGTCTGCCGCAACAAACATAATGAATAAAATCCCTAAACAGTAGTACATTAATATTGGAAGGAGTTGGCCTAGTTAGTGGGCTTCACAGATATTTCTGTTACAGGGACGTGAAAGAGGATGAAATTTTAAAGGATGTATTACAAAACAAAGCTTGCTAAAAATATGGAATGCTATAAAGAAAAGTCCAACAATTTCATTGCTAGACCCTTTTATACACATAGGTAGTCTTCGACTTACAACAATCCATTTAATGGCCGTTCAAAGTTACAACAGCACTGAAAAATGTGACAAATGTGGTGGAAGTAGAGTCAGCTACTTTTTTAATATCGCCATTCTTAATGTCTGCAAAACACGCATGTAGAAAAAACATTGATCTTTGTTTTGAAGCTATACTCAGAGTTGGTATTCAGCAGGTTCTGACCAGTTCTGGAGAACCGGTAACGGAAATTTTGAGTAGTTCAGAGAACTGGCAAATCCCACCTCTGACTGGAGATTTTACAGTATCCTTCCCCTGCCAGGCCCACCAAGCCACGCCCACAGAACCAGTAGTAAAATTTTTTGAATCCTACCACAGGCTATGCTGCTCCTTTTAAAATGCAGGATTGAGTTTCATGAAATGAGATTTAAAAAATAGGGAGTTACATGTGAGATTATAGAGTAGACTAATCCAATTGAGCATTACAACTAGGTATTCCTTTTCTTTTAAAATTCATATGTAGCACAGTAAATATCACTAATGCCTGACAATTAAATGCTGGAGCTATCCATTTGTTCTGCAAAACTTTTTTCTTTGTTTCCTTTTTCAATCCAGGTAATGTTTATGGATTCTTTCTGAGATAGCTACTGTCTTTCTAGAGTCTAGACTCTAGACAATCATAAGTTGCCAAAAACTTTGCTTTCTGGATTCCATACCCTTTTATGCACATATGTAGACATTAGCTTGTTCCACGACTAGTTTTTTTGGACTATATGGACTGTTTTGAGATTCTGACTGATTAGCCAGAATCACCCCCTATTCATGAAGCTCTTGCTGGACTCCACTACACTGGACAATTTTCTAACCTCCCCTTTTGAGTGAAGGTGGTTGAGAAGGTAGCTATAAAACAGCTTCAGAGGATATTGGATGAAGTGGATTACTTGAATCTCTTTCAGTCGGGATTCAGATCTGGGTATGGGATGGAAAAACGACATTAGTCATGCTTTTCTATGATCTCTGGTGAGGGTGGGATGGGGATTGTGCATCCATGCTTACCCTACTTGACCTCTTTGTGGCTTTCAATACCAGCAACCATGGTATCCCTTTAGATCGGTTCAGAGTATTGGAGGTGTGTGGCACCATATTGTGCTGTTTTACCTTTCTCCAAGGTTGATTCCAGTTGATGATTGAAGGGGAGAGATCTCTACTTTGTGGGGTCCTACAGGGTTTGGTGCTTTCTCTGTTCCTATTTAACATCTACATCTCTGCCTGGTGAATTATGTGGAGGTAGAGGCTGTGAGGCTCTGGATGGGGAACAAAAGGCTTCAGCCGAACCCTGGCAAGATTGAATGGCTTTGGACTTTGGGGTTCACCTGTTCTAGGACTATGCCATCTTTAGTGCTGAATGGGTTTCACTGCCCCAAAAGGACCCATGTGCAACCTGAGCGTCCTCCTGGATTCATGACTCCTGCTTGAAGGGTAAGTGGCAGTCATGAAGGGTAAGAGGCCTCTGCACAACTTCAAACTGTGCTCTGGATACAAGCTTGGGAGCTCTGCTCTCTCTAGGTGCCCTAGTCATTTCTAGATTGGACTACTGTAATGTGCTCTACATCGGGCTCTCCTTGAGTATCTGGAAGCTTTAGCTAATGCAAAATACAATGGCATAGGCAGGCTGCACCTCTGCTCCATGAATTGCACTGATTGTTAGTCTGTTTCTGGGTCCATGTCAAAGCCCTCTATGATATGAGGCCAGGTTATTTGAGGGACTGCCTCTCCCCAATTGTATCTGACCACTCCATCAGATAAACAGAAGAGGCATGCTAAGGTCCTTTCTTCTAGGGAACTTACACTAGGTAGGTTCCAGGAAGTGGAGCTTCTCTGCTGTGGTGCCTGCTGAAAGAGAAGCTGGCTCCGCTCCATCCCTATTGACTTTCCAGAAATCCTTCAAAACCTGCTTATACCATCAGCCCTGGAGCCCTAGAGAACCGGTGAGATACTGATATGGTTCCATTTTTAAACATTTGCTATCCTTGCTTATTTTTAAAAATTATAATATTTTTTTAGATGTTAACTGTTTTATAGTCTTTCTGTATGCTGCTCAGAGTCACTTTTTGGTGAGATAGGCAGCTGTATAGATTTGATGGATAAATAAGCTGAAAAGGCAGTCTATTCATTTATAGAGATGCTCCTTTACTGGTGATATCATTATCTCGGTTGCTCCTTAGCAATCTAGAAACCAGTGCTTCGTAGATAAATACAGAATAGTAAAATTGTGCTCCAATCAGGTCTTTCCTTAACCAAGTACCCTCCATATACAGATGCCTGGCACTCTCATTCTAACAACACTGAGGTTGTCGCTGCGTCTCAACAATTACAAAAGCTTTTTGAGCAACATAAAAACAAGCAACCTCTTATGCTAGCAGGAGAACACTGCTTAAAAGTGCCACTTCATAGTAACTAGAGTTTGGAAGATTGGGGGCACAAGGGAAAGGATGTGGTTGAACCTCTGACTTGAAGTATTATCTGGAGGGTGTGGAGAAGACTTCCTGAGACCGCAATTCTTTCTGTCTCTTTCAACTGTGTTTCTTGGCTATGAGCAGTACCAGGAGGAATGGTGACATTAAGTATGCCTTCCAAATCCATGGGCCCAACACACCTGTCATAACAAAGGGATTGCTTGTCATGCTCTTCTACTTATCATAATTAAAGTGGCATGAAAATTAGAAAACTGGATGGAAGGAAGACAGCAGCAGGTTAAAGCAGATGGCAGACCCCTAGAATGTGAACTTAGCTACTCTTTTCCATGGAGAAAAGACAGCTGGGGCTCTCTTTCCCCTCCATTCCAACTAAATGAAAGTTAGTTTTAGTTAAGTGAAAATTATCCTACCGTGTTTCTCATATAATAAGGCTGGGTCTTATTTTTTTTTTGAGCCCCGAAAAAATGGCTAGGCTGTCTTTTCGGGGGTGACTTAATTCCCCCCCCTTGCATCTTTGGGCAGGCGGGCAGTGACGGCTTGGATGTTGACCTCGGCGTTGGTGGGACACTTCGTATCAGGGTGAACGCAGGCAGCGCCATATCCGGGTGTGCAACAAAAGTACTTCCTAATGGCAAGCCCCCCCACCATTCCCCCCCCTTTTGCATGTTTTAATATAGGCCTTAATTTGGGGGGAAGGGCTTAATTTCATTTCATGCCTATAAAACATGCTGGGACTTCCTATTGGGGGAGGCCGTATTGTTGGAGAAACAGGGTAGATACATCGCTGATGTCTCCTGTTCTCACCATTCTACATAAAGCAGAAGTATGAGGAAAAAGGGAAATGATATTTGTTGCTTATATAAAGGAATGAAATCCCTGTATCTTGCTTCATCCTAGAAATAGTTAATGTACTCCAAGCACTTTTTAATTTTTTAAAAAAAGTTATTTCCCACCTTTATTAATTTCATAAATGTCAGGCAAGGGAAATCAAGAATGTCACATGCAAATGCTTATAATAGTTTCTTTACTTCTGTTTGCTAGAATTTTGCCAGACTAAAACACATTCTGCATAACTATCTGAAAAATGCTTTGAAGAATGAGGGAGGATCTTTTTTGCCCCACTTCCTGCATAGCAACCATTCAAGGCTGCTGTTTCTCCTACTCGTCCCTCCTGTAACTCAGTGCCAGATTCCACCACAAAAAATATCTCAAGCTAACATGCTTAATACTCCTTTTGCCTCCTATTTTCACAACAACAACAACCCTGTGAGATAGGTTGGGCTGAGACAGAGTGACTGGCCCCAGGTCACCCAGCTGGCTTTCATGCCTAAGGTGGCACTAGAACTCATGGTCTCCTAATTTCTAGCCTGGTGCCTTAACCGCTACAACAAACTGGTTTCTTCATACATTATTAAAATCAACAACTGCCATTATAAACCAATTATCAAGCCCACAATCAAATTAAAAGCAGTTTTAGACATTTATTCCTTAGATCTGGAATTAGCCAGGAAAGATAGGCACGGCAGTATGGATCCCACTGCTGGAAGAAACTCAGAATGCAACTCATTTTGACTAGTTTAAGATCCATACTGGTGCTGAAAATCCAAAATGGCTGCTTGGGAGCAATGGTGTGTCCCTTTGGCTTGGATGACAGAGCAGGAGGGAACCTGAGAGGAAAAGAGCAACAAAGCACATTCCCTCTTTCTCTACTGTCTTAGCTGGAGTCCCTCTCTCATTGTGTTGCTCTTTTCTTCTCTGGCTCCCTCCTGCTACAGCTTGTCTTTCCTACCATCCAGACCAAATGCACACGTGCTGTTCCTTGGGAGGAGAAGCTGGCACTCTGCAGCAGCTGTGGCCAGACCTTTGAAAAAAAGCAATCCGTCCCACTGTTTCTTTGCTGGGAGAGGAGGATCTTTTGCAAGCTTATTCCACGGAATTCCTGTCTCTCCTAAGCAGTCACATGCAGAGAGGTTTAGCACACTTGGATTTTGGCAGGGAGGATATTCAGCGCCAGAGTGAGATGCCCATGCATTGCCAGCGCTGGGCCACCTGGGATCTTCCCCACCTGTGAGGCATCCCCACACTCCTTACCTGGGACTCCATCTGCTTAACAACCTGTAGAGATCATTTAATGACCACAGATGGGGCTACTGAGATGGTGGTCATTAAGCAAATCACTCACATAATGTCTCGCTGAATGACTGTTTCATTCAACAGCTAAGATTCCAGTTCCAATTGTGGTCATAATTTGAGAACTAATAGATATTGCTGCATTTTTTGATTAGTAGGAAATATTTCCTTTTCCAAATCATCTATTTCCAGCAACCATTCTTTAAGATCTGGAATAATATCACATTTCCAATTTCTCAACATGATTCTTTTTCCCTCTTCTACCTTGCTCGATACAAAAATTGATAAAACCTTTGGATTCCAAAGCTTTGCTGTTCAACCTCATGTTAGCATCTTTAATCTTAAAAGATTTCCCCATAAATCTATTCATATAAGCTATTCAAAAAATGTATCAAATGACCAACTATATCATAGCATTCATAATACCCATTTATTCAAGATACATTCATGAGCTCTGTCCCAATTTGATTTGCAACTCTTGAAATAGCTACCGGTATATAGTATTTTATGCATTATACGAGGATTATTTGTTTCTTTTATTTACAGTGTTTACTATTCTTTTCACACCATCGCAAGGAAGAAAACATTAGAGTTACAAATTAGTAATTCTTGATAGCATTTTCACTTATGGGGATGCAATCCCCATAACATTCTATTCATAAGTTCAAACATTTTTAAAATACAAATAATATTTTATTCCTTTCTCCCTGAATTGTTTTTTTCTCTTTCTCTTGCTCTCCTGCTACAGTTTAGTATTCTCGGCTTTATTATTATTTATTTATTAGGAGCCTTGGTGGCGCAGTGGTTAGAGTTCAGTACTACAAGCTACTCCCACTGCAATTTGGCAGATTGAATCCCACCAGGCTCAAGGTGGACTCAGCCTTTCATCCTTCCGAAGTGGGTAAACTGAGGACCCAGATTGTTGGGGCAGGGATCTCCAACCTTGGCCGCTTTAAGACTTGTGGACTTCAACTCCCAGAATTCCTCAGCCAGCAAAGCTGGGAGCTGAAGTCCACAAGTCTTAAAGTGAACAAGGTTGGAGACCCCTGGTTGGGGGCAACATGCTGACTCTGTAAACTGCTTTGACAGGGCTGTAAGGCACTATGAACTGGTATATAAGTCTAAGTGCTATTGCTATTATTCTCACCAAGATAGCACAACTCAGGCTGGATATTTTCAGTATGATTTATTAACTATTAGATGATTTTCTCCAGTGCCATAAGTAGCAGCCAGGGACAAAGTCTTCTCTATAGAGTGCAAAACACTGCCTGCAAAATATTCAACCCAGAAGGGCTCACCTGAGGGCTCTCATTATTATTCTTTAATACTGAGAAAAAACCTTGCGGGATTCCCTGGTTTTCAAAAGAAAAAGAATCTCTTATTCCTCCTCTCTTTCTAAGTTTCAATGTATCTTTCAGATTTCATCATTTAATTTTATTAAGCGTTCACATTGAAATCATGTAGTATTGGATTCCAAATACAGGTAATCCGCATTTAGCAACTGCTTTTTTTTTTGCAACTGTCTGCAGTTACAATGGTCATTAAAAAGTAACTTTGCAACCAGTCCTCACATTTATGACCTTCTCAAATTTTAAAGCAAAGGAAAGTTGAAGTAAGATCATTAGCACAGGTGCAGTTTCACTTAGTGACCGCCTAGCTTAATGACTGAGCTGCTGGTACCAACAGTGGCTGCACAAACACTTCTTCCATGGGTTTTAAAACATAATTCAGTTTTTCAATGAAATCAGCGTCAATATCTCTCTTCAACTTGATTTTTTCACATTACAAATTTATTGGCTCTGGAGAATTGTTACAAGTTGGAAGGTTTTTCATATTATGCATGGAAAAATGCAAATTAATCCAGGGATGAACAAGAAGTTTTGATCTCCATGCTTGAGATAAATTTTGCCTTTTGTTTTTGCAGAGAACTTGGTTAAAATATGTGCAATTTTATCACGCATTGCCTGGTTATTGTAAGAATGGATCCAGCAATAAAGCCATAGCAGTCTTATAGAGTTACCTATTGCTATTAGTATACAAGGCACTGTAAAATAAGGTACTAGTCCAGGTAGTCCTTGACTTACGACCACGAATGAGCCCAAAATGTATGTTGCCAAGTGAAACATTTCTTAAGTGAGTTTTGCCCAATTTTATGACTTTTCTTGCCATAGTTGTTAAGTGAATCACTGCAGTTGTTAAGTTAGTAACATAGTTGTTAAGTGAATCTGGCTCTACCATTGACTTTACTTGTCAGAAGTTTGGAAAAGGTGATCACATGACCCCGGGACATGGCAGCCATCATAAATATGAACCAGTTCCCAAATATCCAAATTTTGATCACATGATCACGGGGAAGCTGCAACAGTTGTTAAGTGTGAAAAATGGTCATAAGTCACTTTTTTTAGTGCCATTGTAACTTGTTGCAAACAGGTCACTAAGCAAACTGTTGTAAGTCAAGGACTACCTGTACTACTATAGGATTTTTAAATTCCTTATCTAAGGGGCAATGTGTAGCATTTATTCTAAGAACACAGTTGTAGGATTCAGTACACATTGAAGCATCTATGTGCATAGTCATAAATGAGCTTCTGTGCAAAGATACATATTTTTTTACATCATGAGATCTATAAGCCACATAGCTGTGTCATTGGGGACAGCTTCTTTATGAAGTGCAATATATTCAAATAATATACCCTTTGATTGCAATTATTTATTTGGGTTTCTCACTTAGAATAACAAAGCACTTTAAATGATCTACAATGCCGTTTAATTTAAATGTCATGTTGAATTAATGATAAATAGCTCAAGAAATACAACTGTTAAATTTTTGGTCTGTTTAGCTGTTGTACAGTAAGTGCTTTATTACATGCATAATGATGTCTTATATGTAATACTAAGTATATGTTGATGTTTCATTTCCTCTCTGATATATGCACTACATTCCCTGGCCACTGTGAGAAGAAAGCTATAGATCTTAATAATTTATAAGTTTTAGCCAGAATTGTCAATGGCAGGCTTTGAGCTTTTTCTTTTAGTAATATATCATGGTAAAAATGCACAGACAAGCGATGTGTCAGTCTGATTTTTTCCACCTGATTCAGCAACCCAAAATTCAAACGCAGCAATTTAAGCCAAGTTGCACATTGAAGAATTTAAGTCTAAGCATTTAATCTGTTCTTTCCATAAATTTCTGCTACTTGTGCTATTGTAAGAATGATTCCAGTAGAAATTTATTCATATATTATGGAATTCCAGCATCAGCACATTGGAGACACAACGCCAATCATTAAACCAATAGTTAAGAACAACGTAATAGCATAAATGACACTAAAAAGATCCATATTTAGACAAAGGGTAACTAAAATAAGCCTGTTAACAGCAGAAGAAATATAGTTGCTGCAAACCTACATATATGTTTTATGGTATCAATTTAACAAGAGATTTTAAGCCAATCACAGGTAAATAAAGCAAAATATTAATTTTGATTATGATGTGATATGACATGAGCATTTTACAACCTGCAGATCATATCTGGCCAGATAACAGATAATCAGAGTTGGAAGGGACCTCGTAGTTTATCTAGTCCAATCCCCCGCCCAAGCGGGAGACCCTACACCATTTCTGACAGATGGCAGTCCAATCTCTTCTTGAAAGTCTCAAGTGATGGCGCTCCCACAACTTCCGAGGGCAACTTCTGTTCCATTGGTTGATTGTTCTCACTGTCAGAAAGTTTCTCCTTGTTTCCAGGTTGAATCTCTCCTTGTTCAGTTTCCGTCCATTATTCCTTGCCTGGCCTTCGGGTGCTTTGGAAAATAGCTTGACTCCTTCCTCTCTGTGGCAGCCCCTCAAATATTGGAAGACCGCTATCATGTCTCCCCTGGTCCTTCTCTTCACTAGACTAGCCATGCCCACTTCCTGTAACTTTGATTGTCCCTATCCATCGGGGGAACAAGTTGGGGCAGGTGCAGCAGCGGAACAGCAGGCAGTGGCCCTCCATAATAATGGAGTTTCTCTTGTGGCACCTTGTGAAAATTAATTGCTCAATCCTGTTCTAGATGATTCTTCTATTATTCAATGTCTTTGTTCTGTTTATCAAATTATATAAGGGGTCCAGATCTCGCCACCCCTTTGCCACATTCCTGTGTTTTCCCATTTTCGTTCTTCCTGCATATAGAAAATTGTTAGGGGACATAATACATTCTATTGAAACCATTCACAATGACACAACAGCAGCACTCATGTAGAACCTGCTTCCCTCACAAGAGAAATCAGCTGCAGTTTGCTAAATACCGTATAAGTAAGCTGACATTATTAATTAATTAAGCAGTATAATTATTTAGGAATACATATCTCTTGGAAACTTTAAAATTGTTTACTCAAGCTGAGCACTTCCTGTTTTTTTTCCTGGGGACTGGGAAAAGTGTACCATGCCCTAAAGATGCATTTGAAACTGTTCAATGTGACCAAAATTATTGACTCTGAGATGGCATCATTATTTTTAAGCCTAATGAATTAACAGGACAGGTTTATTTATAATTTTGTTTGCAGCAAATATTTATCGTTACAGAGTCTGTACTGAACTCATGATGGAAGAAGGTAGCCAAAGATAGCAACAAAAGCAATAGAGGTAGCTTGAACCAAGTAAATAACTTTTAATGAATGTGCCTATTTCCAGTACTACCAGGATTAAATTATTTTGTGGCTGCCATTTGTGAACATTTATAAAAAGAGCACCTGTTCTATCCTGATGGATAACACAGGCAATCCCATTATCTCCTAAACCCAGGAAATTTGCTTCCTTTGTTTAAAATATTATTTGGGGGAGCAAAATGATTCCCTTCTTTAGGAAGGTCTCTTGCCTTCCAGATGCTAAAGGAATAATAAAAATACACACATCCATGAAGGTTAAATATCTCTAAGCATATTTATTTCCGAATGATCAACAGTAAATATTATTGGAATTAAGGAAATTTGCAATGGCAATCCTTTGTGCATTTGTGAGCAAAGCGAACCAATCAAATTCTGACCAGATATGTATTGGATTTCATAGAATGACTTATTTTTGGCTTCACAGCACCCAGCATTAAGCAAATAATAGATTAGATGAGCTATGAAAATGCAGTCAGCTTATACAAACTTGCTTGGAAGCCGAATTACCTTTCCAGAAAGTCCAGTGCTTGTTAACCAAACAGAAATATCCTGTTATAAACAAAGTATAATGCTTCTAGCCACATCTGACATTTACATATATGTATTTGAATCATGCAATATTTCAGACCTACAGTAGATAAGCCTCAACTGGGGATGAAAATCAGATTGTGGATTGCACATGTTTTTTTCACAACCATGAATTTATTTTTAGTAATATATTTTAATAATGTATTCATAATATATTAATATATTAGTAGCACACATACAACTAAACTCCCAATGTCACAGGTATCTATTCTACATAGATACTGCAATATGGTGATTCAAGGAAGTAGGTTCATAAATGCTAGGCCCTGAGTATTTTAAAATACTCCTTTTAGAATAACCATAAGTTGCAATGATAAATTATAACCGATTGAAGCATCCTTTCCAGATCCCATTGTCTCATAGACTTTTCAAGATTTGATTGAAAGATTCAATCTGTATACTCATAGCCTTACCTCCTCTTGCTCCAAAAAATAAAAATATCTTTTTATGCATCTTTTCAACCAAAAAATCTGCTGCTTTCCAGTTTAGTTAGGAATACATACATAGGATGCTATCTTCACAATTGTGTTGATGCTGTTGTTACATCATATACAATTCACATGATTTGGTGTGCTCTCTTCAACTAAATGCATCAGATGTTGCAAGTAATTTAATTATCTCATACTGTGTCATTTCATGCAAATACATGTCAGACTCTTAAAATGGATTTAATAGCATTTAGAGAGTACCTATTTAAATAAAGATCACAGACAGAGCTAGTGACAACTCTAAAAGATAACAGAAATAACAACTAGACTTACAGAAGGCCCTACTGGGCCATTGGAACTTAAAGAAAAGAATATCGTATTGACTGGAAATACTGAAAAGGTATGGGAGAAAGAAATGGGAGAGGCAGTAATTTCTCAGGCACCTCTAAACAGTAGCTCAATCTGAAAGCAAATATATCATTTCAGGTGGAAAATCCTAAAGAGAAATTCAAATGGAATACTGTAGGAAGGAAAATTGAAAACTCTGGACAGATAGCTACCTGCGTATTATGTATTTTCCTCTGGCACTTTTTAATCAGGAATGCAGGAGTTACAAGTTAGAAGTAATATTACAAAATTTTGTTGGATTATATGATGCAAGTATTAATCTTGCATTGGGAATAAATTATTTAAAATGCAGACAGTTGTGCTGAAGGGTATACTGTAACTGGATATTTCCATAGGAAGACATATGTCTAAAATAAAATGAGCAGTACTAGCTGAAGACAAAGCCTATCTAATAAACCAGCTGTAAATCTTAAAAAAGAATAGACAATATACAGAGCCAGTATGAAATTAGCTTAATAAAACCAAATGAAGGCTAGGTGGGTGCCAGTTTGAAAATTGTCTTGGGAAGTGAGAAAAAAGTACAGTCTATACATATTGTTGAATTATGGCTTTGTATTAACAGTAAAACTCAAAATAATAACAAAAACCTGCATTACATTTAATTTCAAGACCAGATATTGTACAAATATAATAAACAGCCAAACTCATAGAGTACCATGATAAGAACAGGGAAGGCTGTAAATGTAATAAAATTACTAAAACTCAATATTGTATTTTATCCTAACCATATTAGCTGAAACAAGCCATGTTCATAAGCTATAGTTTAACGATAACAGAAGTTAATTGAAATAACTCTTTTTTAATGATACATGACACAGCAGGCTACAGTTTTCTTCAATTGATGCTTATAATAATGCAATTTCATTTTCAAAATACCATCATAAATTTAGTGCAAAACCTCTGTTCTGATAAAAAAAATGTCTGAAACTTTTTAAAACAGTAAGGACTGTACATTTACAGTTGCCATGTGATTCTGAAATGTCACCACTTTAAAGAGATATAGATAGATATTATCTTTGTGCTCATGAATGCTCTAAAGTGGCCTTATAAATCTGATTCCAAAATGCTACATAAGGAAGTCAAGTTAGAATTTGTTCAGGTGAGATAAAAGGAAACATCTTTTCATGTAAGGAGTAGGTTTGATTAAATTGGTAAGAACTCAATGGAAATGAAACATTGAATCATACAGATCTTATCCTCTCCTCGCTTTGTTAACCATTCCAAACTTATAGCTTAAACAGTACAACAAATTATTACTACCATCAAAATTAAGATTATTACGGTATATCTGACCTGCAAAAATCAGACAGATAGGAGTACAGGCTTAGAGTTTTCTATTTGTGCTGTCATCTAGTAACCATCTGAATTTTGGACAGTGTTGTTCAGTCATTCAATTGTGCTGTTGCCGTTATTCAATTGTTAAATAGCTTTTGACATTTTGTGACCTGATAGACAACATTAGTTCAGCAGGGTTGTCTTTCAGTAGCTGCTTCTTCAAGTGTTTGTAAGATCATGTGCGTGTCATCAGTGAAAAAAATCTAGTGATTTTGTCCATTGTCGGCTTTTTTTTTTATTGCCTTCGATTTTTCCAAGCATCAGGGTCTTCTCCAATGACTCTTGTCTTCACAATATTTGTCCAAAATATCGAAGCTTTAGCTTCATTATTGACATTTCCAGTGAGCAGTCTATTTTTACTTCATCCAGTATAGAATGATTGGTTCTTCCTGCAGTCAAAGATACTTTCATCAATTTTCTCCAGCAACCCAATTCAAAAGCCTCAATTTCTTTTCATTCAGTGTGATGTGGCAGCCCCACTAAAACTCTAAAAAACAAGTCATACGAAAAAGGAGAGAAAGCACAACTTATTTCCAGTCCTAAAACTGGAGACTGAATTAATATCTGGATTTCGATGCATTAACAAAGTAACGTCAACTATCTCAACTATTTCCTGCTTCCAAGATCTAATTGTCATCCCTACAGACTGGACCAGGAAATCAGTGAGCAGGTGGGCAGAATGCTTGGAGCCCAGTGTGGCGGTGTCAGCATTGGGTGTGCAACTGGGAAGCCCCTATCCCCCACTGCTGATGCTGCCTCCTGCTCCGATGCTCTGCCCACCTGCTTGCTTGCCCACCCAACTCTCCCTCCAGCCAACTACGGTGAGTTGTTCCTGCGGTGAGTTGGTCGTGTGGAGTTGTCCTGTTGCAATTTGGCGGCTGTGAGTTGGCAGAGGTGACTTGGTGGTGGTGAGTTGGCCGTGATGAGTTGTCCCATTCCGCTTCCTATTGCTCATTGTTCAATGCTCCATTCCTGTTTGCTTGGTAACAATTCATGCATATTTCCATCAAGATTATCTTTTTTATTCTATCCACTAATGAAAGGCATTCTACATACAGAAGACTTCTATATTCAGCTAGAATTTCTGAGTGCCTCATAATTCAACTCCCAGATTAATAATAATAATAAACAGAGAGAGCTGTGATGATGAAAAGGAAATCCCTATGGAACAAAAATACTGCATGTAATGGCCATTGTGATCTATTTTTTTAATTTATTTCTTTAAAATAATTTTTATTGAAGAACTTTTTAACAAAATAAAAACCATAATAGAAAATGAAGGTAATAAAGAAAAGAAAAAAGAACATCTGAAAAAGAAGAAAATAAATAAATAAGTGGCTTCAAATTTTCATGACAGCAGTTATAGGTTCTCTTGAGCCACGGTGGTGCAGTGGTTAGTGCAGGACTGCAGGCTACTTTTGCTGACTGCCGGCTGACTGCAATTAGGCAGTTCAAATCTCACCAGGCTCAACGTTGACTCGGCCTTCCATCCTTCCGAGGTAAAACTGAGGACCCAAATTGTTGGGGGCAATATGCTGACTCTGTAAACCAGTGGTAGCCAACCTGGTCCCTACCGCCCACTAGTGGGCATTTCAGCTTTCATGGTGGGCGGTAGGGGGTTTGTCCCCTACTTTATAAATCACCATTACTGTGGGCAGTTAGAGAAAACTTTACTACTAACAGAGATACAAAAGTGGGCGGTAGGTATAAAAAGGTTGACTACCCCTAGTGTAAACTGTTTAGAGAGGGCTGTAAAGCACTATAAAGCTATATATAAAGCTAAGTGCTATTGCTCTTATATTTTGCCCTTTCTCTGTAAAATTACATAATAATTTTCTTATTTCCATAAGCTACCCTTTCTAATCTCCAACCCATAAATCACAACTTCATTTTTCTCTTTTTTCAGCAAAAAGCCAAAAGGGCTTCTAGTCATAATAAATGTAATTGATCTTTCTCTGATCAAAACAGCTAATTTTGTCATCTCTGCTTGTTTTGTCATTTTTACCAATCAATCCTCCATGTGGGTATTCAGAATTTTTCAATTTTTGTGCATATGTCTTGCAGTAGTAATCACATATAAAAATAATCTTCCATGGCTCTTTTCTAATTTGACTGTCCATTAATCCCAGCAAGAAAATTTCTGGTTAATGTTAATTTTTAAATATCTTTGTGCTATTATATGTATTTGAACTCAAAAATTTCTGGCTTTTTTACAAGTCCACCAGTCATTCTAAAATGATCCTTCGTGTTGTTCATATTTTCAATTTGAAGCATCTTTATACTGTCTAGACATTTTTTCTAGAGCCCTACACCTATGGTACACCCTTTTGTAAAACAACTTTTAAGTTATAACATAATGTAAATTTCAATACTTTTAACCACAGCTTTCTACTGCTCCCTCGGTATGTTGTATCCAAAGTTCTTAGCCCATTTTATCATACCATCTTTCACTTGCTCTTTTGTTTCAAATTTCAATAAAAGTTTATATATTTTAGCAATTGCATGTTCATCATTTGTACATACTTCAACTTCAAATTTCTGACTTCCGCTGCTCAATTCCAAATATCCTATTACCTACCTTAAAACTTCTCTTAACTGTGCACATGAAAACTACCAACAACTAAATCCCCCTGCAGCCAGTAGCTCTCTTGATTTCGTCTTATATTTTCCATGTTCCTGTTCTAACAACTCTCAATAAGTTTTTCTTTATTTACTCTTTCTTTCCTATAAAATGTTTCTTGTGCTGAGACCCATAAAGGTATTTTTGGGCACAGTCTGGGTTTATATATAACCAGTGTATTTCATTTTTTTTCAAATGGTGCTTCTAATATGGTGATTCTTAAAATCTACATTACCTTTAACATTATCATACCATAAAAAAACATGCCATCCAAATCTCTGATCATGCCCTTCTAATTCTGTGGACTACTTTGTTTCACAATTGTTCTGTTGTGAGAAAATATTGATTCTCTTTATATTTCTAAGGTAATATTAGTGTACAAGTTAAACCAAATTTTATTTATGCTTATTTCAAAAGAAGATAGAAAATTAGCTTTAAATCTTGTAATGGAGAAGGCATTCCAAGAATGAAAATAAATCAAGTGGTTTGCTGTAGCAATTACATTAAAATACGAGTCTATCAACAATGGCAGTAGCCTACATACAACATCACTAACTCTACGTAAAAGGGTAAACTTATTGTGCCACAACACAGAAATCTTATTTAAAAAAACAGTACAGGATTTTCAATCATAACTAAAGCAATTACAGTCAAGTTGGAAATGTATAAAGCAACTTTTTTTAAGGTTCAGTGTGTATTATTCATTGGCTGTTATACATCAACTTTCAAAATGAAAAGCAATATGCATGCTAATGAATAAGAGCAACAGGTGTGTTTGTCTAGGGTTGAGGCAAAAGAAGGCATCCACGCGACACCCACTAGCACTCTTCAATTTATAATTTCTTAACCTTTGGTTCTCCCAAAGGAAAGATAACATACCATCTTGGAATGTAAAATGTAATGGTGTTGAACCAGTAAATCATGTACAGTAGTCCTCGACTTATGACCAACATTGAGCCCAAAATTTCTGTTGCTAAGCAAGGCATTTGTTAAGTGAGTTTTGTCCCATTTTATGACTTTTTTTGCCACAGTTGTTAAGTGAATCATTGCAGTTCTTAAATTAGTTAACACGTGAATCTGGCTTCCCCACTGACTTTGCTTCTCAGAAGGTGACAAAAGGGGATCACATGACCCAGAGACACTGCAACCGTCATAAATATGAATCAGTTGCCAAGCATCTGAATTTTGATCATGGCACTGCGGGGACGCTGCAATGATTGTGTGAAAAACTATTGTAAGTCACTTATATCAGTGCCATTGTAACTTTGAATGGTTACTATATGAGCTGTTGTAAGTTGAGGACTACATGTACTTGTATATTATTCCTACTATCTCTAGTCTTCTTTAAGCAACTGCCTTGTTTAGTGACTGTTCACAGTTACAGTGGAACTGTATAACCAGTCCTTGAAATTACGACCTTCATGGGTCTGAAAAGCAAATGAAACATTAAATGACATGTCTTTCTTTCACTGAATCAGTACTCAATTATTTCTCAGGAAATGGAGATGTTGTGTGTAATTGTTATCACTGCATGCAACAACTAATAAAAATTATTTATCTTTCTAAACAATGAGAACTGTATTTCTCATTGGTTCTTTCACTTCCACTGCTTCCTCAGTTCAATATAGAAGTAGATAGTATAAGCATATAGCGTAATCACATTTGAATTTAAACCTGAACATTTTAAATACCTAATAGTTACGTATGTGGATTTATATTATGCCTTGATTTGGGTACTTTGTGTAACAATTTGCTTTGAGATGAATTATCTTCCAGAATTATCTTCCATTAGCTTTTAAAGGTTGCACCAATGATATAAATCCTCTGGGTACCTATGCTGTATTTCAGTATAAAAATCATAGACCAATCACTATGCTAAAACAGACAAATTAATATAGCTGGCATATACAGAGAATTTACTCCCCAGTATGATGGTCTTTCTTTTTGACAATAAAGAACTGCTTATTCTAACAATTTACTTTCATGAAGAAAAGTATCATAATTTGAGTACATATATACCTAGAAATAGTTAATAATATATATCTGAAACACAAATAGACACACAAAATTATTCTCTTTTAGTAGAACCTAAGCCCTGTTTTTAACCAACAAAACACTCATCCAGATTATACTTTAATACATTTGAATTCTTTCCTCCTAAATAGCAAAAGGAAATTTCATCTCTTAAACATATTTTACTGCATAATACACAACCATAAAGTCAACTAATGATATCACTTAAGTTCTGTTGATCATATCACAAACAAGAAGCATGAAATATTTTCAAAGATTCAGAGAATATTCTTTCACTCTATTTTAAGTTTACCAAGTTTTTAATCAGGCTTGGCAATGTCTATTGTATTTCTAGATAAAATTAGTCACTTACAGCATTCAATCAATGCTGTATTCAATCCAGTTTCATTTACCATCTATTGATTCTTGTCCCAATCTCTTATATTATCAGACAGACTTCTTAAATATCCCACTCTCACTGCACTCAACTTAATCAGATGTTCATCCATATCTCAATTCTATGTAACAAAGTACATACCAACTACATATTACTCATCAAGATGTAAAAAAAAATCTAACACACATTGTCAACCTTTGAGAGATATCTTGATAAAATGTTTTTATTACAGTATAACTTTAAAAAAAGAAGACACTTAAAAGTTCCAACAGTGACAAACACTGACAGAGTTTGACAGAAATCTCTATAAAAACACTAACAAGAAGCTCAGACTGACCTATATATTATAAAATTTCCCATGAACCCTCATTTTTCAGAATCTTTTCAGAGGATTCTGAAGAACACCATGACCTTACACTTAAATTAGAGGAACTTGGTAACACCGTGGAAAACATATTGGAATTTCTGTTTCTTGAAAATATAAATATATTTTAGAGCAGAATATTTTAAGAGGAAGCACAAATAAAATCTAGCCTGACCTAGCTTATTGTTTACAGAGAAAGGTGGGAAACAGTACAACAAAAGAAACAAATCTTAAAATAAATGACCTCCACAACTACTACAGCTCTGAAAACTGGAAGAAAGGTCACCCCGACGTTAACAACTACGTCGGCAACAGCTTCGCCCATGGCACAAAAAACCATAGAAGAAACATTACCAGTGGAGAAACAAGCTAACATCTCGAATGCCAACATTCAATCAATTTTGCTGACTTTACAGGAATCGATGACGAAGCTGCAAGAAACAATGATGAAAAACCATAACGAGACGAGAGCAGATACCAATCTCCTTATGCTGTGTCACTTGTAAAGTCATGGAATCAATTATCAACCAATCCATCATCCTCCACTTAGAGACAAACAACCTACTCTCCAATAAACAATTTGGTTTCAGAAAAAAACTATCCTGTAATCTGCAACTCTTACACTGTAAAAACATATGGAAGACACAACTCGACCAGGGCAAAGCAATAGACACAATCTACATAGACTTCTGTAAAGCCTTTGATTCAGTGGTACACGACAAACTACTCCTAAAAATAAAATCCTATGGTATCTCTGGACAACTGCATAACTGGATAGTAGCATTCCTGGCAAACAGACAACAAATGGTCAAAATTGGGAGAGTCCTATCAAATTCTGTACCTGTCAATAGTGGTGTCCCCCAAGGCAGTGTTCTAGGACCAACTCTCTTCATACTCTACATAAATGACCTCTGTGATCATATTAAGAGCAATTCCGTTCTTTTCGCTGATGATGTAAAGCTGTTCAATACCACAGACAATACTGCTACCCTACAAAAAGATCTTGACTATGTATCAGAATGGTCAAACAAATGGCAACTTCAAATCTCAACAAATAAATGCTCTGTCTTACATATTGGCAAAAAAATCAGAAAATAAAATACAAGCTGAATAGTCAAGATCTTGTTGATGACCCAAGCTCTGTAAAGGACCTTGGAATACTCACCTCTAATGATCTAAGTGCTAGAGCCCACTGCAACTACATAGCCAAAAAGGCATTAAGAGTTGTTAACCTAATCCTACGTAGCTTTTTCTCTGGTAATATCACACTACTAACCAGAGCATACAAAACATTTGCTAGACCAATACTCGAATACAGTTCATCAGTCTGGAACCCACATTACGTATCTGATATTAGCACAATTGAGAAAGTCCAGAAATATTTCACAAGAAGAGTTCTCCACTCCTCTACTCGTTGTAGAATACCTTATGCCACCAGACTTGAAATTCTAGAACTAGAAAACTTTGAATTACGCGGTCTTCGGTCTGATTTAAGCATGGTATATAAAATCATACATTGCAATGTCCTACCTGTCAATGAATACTTCAGCTTCAACCATAACAACACAAGAGCACACAATAGATACAAACTCAAAGTTAACCGCACCAAACTTGATTGCAGGAAATACGACTTCAGCAATAAAGTGGTCAATGTCTGGAATACTCTACCCGACTCTGTAGTTTCTTCCCCAAACCCCAAAAACTTTAACCTTAGACTGTCTACTATTGACCTCACCCCTTTCTTAAGAGGTCTGTAGGGGGTGTGCATAAGCACACCAACGTGCCTACCGTCCCTGTCCTATTGTTTCTCTTATTCTTCTTCTATTTTTCTTATATGTACCCATTTCATGTATTCACAACTATGTATACACTTATACTTATTATCTTGTAAACAATTGGCAAATCAAATAAATAAATAAAATAAATAAAACTAAAAGAGGAGATGGGGAAGTTAAAAGCAGAAATGAAAGCGGATATCTCCAAAGTAGAGGACAAAGTTGGATTATTACAGCAGGCCTTGGAGAAAAATGAAGCAACAATAAAAGAGGTAGAGAAAAGGACTGAACGAACCAAAAGAAAATTAGAAAGTGTAGATGAAGAATTAAAGAATGTGAGTATAGAAATGGAGGACTCACTGGTCTACCTAGAGATGGACAAGGCTGCTACATACTTGAGATTCCAAAATGTAGTGGAATCCAAAGAAGACCTGGAACAACTAGTGGCGGGAATACTGGCTGGACTATTGGAAAAGGATAAAGATGACATCTTAAGGGAGTTTGATGAAGTTTACTGGATTAGCACTAATTATGCGAGACGCCACAAATGCCCAAGAGAAGTCCATATACGATTTGCGAGAAGGAGTGTCCGGGATATCATATATAGGATGTCAAGAGATGAAACAACCACATATAAAGGTAAAGAAGTCTTGATTCTCAAACAAATACCAAGAAGAGTAAGAGAACAAAGACAAGACTACAAGTTCTTAGAAGCTTACCTAAATCAGAAAAGAATCGTATTTAAATGGCTAATCCCAGAGGGGATGTTAGTTTTTTGTAACGAAAGGAAAATTAAAACAGACTCCATGGAAAAGGCCCAGGAATTTTATGAGCGATTGGTAGGTCTGGAAGACCAGAGCAGTAAGGAGGAACTGGAAACAAACTCCCAGGAAGATCAAGGCTATCATAAGAACAGAGATGGAACTTTAGGAAATCAAGGAAATACTCATCTACATCAGGAGAGAGAAGAAAATAGGACACATCTTCAGGCACAAGGAGAGACCGGAGCCATTACAAGACAAAGAGCGAAACAGAATTAATTAAATGGAAGAAGAAAATAAACTACTATCAATTATATAAATGGTTTAAACTCGACAATAAAAAGGAAAAGGATAATAGCTAAACTAATCAAACAAAATGCTGATATAATATGCCTACAAGAAACTCATATAAAGAAAACAGATGAAAAATACCTAGAATGTCCAAAATTAGGTAAGCTATTTACCGCACCAGCAGACATGGGGAAAAAGAAAGGGATTGCAGTATATGTTAAAGAGGATTTGAAAGCAGATTTAATATGGTCGGATTCTGAGGGAAGAACTCTGGTTTTGCAGATCTGGATTAATGCCATCCCAATTCTCTTAGTGGTAATCTATGCCCCGAACGGAGATCAAAAAGAGTTTTTTAAGCATCTTTATGGAAAAATAGTAGGATTGGAAAAAAGAAATATTTGTATCATAGGAGACTTTAATTCTATTGCTGATTATCAAAAAGACCACAGTAATGGGGGGAAGAACAAAGGGGGGAAAAGAGAGCTTCCCAAGATATGTATGGAAATGATGAAGGAGTTAAATTTGATTGATATATATCCCGAGAAAAAACAATTTACATTCTATTCAAATCCTCATCAAATATGGACACGAATTGATATGGCATGGATGAATGGGGAAATAGCAAATGAGATAAAAGGGATTGAAATTTTACCTAATGAATGGGCAGATCACATTCCAATTCAGATAATATGGAAGGGTAGGGAAAAACCCAAGAAAAGATGGACGTTAAATACTCAGTTAATAAGAGAAAAAGAATACACCAACAAACTCAAGGAGGAATTAAATTATTTCTTAAAGGAAAATGATAATGGAGCAACTATGAAACAAAACATTTGGGATACAATGAAGGCAGTGATAAGAGGTATAACAATCTCTTATAATGCCAAGAGGAATAAGGAAAAATACGCCCAGCAAAACAAATTACAACAAAAAATTAAGGAATTAGAAACTCAATTACAGAGTACCCCAAAGGATTCAAAATTGCAAAATCAGATAATAATAACTAAACATAAATTGAATTTAATTGAACAAGAGAGAATGATTATAAATTTGAATACAACTAGACAAACTTATTTTGAGCATGCTAATAAGCCAGGGATATGGCTATCATATAGACTAAAAAAAAGGAAAGAAAAGAGATTAATATACCAGCTAATAGATGGAAAGGGGGATATACAACAGGAGATAGAACAGAAAAAAGAAATTGCCCATGAGTATTTTGAAGAGTTATATAAAAAGGAAGAAGTTAACGAAGATAGAATAAGAAACTATTTCGATGAAGTGAAGGATAAAGCAATTGGGAAAGAAATGGAAGAATTATTAAACAAAGACATTACTTGGTTTGAATTGAAATCAGCAATAGAGAACCAGAAAAACAATAAATCCACGGGACCAGATGGGATTCCAGGGGAGCTGTACAAGGCAATAGCAGAACAAATAGGACCTCTTATGGTGGAAGTTTTTAATGACGTCTTATTGGCAGCCAGGATGCCAGACTCATGGAGGGGGGCATTGATTTCGCTGATCCCGAAGGAGGATTCGGATCCCCGATATATACATAATTATAGGCCGATTTCACTGTTAAATACTGATTACAAAATATTCACTTCTATTATAGCAAGTAGACTAAAAAGTATGTTGAATGAGCATATATATGAAGATCAAAATGGATTTCTCCCGACCAGACAAATCAGGAACAACTTAAGAATAGTACTAGATGTCTTAGAATTTTACGAAGCCCACCCCGAAAAACAAATTGCACTTATGTTTTTAGATGCAGAGAAGGCCTTCGATAATTTAAATTGGCAATTTTTAATCCAAAAAATTTATAATATGAATTTAGGCACCAAATTTGAAAATATTATAACAACCATTTATGATACACAACAGGCTAATATTATAATAAACGGGGAATATACCTGCCCAATAAAAATAGAAAAAGGAGTCAGACAGGGCTGCCCACTCTCACCCCTGCTCTTCATATTATCACTAGAAGCATTACTAATGCGAATTAGACAGAACCCAGACATAAAAGGATTAAAGGTTAAGAAAGAAGAATATAAGTTGCAAGCGTTTGCGGATGATATGATTTTTTTCATTGAGGAACCAATACAAAGAGGACAAAAATCGATGAATGAATTAGAACAATTTGGAGCAGTAGCAGGACTTAAAATTAATAGGAAGAAAACAAAATTAATGACTAAAATTTTAACAGAAAAACAGAAAATAGAACTAGAAGAAGTTATGGGAATACAAGTGATAAAGAAAGTTAAATACTTAGGAATATGGTTGACAGCACATTGTAAGACACTTAAGGAAAATAATTATGATAAATTGATGCAACAGGTAAAGAAGGATTTAGAAACATGGGGCAAGCTGCAACTTTCATTATTAGGCAGGATTGCTGCTATTAAAATGAATATTCTTCCAAAATTCCTATATATATTTCAGATGATCCCAATCAAAGTACACATTTTTTTTTTGAAGAACTTAATAAAATAACTGTAAAATTTATCTGGCACGGGAAAAAACCTAGAATAAATTTAAAGGCAATGCAGGATATGAAGAGCAGGGAGGGCTGGCACTTCCAAATTGGGAGTTGTATTATAGTGCAGCCTCTTTAGTATGGTTGAAGGAATGGGTGAATTTAACCAATAAGAGAATATTATTCTTAGAAGGCCATGACTTGCAGAGGGGATGGCATGCTTTTTTATGGGATGTAGGGAAAACTAGCCAGAAATATTTTCACAGACACCGAATCAGAGACTCATTATTAACTAATTGGAAGAAAATACGGAAAAAACACTATTTAAAAATACCAATTTGGATTTCAACAATGGAGGCGATGATTCACCCAAATAATCTGGATATCACTAAAATGATTAAATATAAGGACCTATTGGATACGCAAGGAAATTTGAAATTGCGGCAAGAGCTTCAAGAGCAGGGACTAAAAATTGATCAAATTCAAATTCAAAGTAGATATAAACAGGACAAGAAAGAATTTGGAATTAACAATAAACTCCAGCAATTAGATAAAATTTTATTAGGATCAGGCAAAAAAAATATAACAAAATTTTATAATTATTTATTAGAAGTAGAATTAGAAGAAGAAATTGTAAAAGGGAACATGATAGCCTGGAGTAGGAATATAGGACGTAGCATCACCATAACAGAATGGGAAAAGGTCTGGGGTAGAAATAATAAAATTACAAAATCGGTAGCATACAAAGAAAACGCCTATAAAATGTTTTATAGATGGCACCTTTGTCCTTCGAGATTAGCGAAGATGCACCCCAATATGAGTCCGAACTGCTGGAAATGCAAAAAAAAAGAGGGAACTTTTTTCCATATGTGGTGGTCCTGTACAGAAGTTCAAAAATATTGGCAGAAAATTAGAAATTGGCTGGAAGAAATGACAAGAGAACAGATCGAATTCAAACCAGAGTCCTTTCTGTTAGGGATCTTTGATAAACAAATATAAAAAAAAGTGAAATATATAATAATACACATTTTGACAGCGGCCAGATTGTCTTTTGTACAATGTTGGAAGCAGCCTCATGTTCCATCAGAGGAGATGATTATTCAAAAAATTTCAAGTTGTGCAGAAATGGACAAATTAACTTTGGCATTAAAAAATAAAGACACTTCAATATACTACAACAGCTGGAACTGCTGGTACAAATGATACAATGGTACAAATGACCAAAGATAGACTTCACACTAAAAGGCAAAAGAGGATAGGATAAATCCATAGTAGTGATACACAGATATATGTAAGGATTAGGTGTGTGTATATGGCATAAAATAAGGATAAAAAAGAGGTCTTACAAACTGTTGAAGATGAGAATGTTTTTAATTGTTTTCTATTTTTTTCTTTCTATCTTCCTTTCTTCTTTTTCTCTCTTTCATTTATGTATGTGTTGTTGGTTTGTTTTAATTGTAAAATCAATAAAATTTATTTTAAAAAAAGGTAATCAACTTATTAAAAAATAGAGCTTCTCTTGAAACCAATGTTAAGAATCAAATATGTCAAGATTTAAAACCTTAATTATGGATAGGGAATAAACAAACTGCCAGTTTCTTTTATAAGAAGATAAGTCAAGCATGATGAAATGAGGCCAACCTCTAAAATGCTTGTATCAACATACGTAATTGCTCAGATTTTGATGACCTGGAAGACTGAAATTAAACAATTTGGTAAAGTCTGTAAATGAAAATATTCTGAAATCTGCGACATGAAATTTGTGTAAGTGATCATCTATAAAGCACATATATATGGACTTTAACATCCTTCTTCACATTCTCAATTTAAGAGAGAAATTTCTGATGGTAGAAAAGCAGGCAATATATTTAAATATATCTGGGTCTAGCGGTGAGCTTTGCTTTATTCTTCATCTGTCCCTTAGTTCTATTTCTTTCTTGCCTATATTTCTCCATTCTGTCTAACTGAGCTCAGCTCAAACGGCTTTGGAATTAATTAGAAGTGCAGGACATCATCAGCATAACTAGCATGACTGGTTAAGACATCAATAATCACCGTGATTCTATCTGAAACAGAATTGAGGCGTGAAAGCAGAACATAGTAGCCAGACTGAATTGGAAGCTAAAGCACATCTGTCCAGCTGTATATGAATTATTGTAGTGTGCCACTCTCCAGAAGAGCACAAGAATGAAGAATGCAAGCACTCAATAAGACTGCTTCTCAGCTTTTCCTATTAGTGTTTATCTGACAATTTCTCTATTATGTCTTTGTACTTTAATATTTCGATCTTTCTATATTGTATCATTCAAGAGTATCAGACCAGAGAATAATTCTGGAAAGGCAAAATAACGAAGGATAATTTGTATAAGACTTAAGCTAAGATGGATGTATGAAGATTTAGGATACACAGGATAGTCTTCTCCTTGTCTTAGGGCTGTCAGATGTGTTGGGACAACAAGTTCCAGAATTCCTAGCTGTGTTAGTCAAAGCGAGGGTTGGGTATATCAGGAGAGACATAAAAGTAAGCTGAATACAGTGGGAATGAGTTATGTAAGGTGTGAGTGGTAAAATAAGAATTACAGTCAAAAATGATGAAAGTAGATTGACTGGAAAACTGATCAATATGGAAGAAGTATACTGTGATGATATGGTCATATGGAGAAAATGAACAAGGATCGAATTGCAAAACAATTATGTGTATGGATTGAGAGGAAGAGAAGGAGCAGGAAAAAACTGGATAGAATTAATGGAATTCTCAGAAAAAACATGAAACTACATGTTTAATAATAAAAAGAAAATGCATGAATTGATATACAGATATGATGAAAACAAAGATGGTCTGTAAGAAGATAAAAGTATCAGGAGGTATAACAAATGGTGTTTGAAACTGGATTTAGTTAGATTTCTTTTTGTTCTCTTATCTCCTGCTGTTAAAATTTCTTTTGCCTATTATTTCTTACTTTTCACTTTGTATTACAATGCTTTCTCCAGAAAAAGAATAACCGTGTAAGTATCTATATAATGAAAGTTTTCTAAGTTCTCAAATCTCTTTGTACATATAACCACACGTGGAGTCTAAGGCAAGGAAGTAATTGTACAGTTTTTCACAGCTTTCCACAATTCAGTTTTTTTTGAGAAGACAACGAAGTTGCATTTCTCAGCTGTTTATTTGAGATGCACCTTCCACTATGTCTTAGATTTCCTTTGATACTATTAAATGGTAATGTGAGAATGTATGATAAAGATGTCACTGAAATACTATGCCGTTCTGCATCTGCCAAGGACAGTTTCAACCCATGAGTTATTGGACAACATAATGGCTTCATTAGTCTGCACTTCAGAGCCCTTAATACATCCATTAGTGACAAGTTCTGGAGTAGACACAGTATTATATGTTATTTCTTACTGAATAATGTCTAAATCAATGGCCTCCAAAATATACAAAATTGTCAGTTAAAGGCCCTCATGACCCCACAATGGGATAAAATAAAACAACTGGGAGAACACAAAAATACTTCAGAAGTTCCTAACTCTAGAAATGTTAAAACCTTCTATGCTGCCTTATTAAAGACATGACAAGCTTTCAGCTAAACAAAATAATAACTACCCTTGACGTTCCCTTCTATAGGAAATCACGGAGATGCTTTCACATACCCTATTACCATGTCTAAATTCTACCAGGGTAGAAAAAAAGAGCCTGATATTCTTTTCAAACTGGTCGTTTATTTAGGAATTTCTATACTATCCATTCTAACTCCTTTGTTACATATTTTCCAGCAGAATTCTCTAAACGGAGTATGTTGGTCTTTAGTTAAAGGTTTCTATTGTTCAGAATTCAAAAGGCTACACCTGTTCATTCACAGGAATTTCTTGTTGTTTCCTTCCCATCCTCTACTGCTGCCCTCTACGTGTCATGGTTTAGAGAGTTCCCCAATTAAGTGTCGAAGCTTAGGGAATGTACATTGGGGAGGAAAAGCTCATTCTGCCACTAGAAAACATCTTGTAAAAACACAATCACTACAATCCAGTAATACTTAAATACATGTTATTTAATTGATAAGTAGCTATCAGGGTGATATTAAAAGATACATGCAAACTCCTTGGAGACAGCATTACATGCGTTTCTGATGTCTGGGAGGAATGTTGGTTTAAAAAATGACATTGTTTTTCAAAATTCTATTTGAAAATATGACAACCCAATCTGGTAAATATATAGACCTTGGATCGGCTCCACCCAGTATTACTGAGATATTCAAGCATACTTATCACTAAAGATGTAGCCAAAGTGGGAGAAGTTGCCAAGGAGAGCTCATTCCAGTTAGAGAATTTATTTCTATTTCTACATTGGCCTGCGTTGTCTTGCACCCCATAGCTGCCAAAATCTCCAAAACTAAAAATGATAGCCAGTTTGGATGGTGTCTACCCAGCTGCAAAGGATATGTTATTTTATATTTTTTTTAAAAAACTGATTTTAAAACAATGAATATGATCTTGGTACAACATGCACATGAAGGTCTCCACCAGGCTTAGCTGAAGCTCCACCAGCATGCAAACATTAAGATTGGAAATTTAATTTAGAGTTCCATAAAGTTATGGTCTTCTTTTTTGAAGTTGTTCAGAGTTGAAGGAGCTGAAAGCTGTGGCATAGCTAAGCAGCAAAATAATTTCCCCCTGGATTTGAGAAACTCAGATATGACTGGTGCTATGAGATATTCATGAGTTTTCTACAGCTAAACATGTTTGCCAAAGCATGCAACATTTTTATTAATACATAAAAATAAACACTAGCAGCACTTTATAATATATAATTTATTTCCTCAATTATCCTAATTTTCTTGCAAGAAGAACTCCATTAGCTTTATTATATTTGTTAACTGTTAATATATAAACATATCAAATCATTATAGCAATTGAGAGAATGATGGCTGGTCTGATCCTATATAATAATCACATCCCCCCAAAAATTATTTAGTCGTTTAAACTGAAGCAAGTGGCAACAACCTTAAATCTTGTATGTATTTTGTTAGAAATACATACAAGTTAGGAAACAGCCAAGTAGAACTGTTTTTTTTAAATCAAAATGACTAGGTGCAAAAGAAAAGAAAATTATATGAGAAATAGCAGACTCAGGAATACAAGGCCTTTTTTTTTTTTTTTAACTGATGCACCAGTTTTGGCTGCCATCTCAATTTTTTTAATTGAATGCATCATCTCTGTTTAAAATTTAAGATGTGCATCTTTTTTCTGTTTGTACTTTTATTTTATTTTAATAGGGATAAATGCGTTTAATTGTTTTTATTACAGATTTCTTTGGAAGGCCTTTTCATATGGAAAAAAGGCATATAAATCTCTGCAAAGAAGGCAGCAGTAGCTCCACAAAATCTCTCAGCTGCAGCAAAAGATTTTTCCCCCTGCACTTTATAGTATGTTTCCTTCCACATTAACATCCAACCATAGATTCCAGAGCGGGCATTGAAAACTTTTGCCTACCATGACAAACCCTTCTCTTGCAATATGCAAAGAGGGCACAAAATGACATTGAGTAGGTTGACCTATGGTCTGTTTAGCTGTGATTTATTGAGTAACCAAGAACTGGCTGGATTCACACAACATGCTAGGTGTAACTCATACCAGAATCATCCACACTGTAGCTTGTTGCCAAGTATGAGCAACTATTGAAAGTTAATTTACAATGGCTGGAAGAATGATAATGGATTCCCAAACTTTCTGCCCCATAGATGTTTCTCAATATGCAGGTTAATCTGAAGAATGAACGGAAGTTCTTAAGTGCTTAAGAAAATGACTGCTGTAACAAAAAAGAAAAGAAAAGAAAAAAGAAGGAACACATTGCTGTTTTCAGACTACATCAATCTACTGAACACATTAATATAAAACATAAAACCCTAGCTGTTCTCGTGTCAATTGGAAATTATTTCTGATACCATGTAGGCTGGAAGTTGTACCTCACGGATACAACACTTTCATTATTTCCAAATCAGAAATGATACTAATTATATCATCTGTCTTCATTATAAAAGCCAAACAAAACTTCACAGACAACTGCCATTTAGTCAATTAACAGGTAATGACCCATAATACAAAGAAGATTGAAATTTGGAATTACATTCATGTTCGTCTGCTTCCCTGGCTCCCCTCAATTTTGTTCCTTCAGTGAGTGGGAAGAACAGTCTCGTCACTAATTCTTTTCCATTAATGGCTTTTCACAACCCTCGGGAGCTGATCCAAAAACCAGGATAACTCAAATGAGAACAAAATTGACTTTTAAAAAGATCATTCAGTCCAGTGATGTAAACAGCTTCCTAAATCAATCTGCCACACTGGCAGAAATTAACTTGGCAGCAGAACAAAAATTGCACATGGAAAAAAGATTGGTATTTTGAGCCGCATACCATATATGATGCCCACGCGTACAGCACCATACTTATTTACATGCTTAGAGTCTGCATACTCAATTTAGGTTTATCCCCCTATGACAGTGAAATTAACAGCAAATATCTTGTACTGACTTCTGTGCAAGCTGTTTTCTCACTAATCTTGGAGCAATTAAAATAAATTACTTCAATGAACAGAATCAGAGCCAAGGACATATTTAAAGTAACTCCAAATCTCCATGGAAAAATTGCTAGACATCCTTCATTCCTGCTCCTTCCTCTGTCACAGCCTCAAAAGAGAACTAATTCCTAGGGAGACAAACACTTGAGCCTGCACATGTGAACACAAAGCACCTACACGAACTTTCAGTCAAGATCTGGACAAATCTGGAAAGTATTACTGCAAACGTGATATTTTTTTAGGCCAAAACACCCTGATATTGTATACAGTTCCTTCAGTCTTCATTAAATTAATATATTTCTTCGTATCCTGTTATTTTAGAGTGCATTTAAAAGAAATCCCATGGATTTAAATGTGATTTCCTTCAAATGATATCTTGGTCATGTTGTGATGTTAAACTAATTTCAACGCAATAGCTCCACTGACTCCTCCTTAAAGATAACACATTTAAAATGGAGAGTAGCAGAGAGAAAGCTGCAGCAATAAGTTTCTCTCAAGTACACAACTAGACAGGCAGTCTAAATATGCTTACAGTTGCGGCTTTTGATATGTCTTTCTTAAAAAAATATTTGCAAGATTCTGTGTGTCTGTTGTACCATGATTGTAATAGTAACTCAAACTCATAATATAAAAACTGTGATGTATTATTGACCTACTTTTTATTAATGTTTTATTTATTTCTTTAAAATAAGTAAGATCAAGAAACAAATCAACTTCATTTGATCCAAGAAGAAACCAGCATGGCTGCACAAAGATCTCTCTGGCAAATTGAAAGAAAAAAAGGACAAGTACAAAAAATGGAAAGAAGGACATACAACTAAGGCAGAATATCAGCAGAAAGCCAGAATCTGCAAAGACAAAAGTCAGGATAGCAAAGGCTCAGAATGAACAAAGACTTGCAACAAAAGTCAAAGATAATAAAAAAAGTTTCTTCCAACATATAAATAACAAGAAAAAAATCAAGGAAACAGTCGGTCCACTAAAGAGAGAAGATGGCAAGGAAGTAACAGGCAACAGAGAGAAAGCAGAACTGCTTAACTCATTCTTTGCATCAGTCTTCACGCAAAAAGAAATTATAGCTCAACCCACCAAATACATAACTGTAAAAGACAGACCAGAAATAAAAGTTAAAATAAGCAAAAAAATAGTAACAGAACACCTGTCTGATCTTGATGAACACAAATCACCAGGGCCTGATGGATTACATCCCAGAGTTTTAAAGGAGCTGGCAGAGGTCATCTCAGAACCGCTGCACCATATCTTTCAAAAATCCTGGAGCACCGGAGAACTACCAGAGGACTGGAAAAGAGCTGATGTGGTTCCCATCTTCAAAAAAGGAAAAAAAACAGACCCAGGAAACTATAAACCAATCAGCCTAACATCAATACCCGGGAAGATACTGGAAAAAATAATAAAAAAAACAGATCTGCCAACATCTAGAAACAAGTAAAGTAATAACTAGAAGTCAGCATGAGTTTGTTAAGAACAGATCATGCTAAACCAATCTTATTTTATTCTTCAACATAGTGACTAAATTAGTAAAATACTGTGGACATAATATATTTAGATTTCAGCAAGGCATTCGACAAAGTAGACCACAACCTATTTCTTAGCAAGCTAGAAAAAAGTGGAATAGATAGCACCACCACTAGATGGACTCACAACTGGCTGGCAAACCGTACTCAACGATTAGTCCTCAATGGGTCTAAGTCTACATGGAGGGAAGTAAGCAGGGGGGTGCCACAAAGTTCCGTCTTAGGCCCAGTACTCTTCAATATCTTCATTAACGACTTAGATGAGGGAATAGAAGGGGAACTTACCAAATTTGCAGATGATACTAAGCTGGCAGGAATAGCTAACACCCAAGAAGATAGGCTCAAGATCCAGATGGATCTTGACAGACTAGAACACTGGGCCATATCTAACAAAATGAAATTCAATGTAGAAAAAAGTAAAGTCCTACACTTAGGCAAGAAAAACCAAAAGTACACATACAGACTGGGTGAAACCAGACTCAACAGCAGGAACTGTGAGAGGGATCTTGGAGTCTTAGTGGACTACCAGAAAATATGAGCCAGCAGCGTGCAGCCGCCGCCAAAAAAGCTAATGCAATCCTAAATTATATTAACAGAGGGATACAATCAAGATCAAGGGATAAAGCCTTAGTAAGACCACACCTAGAGTACTGCATCCAGTTTTGTTCACCACACTATAAAAAAAGATGTTGAGACTCTAGAAAAAGTACAGAGAAGAGCAACCAGGATGATTAGGGGACTGGAGACTAAAACATATGAAGAATGGTTACAGGAACTGGGCTTGGCTAGTCTAGTAAAGAGAAGGACCAGGGGAGACATGATAGCAGTCTTCCAATATTTGAGGGGCTGCCACAGACAGGAAGGGGTCAAGCTATTTTCTAAAGCGCCTGTAGGCCAGACAAGGAATAATGAATGGAAACTGAACAAGGAGAGATTTAACCTGGAACTAAGGAGAAACTTCTGACAGTGAGAGCAATCAACCAATGTCCTCGGAAGTTGTGGGAGCGCCATCACTTGAGACTTTCAAGAAGTGATTGGACTGCCATTTGTCAGAAATGGTGTAGGGTCTCCCACTTGGGTGGGGGGTTGGACTAGATGACCTACAAGGTCCCTTCCAACTCTGATTATCTGGTATCTGTTATCATTTGAGGCACAAAGTACCAGATTCAAATGATTGTGCTTTGGACACACCATGTGAATAAATAATTCTCTGGAGAAGACTCTAATGTTAGGAAAGGTAGAAGAAAAGAGAAGAGGACAACAAGGTGGATGGACTCAGAGTGGGAGTTAGTGCACTGCTGAAAGACCTGAAAAAATCAGGTTAAAAACAGATTGTCATGGAGAAATTCTATGTGGTCACTATGAGTTGGCACAGTCTTGATGGCACATAATCAACAATCATCAATCAAATAAATAAATATTCCTCAAAGCTATTAGGAACTGTCAGGTATACCAAAATTGAAGGTAAAACATGATGAAATATTCCCTCTTTGCTCTGATGGTCAGTTGCAGCTACATAGCTATTTTTCTTTTATTTTCACCAGTAAATTAATACTTCTGGCTATGATCTTTATGTCAGTGGCCCTGAGTTCAAGAGTTTGATACATCTTATCAGTAATACATACTATACTGATAATGCACACTACCAATTTCATCTCCTTACCACATATACTGAACAAATACATTCTGTTTCTGTTCTTTTCTTGAAGTTTTGCCTCAAGGCATCAAACATGTGCCTTTAGGAATAATTATTTTGTTTAGCAAGATTCTATTGCAGATGCACCTGTGGAATATTAAGAGATTGTTTTTCTGAAGTAATATAGCTAAAAGGCTCTTTTGTTTATATATATGGATTTCTGTGCTTATTTCAAATGCCTGGACTAAAGAAAAAAATGAGGTAAATGATTTTTTTCATTTTAATAAAACTTTGAAATGTCTTTATCTCTCAAAAGGTGTTTTCTTTACCACTTCACTACTATGAAAGCGAATTAAAGAAACTCTTAATGGAGAAGGTCAAGAGTTCACTTCTTGCTCTACACAGTATAATAAAAAAGAAAATAATGATTTTGTACAGAGGACGAAAATGCTTTTCTGTGAAGAGTCAGAATTGCCTCTATATATTTTTATTTATTTATTTTATTTATTTGATTTGTCAATTGTTTACAAGATAATAAGTATAAGTGTATACATAGTTGTGAATACATGAGATGGGTACATATAAGAAAAATAAAAGAATAGAGAAACAATAGGACAGGGACGGTAGGCACGTTGGTGCGCTTATGCACGCCCCCTACAGACCTCTTAGGAAAGGGGTGAGGTCAATGGTAGACAGTCTAAGGTTAAAGTTTTTGGGGTTTGGGGAAGAGACTACAGAGTCGGGTAAAGTATTCCAGACATTGACTACTCTATTGCTGAAGTCGTATTTCCTGCAATCAAGTTTGGTGCGGTTTACTTTGAGTTTGTATCTATTGTGTGCTCTTGTGTTGTTATGGTTGAAGCTGAAGTATTCATTGACAGGTAGGACATTGCAATGTATGATTTTATATACCATGCTTAAGTCAGACCGAAGACGGCGTAATTCAAGGTTTTCTAGTTCTAGAATTTCAAGTCTGGTGGTATAAGGTATTCTACAACGAGTAGAAGAGTGGAGAACTCTTCTTGTGAAATATTTCTGGACTTTCTCAATTGTGCTAATATCAGATACGTAATGAGGGTTCCAGACTGATGAACTGTATTCGAGTATTGGTCTAGCAAATGTTTTGTATGCTCTGGTTAGTAGTGTGATATTGCCAGAGAAAAAGCTACGTAGGATTAGGTTAACAACTCTTAATGCCTTTTTGGCTATGTAGTTGCAGTGGGCTCTAGCACTTAGATCATTAGAGGTGAGTATTCCAAGGTCCTTTACAGAGCTATATAATCGTATATTGGTTGTTTGAGGGAAAATGCTATAAACCTCAGCAATATACAATGCAAATAGTATTATATTGTTACTAGATCAAGTGTAAGTACATATGTGAGATACATATCTATATTTTTTGTATCAGTGTGGCACTCTCAAAAGTGGCTGAATTCTTCAGCATGCTGACTTTGGGCTGCTGGGAACTGTAGTTCAGCAAAAATAGAGGTTCCTAATCTCTCTTTTATATGAACCTCTCAACTTCAGCTTTTGAAATGATTGCTGCCAACCTTTCCACTTCTTATTATGCTTTCCTCATACCACCATTTTAAAAGACACGTAGTCTATTTAAATTGTTGCTTCCAATAATAAAACCCGTTACAAGTTCTAATGTATCTCTCAGTAGTGTGATATCCTCAAATATGGCATCCGCCTGAGATGCCTGGCAGAAAAAGAGTTAGAATATTTTAAGATGCTTCCCCAATCCTTCCTCAGAGATTGGTTACAAAAGGTAAAGCTGGCAGAATCACGTTCAGCCCCATGATATTAGATTGTAGCATTCCTCAGAGTTTGTCCCTGTTATTTAAAATTTACTTGAAACAACTGGGCAAGCTCATCAGGAGATACAGAATACATTGCCATAAATATATGGATGATATGTGCCCTTGCTTATCTTTGTAAGCTGCTACTATTAGGGAAGGTATGGATGAGCTGCAATAAGCCTGATGAGAATTAATAAATAAAGGTTAAATCTGGCAAACTACAAATGTTCCCCATCAGTACACTAACTTTGGAAGTTAACATTGGAATTGGCAGAGACCTCAGTGAAGAAACAGTAATGAGGAAACAGTACCAATCCTACTTAGGAAAAAAATACATCATAAGTAGAAATTGCAAATTTGTTAATTTCAAGACATAAAGGCAAAAGATTGTATTTCTGTTGACACTAATATGGGTTATGTAAGTACAGTATTTTTCTAACAAATGCATCAGTGTACTTAAATCAAGGACCAACAAATAGAGAACTGGATTAGATCTGGGATAGCAAAATAGCATAAATTGCTTGATGATAGATGGAAGAAATTAGCTTCATGGCTACCATTGCTCTCATATGTGCTGTCTTTTATAATTACTTATTTAGAAAAGCAACAGCAGTTGGAGTGTATTTCTTTTCGTTCCCCAAGAAGAATAAAAGGCTACAATTTAATCACTGAAGAGGAACAATATTATTTTTCTTCCTTTTAAAAAATGTATCCTCCCAAGACTAATTATAAATCACAAGAGGATGATCTATGTAAACAACTATTTTTTTTAAAAAAAAACACCTAATGTTGCCTTTGATGTATAAAATTATTTTCTTTTTCAACATAAGGATATTTCCGAGATATGACCTGAAATATAATTCTACTTGCATGAGTGATTTCTGATATGAAGCAAAGAACAAGCAAAAAATACTAAGCAAGAGGCACTGTTGGACAATCTGAAAGACCAGATTGGGATATCTCCTGGAGAAAATTTATCTCCTTGGTTGCTAAGAAGCAGCACTGACTTGATGGCACATAATCAATCACTAAGCAATAGGACAAAAAAGGATGTTGCAAGAGGAAATCATGGCAAAATCAGAACTTAAGTACAGGATAAGTAGCTAAAAATGTCCAAGTTACAATGCTCACAAGAATGCTTATGGTGTAAAAGGCAACACAAAGCATACACATGCACTTTTGATATCCTTCTCAGGACACTGAAGAGTTACAGAAACAAGACCTTGGCATGTGATCTTTTACACTAATCTGAGTCAATTTATTTAGATATAAACCAATTACTCCACAGCCTATACTTATTATGTGCCATCAATTTGTTTTTGACTCCTAGCCACCACATATATATTCTCCAAGAAGATCTATCCCTAACTTACTCTTTCAAGTCTCTTCTGCCACCATTGAATCCGTTCAACTTGCTGCTGGTTGTCACCTTATTCTCTGAGAATAAGGTGGAGACCCTTTGAGAGCTGTAGGCAATGAAATTTCATTTTAATGTATACTGATTAGCGTACATTCGAAGTGACAATAAAGTTATTCTAAATTCTTTCCTTCTAGCTTTCCCAGTATTAGAGTCTCTTCCAAGGACTCTTTGGCTAACATATCTGAAGTTGGATGTAACCTGAGCCTGGCCATTTATGCCTCAAGTGAGATTCATTCAACAACCCATTGGTTTGTTTTCTTGGTTGTCCAGAATATTTTCAACAGTCTTCTCCAACATAAAGGTCCAGCATTGTCTACTATCTTTCTATCCTGCTCCTTTAAAGTCCGACTTTGTTTGCATAGAATGTAATAGAATAGGGAATACCATGGCCCACATGATTCTGGTCTTCGCAGGTATACAAAGGCCATGGCTGTTTTACTGAGTGCTAGCCTTTGTTGTATTTTCTCTCCACAGCCTATATAGTAATTTTAACTCTGTTAAATGATGGAAGAAATGCATGAAATGCTCTATCACGAAAGATTCTAAATGGTGTAAAAAGGCAAAAAGTGACACAAGACAATGTAGATCAATTTCAAATTGTACTTGATCATAAAATTCCTTATAAGGTATCTTCTGTATTAATGCTTGGAGCATAAAATGCTAATCATAATATGAAAGGGTTGTCTGGGACAACTAATTGATGTAATTTTTCTTGACTATGAAAACAACAGATCCTCTGACTTCAAGTGCCTAATTCCAGTACATTTCAGCTTAATGATGCCTAAGATGTCAACTTGCATTTATTTCATTTCATCTTTCTATAAGCACCAGCCAATTGTTTGAGGGACCATTGGTTTCTAGTGATTTATGCCTGACTGATACAAACCGATAGGGCAGGCATGCTCTTTGCTCCCCTCGATTAAACAGTGACTTTCAGTAGCTAGGAAGTGCACCTTAGCAAGAGCAACAGCATTTAGGCTTATATACTGCCCCATAGTACTTTATAGCATTCTCTGGGCAGTTTACAATGTTAAGCATTATTTGTATATTGCCCCCAACAATCTGCGTCCTCATTTTACTGAACTTGGAAGGATGGAAGGCTAAGTCAACCTTGAGCCCTGCCACAATGTACTCTAGGCCAGGGTCCCCAACCACCGGTCCGCTGGACGGCACCGGTCCGCGGAACAACTCCTACCGGTCCGCGGCTTTGGCGCCGCCATCTTTTTTCATGAAAAAGTGCTTCGGTGAGCTTTTCCGGTAGAAAGCTCACCGGAAGCATGTTTTCATCAAAAAAGATGGCGGCGCCAGCACTTCTGGTGAGCTTTTCCGGTAGAAAGCTCACCGGAAGCACGTTTTCATCAAAAAGATGGCGGCGCCCAGCTGATGCTGGTACCGGGCCGCGGCGCCCAGCTGATGCCGGTACCGGGCCGCGGCGTCAAAAAGGTTGGGGATCACTGCTCTAGGCTATGAGTACAGTTTGCCTGCAATACTGTACCTTAACCACTGCGCCACCAGGCTCCTCCTCCACCTTCTGTATAATGTGGTATGCCCTCTGGAATGAGCCCTCCCCCCCAAGACCCATATGGTTCTATTTCTAGTGGTAGAAGGCCTTGAAAATCTGAGGTAGGATGGATGGAACTCCCTTGTTTGTGATGTTCTACATTTAGTGATGTCTGGCTTTCCTGTAATTACTTTGTAGTTATCCCCCTAATTTTTTTGGTCTAATTTATTGTATTTTGATGTTATGTTGCTCTTTATTTTTATAATCTGCTCAAAGTCTGTTGGAGTTGGGTATCACTGAAATTGAATAAAAATAACATTTATATTTATCATAGGTGAAATGTCTTGATATTTGGAGCAATTAATCAGTGGAATGGCTTGCCTTCAGAAGTTGTGGGTGCCCCATCACCGGCGGTTTTTAAGAAGATAGTCATTTCTTTGAAATCATACAGTGTCTCCTGCTTGATCAGGGGTTGCCCTAGAAGACCTCCAAAGTTCCTTCTCTGCGATTCTGTTAAATCTGTCACTGTGGTGAGCTTTCCAGTATTTATGCTTCTTACATGCCATGTTCCATGTAATTTTGACTTTTGGTATGCATTCCCAGCATTCTCTGCTTATCCAGACTTTCTCCCCTGCCAAGATGAGGCAGCACGACAGGATGTTGGGTGGTAGAGTGTGTGGAGAGAATAAAGTAGAATACAATAAAAACACATAATAACAATCACATATTGCAGCACTCGGATTCCAAAGGCATTTTGGAAAAGCCAGGTTTTTGTAAGTTGCTAGAAGAGGTGTGAAATTGGAAGCCATCCTCACTTCAGGAAGCTTTTCCAATGGAGAGAATATCCCAGACAGGAATGTCCACTTTTGATATTTTCTTATCGTACATACATTAATGAATCTTCAACTAGTATTCTCTTTTTTGGGATTGAGACAGCAGAATGTTTTTGAGATAGCTAGTCTTGTAAATTTCTAGGTTTTAAGAGTTACAGAGCATTATGGCCAATTGCCAACACTGTTCCCACAGCAGCAGTTTTGTATGGCATTAGAGATTGTCCAGTAAATACAAGGGCTTCTGTATTTTGCACCAGTTGAAGTTTTAAGAGGCCAACAAGGTCAACAACACCTTCATCTAACCTGAGTTCTCTGAGCAATTTTCTATCCATCCATCCAATGACAACCTCCAAATCAATGGTCAGGACATTACTACATCTTTTATTAGATTCAAAGAGGAAATGCAGATAGTCCTCAATTCAGGAAATGAGTTGACTTGAAGTTACAATGGCACAGAATGAGGAGACTTATGGCCAATCCTCAAAGCTGGGGTCACCATAGCATCCCTGAGGCCACATGATTTATGATTTGTGTGCTTGGTAAATGGTGCACAGTTACGAAGTTTGGAGCATCCTGCACGTCATGGGATTGGCATTTGCAAACTTCTCTGCCAGCTTCCAACAAATAAATGGGGAAGCTGACAGAAAGTTGCAAGCCCCAGACATGTGATTTTGCTTAATGACCATATGTGATTTGCTTAATGACTGCAACCAGAATTGCTGTTGTTTTTTAAATTTTATGACTGTATTGCTTGATGACAGATTTCCTATACCCAATTATGATTGTCAACCAAGGTCTACCTTTACATAATAGATGGACTCTTTCAGCATCTTTGTAATGATGTTGAACAGGACATGGTAGAGGACTAAACCTTGGTTTCTCCTATAATGCACTGCCTTGACCTCCTGCCCCTACAATTACTGACCGGATTTGCCCATTCAGAAAGGAGTAGTAGAACCATTGTAATATTGTGTCTCCCAACCTTTACAAACAGCCCCAGAAAGTAATATGGTCAAGAGCTGCCAAAAGTTGGATGAGGATGGTTGTGCTGTCTCCACCTGAATTCTGTCAGAGGTCATTCATGAGGATGACCAACATAATGCTATTCCATGCCCCTGTATATTTCATTCCATATACACTACCATCTTATTGTTTGTAAGTGATGCCCCACCATGTTTTCTTCAACCAACAGCAATGGATCTGAGAAGAAGATAAATTGACATCTCCTTCATGATTTCTGGTTGTACCTACTCCCTCCTCCTCAAGGGCTGCAAGGCTGACTGTAACTTGTATGCAATATCAGATTTCCTTCCTGACACTTTAACCAGCCAAGAGGACAAAGGTCAGGTCCACAGGTAGCAAAGCTAAAAACCTTGCCTACTTCTTCTGGATGCACAGGATCAAAAATATCATAGGATGCTACCTCTGACATCTCAGTGGACCTTGTCTATCCAGCTGCCAAAGTGACTGCAAGCAATCCATAAATGGACCAGCCAGTTAATCACAACTTGCCATCCAAACTATTTCTTGCAAGTAGGGTGTACACCTCTAAAATGGTGCAGTTGGTTGGCATTCCTCAGCTGCAATAAAGCAAATAAGTAATTTTGCTTTGCCGCCACGAAGTTGGCTTCAATCTGAGCTCATGCTCATATCTAATCATGCATGCTTCTTATTCTCCACCAACAATGCCCCTGGCATCTCTTTACCCTCTTGATCATCCAGAACTCTTCAGAGATTTGGCAGGAACAGACAGGATGCTCAGGAGCAATCTTCTCTAGTGCCATCTTTGCTTCTTATTCCAGAAGCTAACAAAGCATTCATCTGAACCGCTCTTTTGTTGGCAGCCTGTCAACTACCTACCATCACAGTTTGAGTTATTTAAATTAATTCCCACCTCTGGAGATTTTATGTAACACACACACACACACCGCAAAAATATAGTGAGCTAATAATGTAGCGAGAACCTGAAATTCACTGAGTCAGAAATGTGAACGTAGCCAGCTTGTTGTGCTTCAAGATATGAGGAATCAAATAAAACGTTTGTAATTGAAATGTTCTTGGGATTTAAAATGGGGATATGCATATAGGACTGGTTTGCAGGTAACATGGATACTGGAGAATCTGTTTAACTAGGGATTTTTAATTTAAGAAGTACATTTAAATTATTTCAATTGCTGAAATGGGTAAGAAGCAAAGAGATTCTAATCTCTGACTCTGTCTGCCAAGCTCTGGAGAGCCACCTGTGCTTTTTGTGCCCCCCCCTCTCTCTATTTTTATATTATTATTATTATTATTATTATTATTATTATTATTATTATTATTATTATTATTATTATTATTATTATTATTATTATTATTATTATTATTATAGTAGTAGTAGTAGTAGTAGTAGTAATCAATGGTTTACATGAATTAAACAATTATTGTGTCTAGCTGTCTCATGCATTGCTTTCCTTCCCATTTATGCAAAGATACGTGGATTTAGATCAATTCTTATTAAAAAAAGACAAGTGAATGTTGCCGTCTGCACTATTTATATTCAACAAATAAAGCTATTCTCATCATAGGGAGGATCCCATGTAGCTGAATACAGCTGAAACCTACTAGATGGAGCAACTGAAAACAAAAAAGAAGTACAAAGGAATACTCCTGCTCTGCTTTATTTGTATTGGTTTATTTGATAGATTCTCCATCTTTCCACATCAGTGAATATTCAGGGCAGCTAATAAAATTTAAAGAAAATCCCCAAAGTGTTAAAAACATTGCTAAAAGTTTACAATTACATAAGTAACAAAAATATTTAGCAACAGAGTTTCTAAGACACTCCAACTGTTGTAAATGTACACCGGTTATGAAACACCCAAATGGTGATAGTATAACAGTGGACACCACAACAGTCATAAAGGGAAGGATTGGTCATGAAGCTGCTTTTTTTTTTTTTTACATGGATGTAAATTTTTTTTTACATCTCTCAAATGGTTGCTAAACAAGGCAGTTAGCAAGCAAGGAGTACCTGTACACCACTCAACTCAGAGGGTTCTTGAAGAAAATTATGTATGTATCCAAAAGTTCTTCCATATAAACAACACAAACATACAATACATCCATTTTCTTTTCTAAATGATATTTTCATAGTTGGTAAAATGAAATGTGAATTTTCAGGGTCTTTTGGAGGAGAAATTTACAGGGTTACTGGGAATATACAGTGTATCCAGTCTTTAACCACTAGGTTCTAGTCTGTAGTTTTTCTCTTGGAAAAATTAGTTATTCTCAGAACATAAATGTAAGCTTCATTTGGGACAAATATTTAATGTAATGGGAAAGAACTGCGTTCCTAAGGATGATGCTCATCAAGGCAAAATAGAGAACCAGTCGAACGTATCTGAAGGAACCACCAGTTTAATTTTAGCAGTTCATGCAAGCGTTTGATTAATAATTTCGAAGCATACTGTCTGTGAACTAGTGCATTTCCTCATAGTTTTTATAAAATGCTTTAAGTAAGGTCTTTAAAATTATTCAGCTGATTAAACAATTCCTCAGAGCAGCCAATCAGTCTAATTTCAGTGGGAATTAAAATATAATTTTATCTAATGTTGTTATCTAATATTGGGATAAATTACACTTAAAATAGAGACACAAAATGGTAGAAACGTAAAAATCTATATGATACGCTATTTTGTGATTCTACATGCCCCAGTGACATTAAGCCCAATGTTATTTCTAGATTTCAGGCAACTGCAGAAAACAAGGAACACTGGGCTTAATTTTCCATGTAGTTAGTGATGGCAGAATTTTTGGGAGCATAAATATTAATTTAAGTCACTTGTAGCTGTTTTTATTTTACCCATAGCATTTTCTAATGTTGATGGTATGGAAATACTGAGCATGAATGAGAAAGAAGAATAGAAATAGTTTGCAAAAATTCCAATAACTGCATCAATAACATTGTAATTTCTTAATATATGTAACAGGAAAATATTGTTAAAATAATGTAGCAAGTCAAAACATTTAAACACTTATCTAAAAATACTCTACCCCATCACTACCAAGTATAAGCAACCAATTAAATATTCAACTGACATATTCTGATCATAAAGAATATTTAAAGCAAATCAGATGAAAACAAAAAGAACTTAATTTCCACTTTTCTATAGAAAAACATTGACCTATTGCAAATGGGATATCCAGTTAATTCTTTGTTTTGCACTGAAATTATTTGCAATGTATTTATTTGCAAATATTATATTATAAAATAGGAATGGCTTATGACAAAAATATTTGAGTGCATTCTAGTGGAGATCCTACAGGAATACAATTCATTTCCCAAATGAAACATAATTAGGAAAAATAAAATGTGCAATTTTAAATCAGTTTCCCACTTCTAGACTGGCAAGACACATTCTTCTATTTGAGGAATTGCAAACCAGTTATACTATATTGAAATAAACTGTCAAATGTAAAATAGGGAAGCTTGCTTTTCTATATCAGATGGGGTAATACTAACTGAAAGACTATGAAAAATGATGAAGAAACATCTCTAGCCAAATGTCCTTATCATGCATACTGGGATTCATCCAAAATAAGGGGGAAAAAATCTCTAAAAACTAGTGGAAGCGTTTTTGTTTGTATACTTAAACCATAACTGTCCCCTTTTGTTGAGAACATACAGCCAGCCTCATGCAAAGCTAAAATTAATCAGATTTGAAAAATGCAAAACATCTAAATGGGATATTAAATTACTCTCTTTATGAACGCAAGATAATTTATATTAAGGTTTTCATTCTAAACATGGCTTAAGTATAGAGCCCAGTTGTGAAATTGAAGATTTCTTCTTATTTAACTAGATTATAAATTTACTTGTTTGATGTTAGATCTGACAAGTACAATTATAGCTTCAAAGTACATGCTTTTAAGGAGGAAAGGAAATAAATCTTCCAATAAATAAATATATAAATTACTTTTGCTTTTCAGGCATTTGTATATGAATTCTTTAATCTCTCCTTACTATTAAATGAGGGGGAATAAATCAGATGGGGAGGACTATAAACTGGGAACCTAGTAAAATTTAATTCATGAGAAAACAGTTGCGTGCCCTACAAATTATGACCATAAAGCTAAGACTGTCATCTGTTAATGTGAATACTGGCTCCATTTCATTGCATGGGATGCACATCTTCCAGTTCGTCTTTGATTCTAGGTGTGAACTGCAAGAATAAAACATCTGTGTTAGACCTTCCTATCAAATGGGCTCATCTTATTTTGGTAAGCTTAGCCCAGGACACACAGGAGAGGAAAATTAGCTTAAAAGGGTTCTGGAACACGGATATTAAATCTTTGCATTTCTGTCAATTTTTTAAGAACCATCTCCAGAAAAAAAAATTGAATTATTCTGATGCTTTAGATTTCATGAATTATACATTAGCATTTGAATTTTGTCAGCAAGGCATTTTAATATTTGAAAGATCCTCTCTTATATTAACTGTTGAGATAGTTTTTCAACCTTATTAATTGTCCTGCTTTTTTTTTTACTAAGACAAAAATAATCTTTAAAATCTTTAGAAATACAAGGAAGAACAGTAATGGCAGTAAAGCCATTATTTTCATGTATCCATAAAAACCCTCAACATAAGGGTCTAAAATTTTAAGAATTAATTTAAATATCTGGCTCTTTATATTTTTAAAAGGAGAAATTACTTGTCTTTCACATTGTTAGACATATTATATATCTGTATATATCTATATCTACATACACACACACACACACACACAATGTTGTACACACACACACACACAATGATCTCACATATACATGAACATACACAACATGAACTCGGTTTCCATATCCAAATAGTGTGTTGGCACCTGTATATTTTTCCCCTTGACAGATTTAAAACTGGCCTACAGCTAGAATGTTGATCCATCTGGGACAGAGCAAAGGGTGACCATGCATACACACACAATTCAGAGCACACAGATCTGATTTGCTTTCGCCCATTTGCTGATTCCTTTCCCTCTTGATTTCCCAGGGTCAATCCAAACACGATTGGATGCACATCTAATTCTTTGCACCAGGGAACTTTCCCATCCTGCTGCTGTTGGGCTAACATCAGCTCGAAGAGCCTGATAGTTTTACATATATGCCATTTCAAATATGCCATGTAAAATAGCTCTTTGAGTGGCAAAACCCTATGGGATGTCTATATTATTTTTGTCAGGCTAATTAATCTATCCAGTACCCAGAGCTGATTGGAACATCAACCTAATTCTTCTAAATGTTAAAAGGAGAAAAATTCTGACACTTCACATGAAACAGCATAACTCGAAAAGCACAACAAAAGCAAGAAAGATGGTGGTGTGACTTATAAGAAAGGGCTTCTCAAGAGAAATAAAAGAAAATCCATGGCAAAGAGCAACAGCAGTCTCATGTGCTTTAATATATGAATCTCTACTTATTCGAGATACTTTGGAAAGTGTTATTCAGTACCAAAACAAGTACATTTTTCCCCTCTGTCTTCTTGGAAGAGCAAGTTTATCATCTTTAATTCATGAAAAGCTACCTCAGATACAAGGCAGGAGAACAGATGCCAAAGTGCTGGTGCAAGATTGTCAACACGATAGAGGCTTTAATTGGCAGGACTTCCTCTTCTTCCAGCTGCTGGCAGAAGTTCAATATTACTATCTTATTACCCTCCACAAAGTGGACATATCCTTGAAGGTACCGATTACCAAAAATATGAAGAGTTCGGGATGACTTACCTTTTGGATGCCATGGATCTGTAAACTCGTATTTCCCCACACCAACAGTCCGTAGCATCTGCACCCCATTTGTGTTGTCCTGATTGCCCGTCGGGTTAGGAGGAAGCTGAGGAGCAGCCTGCCCATTGGTGGCTGGAACACTATTAGGTAGGGCAGCTGAAGGCAAAGCAGGTGGTGGTGGAGGCAGGACAGGACAAGTCATGTGACCATTCCCTACTGCCCCATGGCCTGGGTGAGTCACCTGACCAACCCCAGTCATAGAAGACATAGTAATGGGTTGACTGTTTGTGTACAAAGGCTGGCTTTGCAGATTCACAACCATGTTACTGAGAGGCCGTGAAGGCTGCTGCGGAAGCTGGTAATGAGCTGGCATTAATGGAAGCTGGGGGGTAACATGTGGAGGGAGTGAGGGTGTGACTCCAATGACAGGGGCTTGGACGTTGACTGCTGGGCTGAAGGTCGGTGGCTGATTCATCCCATAAGAATGACTTATAAGAGTTGGTTGGCTACCTGCTGCAACTGTTGTAACCCATGGAGCTGTACCTGGAAAAAGGAAAGCTAGCAATAAGAACAATTTTTGCAAAAAGTCAAGTCCCCCCAAATAGCTCCCCCCGCAAATGTGATTCTGTTGAGTCTGTCCCCTTCTATCTTATAACAAGAGGGATGGACTGACACCAGTCCAAAATGGTAAGTGCAAAGCAGTAAATGCTATAATATGGCAGGAAAGTACCAGCATTTAAAAATCCTGATCAATGTGCAAGACAGTATGTTTACAGTTTTCTGTAATTTTCTGCTTCCCAAAAAATTAACCTCTTTCTCCAATGTGTTTTTGTGGCTCCCTGACAAACACTCAGTGTGTATAATAACCATGTTCCAGCCGCTACAAAGAGATTATAATTAGGCGCCTGGCAAAGCTGGATGTATCAGGAAGCTGGAAAATGTTTCAGGTGGCTCTGAACACAAAAAGAGACTTTATGTATGAAACATATCTAGATAACATCATAACCAAAGGACCTAAACCTAAACACCAGGGGGATTTTATTATTATTCTGGCACAGGATAAACAGACACAGAAAGGGCAGAAGAACTTTAACAAATTCACAGCATCTTAATACTTTCGTATTAGCCATGGCATAGAGCAGGGGTGTCCAACCTTGGCAACTTTAAGACTTGTGGACTTCAACTCCCAGAATTCCTCAGCCAGCTTTCTGGGAGTTGAAGTCCACAAGTCTTAAAGTTGCCAAGGTTGGACACCCCTGGCATAGGGTAACCTGAAGAGGTCTTTCTAACTAGAAAGCAAAGCCAACTGTGATATTTAAAAAGGGACTCACGATAAAGCCTTACTTAGAGTGGAATGGAAAGAGCATGTTGAATGTGCTTTGAACAATTTTCTCCAGCAGAATTGCAAATAAGGCTGAAAGTATACCTGGGTTTTCAGTCTCCCTCATTTGTTTCGATGGTGGCTCATCTGTATCCCATGGAGTAGACTGATTGATGGGTGTCTGCCCCCACCTTACACTGGTTGCTAATCCTTGTGGTTGATTATCCGTCTTGGAAATGGAAAGTGTCTGCCAGAGAATGAAAGAAAACACATTGAAATTAAACATATACACACAGAATTTTTATGGTTCTTTGCATGCTTTTGTATAAAGTTTTATATCGCATTTAACTAGGCCAACATTAGACAGAGCACAATGTAATTTTTATTGTCTGTAAAGTGTTATGATTAATCCAACAATTGTTACCTTAAAAGTGGCTGTGAAAAGAACATTTCCTCTCCCAATCTAATTACTTGCCTCGACAATCAATATGTATCATCATAGAGTTTCTACAATGTTACTATCAATGTACCGTATTTTCCAGACTATAAGCCGCTATTTTTTTTCCCACGCTTTGAACCCTGTGGCTTGTACAACAATGCGGCTTATCTATAGATTTTTCTTCGCTAACTGCCATCAGGGGCGCAAAAATGTGACAGACGCTACCAGTAGTTTTTGGCGCGCTCGACGGAAGCAGCACGACATGCATGAACGCAAAATATTTTTCACACCCTCATCATGGAAAGTACATGAAGAAAAGCATACGATGCAGCTTTTAAGTTGAAAGCAATCGATCTGTCTATCCAGGAAGGAAACAGAGGTGCTGCACATAAGCTTGGCGTTAATGAATCAATGGTGAGACGTTGGAGACGTCTGGCCTCATGCGAAGAGCATTCTTCTCTTTCTGTGTAGATATCTCATTTCACAATGTATATATCTGCGGCTTATAGTCTGGTGCGACTAATATATGTAAAAATATTTTTTCTTTTAAAATTTAATGGGTGCGGCTTATATTCCGATGCGCTCTATAGTCCGGAAAATACAGTACAATTCACCTCCAATACAATTTATTACTCATCATAGTTATTTGACATTACACAAATAAAAAGTTTAGCTATCCGGGTGACATAATTTCATGTTGGGATCTTCTCTTTATTGTCCCTATTCCAATAATGAAAAAGCATATGCCATTTTTGAAGAAATGGACTTAGAGAGGCCTTATTGCATAAGAATCTTTGAAATGTAACTAATAATACATGAAGACAATATAAATTGCACCACCTTCGTACTGGCTGTTTTTCTGGGTGTTAAAAGAAATGAGCAGAAAAGAGTAGGGTTCTGTAATGCAAGCTTTATATAAATATCTAAAGAAAAATAAATGTTTAATATGATAACTAAGGTGCTTCCCAGTTTCTCCTTATGTCTCTGCCAGAGAAGGGAATTAGGTTTTCAGTATTATATCCCTCCCTGCACAAATCTAACAACAACACAGACTTTCTTTATCACACATGGATACCTAGATAAATCCCAATAGAAAAAGAAGTTGTCCAAAATATGTGTGTTCTAATTTAAATGTGTTTGGGGAGAAAATATCATATTGCCTAGATGAAACAGAATATCCTCTGTCAGTGAAAACATTCTTTTATTTTGCCTCAAACATGGTTCACAATTCCTGGTTCTTAATAAGTAGGTTTATCTGTCGGAAGGCAAACACACTCCCAAACTAGTATTGATTCAGTCAGAAAGAAGCTACTGATTTTAATTTACAGTGCCTAATAATTATGAGGTACAATGCAGGAAATAAAAAATAGAGAAGAAAGAGCCCAATAAAAGTTCCTGATTATTTATTAAATGTTTAATGCTAAATGAAAAAAAAACAACTAATAACAGACTTGTTTTTATGTTAAACCCATTGTTGTTTTGGAATGCTACATTTTGGTGGTCCTGAAGATATAAATTATTGCTTTGGAAATTCAGAGCCACGGTAAAGGGAATGTTGTGTCTTTGGTAGAACACCGGAACATTTATTTTAGCTTTAATTATCTGATATGTTCGTTGGCCACTGTAAAAGAGATGGTCTTTCTAAAATGTTCTGTAGACATCACAGGAACTAATTGCATTATGGTGTACTTTGCTTTTTAGCTTTCATGTCACACGCTTATTTGGATTAAATAAGGAACACATGAAAGAGGTAAATTGCTTGAAACATACTTTCAGGTATGCGTTTCAAAAGGAAAGAAAAGAGAGGCCAAATGTCTACTTGCTTGAATAGACAACCTTTGAAAGGCTTTGTGGCTGTGATACTTCAAAAGCGTATACTTCAGGAAGAGACAGAAAGGACAGGTATTAAATATCAAGATGCCCAATGGCACCCAATGGCAATTATTTTGTTTATTTACTTATAATATCACTAAACCTGCCTTTCAGATGCACACCTTTCAGGAAAAAAAATATTTTAACAGTACACACATAACACATTCCCTTGAATCAGTCATAGAAAATAGAGAAAACTACATAATTTTTCAGACAAAAGAATAGGAAGAAATAAAAGAAACTGGTCTATTCTGAGAAGAGAGTTTTACCAGCGAGGGACATCACCAAGAAAGCCTCCAAACCTGAGCCCTTGAGAAAAAGGACTTATAAATTGAAATAAGGAACTGATTCACTTTTGATGGTAGGACCGAGACAATTTCCTCATGTGATGAATACAGTGGGTGCCCTGAGTTATATAATGTTAGCGTTCCAACTAACAAACTCCAACCCAATAAACTCAGAGACAAGCATTTTCTCAAAGTGCCATTTTATTAAAGTTGTCATATTGGCACATCTGGGAAAACCCGAATCTGAGAGTTCCTGATTTTCCATCCCCAAAGAAATTCAAAGATCCATCCCCTGAACCCACCAGTCCATCACATGGTCCAATCAAACCGTCGTCCAAACTGGAGGCATTCTTCTAGACACTCCTCTTCAGGCGCAAGGTAACATGTCCTTGACTTTCTGAGAAGAATGTTGTTGAGTCTAATCTTCTTCCCCTCTACTAAATCCCCACTCCCAAATTCCCAGGCACTAAATGTGGCAACCTTGAAGCTTCCTAGTAAAATATGGCTTCCAAGGCTGACATTATCGTTAATTTTAAAATAATAGAAAAGTCAGTAGATGACCTTGCTCCAATCTAATTAGGCTTGAAAGATAAGAATCAGAGTCTTAAATTGAGTCTGGATGCTAATTGATATATAATGTTAACATAATACATATCCTGACAGTATTTTGGTTGACATAATCTGCCAAATCTATCATTTCGAACTGCTTTCCAAAAGGAGCCCCATGTAACCTATTTTAATCACCTAGTTCAGAGATTATGTAGGTATGATGGTTATCTATTTGTTTACAAGCTGCTTTTCCATGGTAGCCATATTCAAAAGTATTTTAATAGATATATTTTAACAGACTTCACAATAATTCATTTGAAAACCTGTAATTGTCACACACCTATCAATAAGTACGGTAATCTTCTCAATACCAAGCATCAACTGGACACTAAAAACATGGGGAAGCAAGCTGAGAAAAAGAAAAGAATAAGCTGCTAAGCTACATGTTCTAAAGATTTTAAAGTTCAAATGTGGAAGAATATGGATGGAATGTAAGTAATGTTCACATGCAGCCAATGTAAAACATATATAAGTAATGCTAAACTTGCCACTTTCAATAAACATGAGGCATTTCCACAGTTATAATAGTAGATTATATTGATAGTGAAGAAAACATTTCTCTCAATAAATTACATTCATTCCACATCAAATATATAGGATGGAGAATATCTCAACAATTAAATAACCACGATGAGTCTCTCTTATCGTACAGGTAGTCCTCGACTTATGACCATAACTGAGCCCAAAATTTCCATTGCTAAGCAAGGCAGTTGTTAAATGAGTTTTGTTCCCTTTCATAACTTTTCTTGCCACAATTGTTAAATCACTGCAGTTAAGTCAGTAACATGTTTGTTAAGTAAATCTGGCTTCCCCATTGATTTTGCTTGTCATACACTGCACTTGTAGCAAAATAAATGAAAATCTTCTGAATAAAATGATCAAATTCTAACACTTTTTCAGTTTTTCAAACTAAAGGCATATGTACAAATAAAAAAAAACCTAAGCTCTACACAGATGTATAAATTCAGGGAACAAATACTGACAAGTTTCTTGCATTCCTCTGATGTTTTTACAGCTGTATTAAACTCATAATTGAAGAAATTTAATGAAAATGTTATGTAACAGCAAAACAGCTTCTTGTGCAAAGTGGAGTTTTCCTTTACTTCAGTTTATTTTTAGATTTTTGCTTTGCCATTTTCTATCCTTGATTGCAAATAAACACAAATACATACTTATCTCTCAAAGCTGTTCTATCACTCTAGTCTACAATACCCATGGCCAAAAAAATAAAAATAAAATAAAGGATGCTGCCTCTGAAAAGTTTAGAGCAGGGGTATCAAACTCGCAGCCCACAGACTGGATGTGTCACATGCAGGCCACGCCCATGCCCAGTTTAGCAAAAGCAAAAAAAAGTCACAATATGTCACATGATGACGCCAGTTTGACACCCCTGGTCTGAAGGAATGGAGGGTTACAGCACGAATTATTACACCATGTTAGTTGTTTGTAAATTGTATGATGTAAATTTAAAACATCTGTTTGTATCCCAAACATTGTGATATCATAGCCTCTAATGTCTTTGTGCTAAGCCAGTGGTATGATGGTTATTGTGGAAAACAGTGATGAAAAATGGAGCACTAGTTTCTTGCCACCTAATTTGGAGTTTATATTGTATAATCCCTGAATGGTCTTAATTTTTTCTCCCCATACAGTCCTTAATATGGGCCAAATAATCATATAAACAATTGAGAAGTTACCATTTCAAAGTGTTTCAAAGTGTTTTGTGCTTTAGAAACAAATCTTCTATCTTAGATGAAAACAACAGCTTTTTGTGACTTTATGGTTGAATGCTTTTGTTCATTGTTAGGCAAGGGCACAGCTAATGCCCATAAACATTGTTAGAGGCAGGTGTTTTCCAAATTGTGTCACAGATCTTTTAGTAGAATTCTGCCCATGAAAGGTGAATCACCATATGGTTTGTATGTAACGTGTCCTTGGAACAATTTGGTTAGTTCCTTCCTTTCATTGTCCAATGTACAAAAGTAACAATCTTTATGCACACACTTCTTCATGCTTAATAACCAATTACACTGAAAATTGTACCATCAAATAATTTCCCCTAGAATAGAATGTCTGTATTGAATAAAAAATACACAGAATGATGATTCATATAGAGTTCTTTTTGGAAAGGTCATTATATAAATTTCAGATTTTTTTTTTTACCAAGCCATCAATTTCTTACACTGTTACCCCTCATTAGTGAGATGGTATCTATCTATTTATGATCCCAATTGCTTAGCTATACCTAGATGATACTTTTAATTTCATTTTCCTTAGGAAATTTGCTTTTCACAAAGAATATGTTGATGGTATTGATAAAAAAAGACTTCAATCAGTTATCTGGTACAATTCTAATACTTTCTTAGACCCTAGCTAACACTTTTAACTCATCCCATCTAAGCCTCTAGAATATAGTAGTATAAAACTAGCCCAATTGAAATGCTTTGAGCAAAATGGAGAGAGAGGGAGGGAGGGAGGGAGGGAGGGAGGGAGGAAGGAAGGAAGGAAGGAGCACCATAAAGATAGATAGAATGAAAGGATCCACTGTCTGAAGGAGGCAGGTGCTTTAGAGTTACAATATGCTAGTTAGTTTATTCTTAGCATGGACTGTGCAAAAAAATCTGCTAGGATAGAAGCAGCTACTGAACAAGGCAACTAAAGTGAAAAAAAACCAATTACTTCTGCTTCAGAATAAAGACAAGGTGTTATCAAAACACTATTCTGGGGCTGTTTCAGCTATATTATCTAATGACAAATAGAGTTCTGCACTCAATTTGGGTTTACATATGAAAAAATATTTCAAGTGAAAGTTCTTTTTTTCTTTCTGAAGAAGTATCACTAGAGATAAGTTGAAAAACAAAATAGGAGCAATGCAGTAAGACTGCACCAATCTGCACAATGAAGTTTTCAAAACTATCAAGTAGCAATAGGGACATTTCTTCAGCTATGATTAATATATTAGGAAGCCTATATCTCTGAAAAGTTTAACAATGCTCCAACAGTATTGATGATGCATGCCAAAGCCATAGTTCCCTTTAGAAAAAGTTTGGAATGACTGACAGTCATAACAACAATTATTTTCATTATAAAATGATCAAGATCAGTGGATAGAGCATCAAAGATTATGGTCCTCATCATGTGAAAACTCATATCTTAATTCCTGCTCCTGAACTTTTTTCTTTTAATTTTTTTAAAAATGTTGTGCAACGATCAATGATGATGTTCGTCCTTGGTGTTAGAAGAGGACCTTGACATCTAACTGTCCACGGTGTGGGCTGTCTACGGTGTGTCCGCAGGTGGCTGATAAGGCCTATACAGGCACGGAATGTTCTGCCACATGTTGGGCAGACATGTGTGGGCACCATTGTTGCAGCATGTGCAGCTCTGGCTTTGCGGAGTGCTTGGTTCTTTTGTGCTGTAGTTGTGCAACAATCCATACACAATAAATGAAGCCTGTGTTCCTCAATTACCATTTTCAGTACTTTCAACAATTAATCTCATAGATAACTGTAATCCAGACTTTCCTAATTTGGATTCTTCAGATATATTGAGAATTCAATTTCCAGAAAGTATCTAGCCATTTGGGAGTTTACATTCCAACTTTCTACTTTTCCTTTTTTCCCCCTTTCTTTTACGAGAGAACATATCTGGAAGGCTGCTCTCCCATGTGCACTACAGGCCAAACCTAATGTATGTTTGTTCAGTTCAATAAATAATAATAAAGAAATTCAGAACCGTGCTTCCCTTCTACCTTTAAAATTGGGCTAACGGATTTGCCAGCATATGTAGTTACTCCTCCACATCAGGTTTCAAGTTGTGCAACATTGTTTCCTGAGGTTATCTCTGTTGTTTTGATTTGTCAGCTCTACAGCAAACAATGTATTATGTTTGCACCGTAAGAAATTTATAGATCAAATATACTAAATCAAACACATTCTTCTGTTTGCATTTGGACACTTTCATGGAAGAGGCACTTATAAATGTTTTCATCTGGTTTTGTGATCATATGTGATCATATCTTTATGTCCCAATATAAAACATGAATCAGTCAGAAATTCAATCCATTTGCTCGTAACCCCACAATTTTTAATATTTGGGAGATTCTACAGCCCTTCACATTACTTTACTGCAGTAATTTCTACAAGTTTTACAGTAGGATGGCTTTTCTTTCATAAAATCATTATGAATGCTTGATGAGTACAAGTAACACACATGGCTACTTCTTGGAAGAAGGTAGAAGGGCCCAGGGACACCGTCCTTGTAGACTCTCTGTAAAGATTGGTAGGTTCTATTTCAGCCTTCCTTCTTTCTACTCATTAAGCCCTCAAAGGGACAAGGATGCATAGCAATGAATAGCAGCCTATTTATACTTGCACAGATTTGTTATGACCTGCCGGTGGCTGACGCAGCTGGAAGCAGAGGTGGACAGTAGAGAGGAGGTTGGGGAGGAACCTGGGCCAGTCTTGTAGGCTGAAGAGGGCTTAGACGAGGGCTCTGCATCAGAGGCAGGGATGGAGCCAGGGCAGGCTGGCAGTCATCAGCTGCCTTCAGACTCAGACAGCAGGGAGGCGGGGGAGTTACTGGAACCGGTTCCCAGCCTGCGCACGCACAGGGCTACCGCAAGACAAAAACAATTGACAAAGCAGGGCCAACTCAGGAGTAAGGCCACACCTTGGAGATGATTGGCCCTTCCCATAGGACATAAAAGAGGAGCAAACGGGACGTGAGCTTTTTCAGGAAGCAATTAGTTCGTCTGGTCGATTCAAGCTTTGAAAAGTTCTGTTTGACTCTGTGTAAGTTTGGCCTTGCCCTGCGTTTGGCAATTAGTACTCTGGCAGCATTCCAAATGCAATAAAGTGGGTGCTTATAAACATTCCCCTGAAAGACTGTTTGCAGGCTGTGACTGAATGTAATTCACAGCCATAGAAATAAAAGAGGTTTTGCCAGGACTAAGACTGTGTTTTATACTTTGTAAGGAAGCCTAGGTCAGAACAAGATTATACTATAAATTGTTTGCCATCTTTACTTAGAATGGCTGTAAACTCTTTTTTAAATCTCTGTTTTAGATAGACAATTCTAGACTATATAAAAGAACACCACACACAAACACTCACCAAATTTACAACGCAGTATAAATCTGAATTACATTTAAAAGAAGAAAAACTGAAAGAAAAAGGAAATAACCCTGGAAAATTATATAAATCAAGTAATTCCCCCAAACTTTAACCAGTTTGCTCTAAAGTCTTCTTCCCTGTCATATTCAGAGACAAAATAAACAAAATCTATCAAATGCTGATGAATAATAAATCACACATCAACAATTCTATATAAATCTATCAAATATCTAAGGAAAACAAGGCACTGTATAATAATGTTTTGGGGCAGCGGCCCCTTGCCCAGTCTGCAAGTCTCAATGTGTTGATAAATTATTGAGGTTTTCATTGTCTGGACCAGGTGAAGCAAGCGGGTTGTTTTCAAATACTGTTAGGTCACAGTGCATCTTTTCATAACTGGAAGAGATGTCATGGGACTGTGTGATCTTTGTGGAAAGAAAGAAACAGTTGATCTTATCCTTTGGGACTGTTGTGTTATGATAATGCCAGATGCCTACTCTTGTAGGCTTTCTCTGACTTGGATGTTCAAGTTTTTTTAATTGAAGAATAACTTGAAACATGCTCTTGCGGATATTTTTACAAGGCCTTTCAGTACATGGTGCTTAATAAGATCTGTAGAATCACATGGGCCGGTGGGGGTGGTGGTGTCCTGATGCCATCTCACCACGGTTGCCAAGGCTGGGAGTCTTGTGTGCAGCTCCTGATTGCCCAGTCTTCATTTACAACCATGATGTGAAGCCCCATTAAAATTCTGGCAAACAGAACAACAAAACTGGGAGGGACCTTGGAGGTCTTCTAGTCTAATCCTCTACTCAAGCAAGCATCCCTTTTTTTTCATTTCAGACAAATGAAAAAAAATCTCTTCTTAAAAATCTTCAGTATTGGAGCACACGCAACTTCTTGAGGCAAATCATCGCACTCTGGCTTGTTCATTTAGGAATCATAAATATTTGCTTTAATGCTGCCAGATGCATGGATGCATTCCCTAGACATAGCTTGGATTCTTTTTCCTATGGAAAAAAAATTACATCATAGGACAATTCCACTGTAAAAATAGCTGGCAAATTGGTTATTTGGGTACATTAGGCTTTCACACTACCACTTTGGGCTGTTTTAATTCTGACATAATTTCTTCCAAATTTTTGCATTGATTCTATAAAACCTTTTATAGAGTTCTACTGGCAGTTTATTTAACTTATGCATTGGTTGCTTAGCTTAACGTCTCTTGATCTCTGAATGGCTTTCAATAGCGGTTGGACTAGAACAGGGGCAGGGAAACTTGGCTCTTTTATCACTTATGAACTTCAACTCCCAGAATTCGTGAGTGAGCCATAAAAGGTTCCCCATCCCTGGCCTACTGGTTTTTCAGTTGTGGGTTTTTCAGTTGTTTCGATTTTTGTCTTGAAAGGGACTGTTTAATATACAAATGTAGGATATATTTGTATATTAAACAGTCCCATTCAAGTCCTACATTTGTATATTAAACAGTCCCATTCAAGTCCTACATTTGTATATTAAACAGTCCCATTCAAGTCCTACATTTGTATATTAAACAGTCCCATTCAAGTCCTACATTTGTATATTAAACAGTCCCATTTAAGTCCTACATTTGTATATTAAACAGTCCCATTCAAGTCCTACATTTGTATATTAAACAGTCCCATTCAAGTCAAAAATTGATTTCCCCACAATTGAAAAACCAGTAGGCCAGGGATGGGGAACCTTTTATGGTTCACTCAGGAATTATGGGAGTTGAAGTCCGTAAGTGATAAAAGAGTCAAGTTTCCCTACCCCTGGACTAGAAGACCTCCAAGGTCCATTTCAACTCTGTTGTTCTGTTAAAATATGGCCGTGCAGGCGGTTACTGGTGCCAGCACATTCGACCCCAGTGCTTTCTGGGCTGCATTGGCTTTCAGGTGTAATTCAAGATGTAATTCACCTGTTAAGCCCTCATGGCTTAGGACTGGACTGTTTACAAGACTACAGTATCACTCAAGATATTTTTCTACCTGTCCTATTTGATCTGCAGAAAGAGCATGCACTGGGTACCTTCCGCTAGGTAGTATTGGTTGACAGGGCCTGAAAGGAGAGCCTTTTCTGTCATGGTACCTGCTTTTTGGAACATCATTTCTGCCAAAATTAGATTGCCCTAATGCCTGTTGGCCTTTCGTAAAGCCTTGAAAACTTGGCTTTCTGCTTGAGTCTGTGGCCCACCTCTTGGTTCTATGGATGCTAGGTTAGATAACGCTCACCTGCTTTGTGTTTTTATTTTTGCTTTCTATTATGTATTTTGTATTTTTATTTGTTTATTGTAAGTTGCCTAGAGTCATATAAAAGTGAGATGTGCAGCTATGTAATTTAGTAAATAATAAACAAACATACAAATATTCCATAAACTGACATTAATATATGAAAGAATATTTCCCCAATTTGGGTTGAATTGGTAACACGATTTTAAATGAATTATTGCTACCTAACAATGCATATGCTCTGCTTAGCTCCATCTCCAAAAATGGAATCTATCAAGACACCAATAAATATATATTTTTCATACATTACTCTAAGTCGGAAAGTTAAGCATCTATCAGAGTTGTAGAAAGGGATTTCTGATATGAGTGATCTAACAATGTTTGAATTAGAATTTGGGGTTTTATAACAAGTGGCCATCTTTGCTTTCTTTAAGATATACTCTCTCAAAAAATCACGTTACCCACCACTTTTAATCTAGGAACAGGCACAATTGACTCATCTGTGCTATCAGATAATGCCCCCAGTGGCTTCATATAGATGAAGCTGGAGTGAAGAAGGTACCAAATCTTGTAACCTTGAAAATTGATATCAAATAAATAATATTTTACATTAATTACTTCGTTGTGTATGCACACAAATAAATGTATATTTAAACCACATGAATGAAATCTTAATTTAATGGAACTCACAGAGAATTCACATGCATTGGACAAATGTTCAACCTGATTAATATAATTGGTGTGGGGATGTTATTGTTGTTATTATTATTACATTATTTTTAATATTATAAAATTCTAGATGTTTATAGTCAAATGAAAAATAGTGAGAAAGCAGTAATATACACAAGTAATAGCACAAGATACTTTTGCATCGGTTCTGAAGATGGAAAAATATGCTTCAAACTGTTCTTCTACAGCAGGGGTGCCAAACTGGATTTCTTCAAGGGCTGGATCAGCATTGTAGTTGTCCTCCATGGGCCAAACTGGGGGAGAGAGATGAGACGGACGGCAGATGGCTCCGTGTCCTGTTTTTGGTCTGGATGGCCTGCTAAAGCACTCGGTCGGTCAAAATGGGGTGTGTGTCCCTTTTTTGTGCCCCATTTTCGCTAGTGGAGGCACCACATCCCAGTCCTTTGTTATTTCCAGGCCAGATCTAACCATCCCGCAGGCCAGATTTGGCATGCGGGCCTTGAGTTTGACATCCCTGTTCTACAGATGAAGGATCTGCATGATTGCATAAGCTTATTGTCAACAAATTAACCCAATTCCCAAGGTCACACAATTCCTCCTGAAACTTCACATGATGGTGTTGAATGTCAATAGCACAGAATCCATGGTTAAGGATCTTGATTTTCCATAGCTGTTAATTTTACTGACAGCTTGCATAGACAGAATAGCTTTGTGCTAAAGAATTTCAAATCTTTTGTATGAAAAGTCAAAATGGAGCACAAGATCTTGTAGGAAGCAATAAACTGGTTAGCTGACAAGCACTTAAGAGGTCTATGCAACAAAACATGTAACCCTTCCTTGTCAAAGGGTTGTCTGTCAAGTAGGAATGTTAGCATTATTTTATAGAGCTTATGAAACTACTAGTATGAGTTATGCTCTGACAACAAAGAACTCTACAATGCATAGATAAAATTCTTTGAAAGTAATTTCTATTTTTCATTCTGAAACTTTTTATTTGTGTGACATATATTGAATGTTGTTTTTATTTACATGCAGTGATTATTAGCTTTATTAATTCCACATTCAAGATCATTAACATAGATGAGAATTCTGACTTCATTCATAAAATGTATTGAAAGCAACTTCCAAGGAAACATGGTAAATTGAAGATGCCGCAAGCATGACGGAAAAAGGAGGTGGTGAATGTATTAATTCTCCTGACTCCTCTCCATGCTTCATGATAAGGAGAGGATCTGAGATAGTCCATAATGCTTCACACAGATGCTTCCCACAATGAAACCATAAAACAGTGGTCTCTAGCGAGGTTTTGCACCCTAAGAGCTGCAGGGGTGGGATTCTACCAGTTTGCACCTATTCGCTAGAACCGGTTGTTAACATTCTAAGCAGTTCGGAGAACCGGTTGTTAGAAGAAATTACTGGTCTAATCCTGTAAGGAAGGCAGGAAGGAAACATTCTGGTGTTGCTTACAGAAGCTGCCTCTCCATTAACCCTTATTACATTCTTGGCAGGACTAGACTTCCTGTCTCAGGAACGTCTCTGGAGTTTTTTCCCCCTCCTTTACTGGTACTTTGCTTGTGTGGAGTGACCATTCAAAGTTACAATGGCACTGAAAAAAGTGACTTATGACCATTTTTCACACTTACAACTGTTGCAGCATCCCCACAGTCATGAGAGGCCAGGAGAGGAGATGCGTGCCTCAATGTGAGTGATATTGAGTTGGCCACGCCCAGCCAATAACACGCCCACCAAGCCATGCCCACCCAGTCACATGACCACCAAGCCACGCCCACCACCTAATCCACGCCCACAGAACCGGTTGTTAAAAATTTGAATCCCACCCCTGAGGAGTTGGAATATTGAACTTTGCTGAAGCTGCCATGCAGAGCCTTCACTGAGTTCACCCATTTCCTTTCTTAACCACTTTAACTGGAAATAGGTTATAAACTGGATATTCAGAACCATTAGAAGGAAGAGTTTTATTATACTGGGTGATTTTCATTCAATCCTCAGAAAAGGTTTATCTTCAATCCTCAGCAATAGAAGGCTTTTGTAAATTTAAGAGCTGATTTTTATTCAGAAATTAGAAGCAAAGGGGTGATTATAATGTTGATTTTGGAATGTTTACATGGACTAAAGGGTCAGATTGACTGGAAATAAAATTTTGTAATAATTATAAAAATAGTTCCTTGTTTAAAATCCTATTAAAGATACAAGAAGATAATTGTAAAAAATCTTTCCCTGGGAAAATGTTGTGAATTAGAGAAAAAAATGATAAGAGGAAACCTTGAAGGCTGGTTACTAGAGGCAATCAGAAAGAACTAAAGATTATAATTAAAGGAGAAGACCCAGTAAAAATTAATTCCTGAGACGTTATTTGAGGGAATATCCTATTTTGCTGATTAAGATTGAATGATATGGTTTATTATTTGCTGATAGATCAACAATAAGATATGGCATGAACAGATTTAGGCTGAAATAAGAAAAACTGATAAGTTATTGAAATTGTTTGTTCTTGTCTTCATGAAGGTGGAAGCAATTTCTATATATTTTCCATTTCTTTTACATGCTGAACTCTTTTTTCTTCGTTCCTCCCTTTTTTCCTCTTTTTTTGCTTACTTTGTATTAGATTTTTTTTTAGATTTTTATCTTCATATTTTTAAACTATAACAAATTATTAAAAAATTAAAATATATTGAAAGTACCGTATTTCTCACAAAATAAGGCCGGGCCTTTTTTTTTTTGACCCCCCCCCCCAAAAAATGGCTAGGCCAGTTTTTCGGGGGTGACTTAATTCCCCCCCTTGCATCCTCAGGTGGGCGGGCAGTGACGGCTTGGATGTTGACCTCGGCGTTGGTGGGGCACTTCGTATTGGGAGACCTTCCGCCACTGTTGCTTTCCCTTCTCCCGTGCTGCCGTGGCGTTTACAGCAACGCCGTGGCATTTGGTGCAGCCATGGTGAAACTCTTCAAGCTCTGCCTGGCGCCAGGCAGGGATGGCGGCTGGGCGCTTCTCCTGGGGTGGGCTGATCCTGTGCTGCGGCCCCGGGATATTCGCCTCTCCACGTGGGGTTGGGCTGCCCTCTCGGGCAGGGGAGGCTTTGTCGTACCGGTAGTAGGGTGTCATTTTTAAAAGAATTGGCTTTGCCTTCAAAGGCGAAGGGAAGGCAGCGACAGGAGTGCCTGAAGCCGAGTGTCTCCGCCGGGCTCTGGTTGCAGGGAGGAGCCCTGGCTGGCCGCGCGTGGCTGCGCCAAACGCCGCAGTGTTGATCTAAACGCCGCGGCAGCATGGGGAGAAGCGAAAGCAACGGTGGCGGAAGGTCTCTTGATATGAAGTGCCCCACCAACGCCAAAGTCAACGCAGGCAGCACCATATCCGGGTATGCAACAAAAGTACTTCCTAACAGCAAGCCCCCCTGCCATTCCCCCCCATTTTGCATGTTTAATATAGGCCTTAATTTGGGGGAGGGGCTTAATTTGATTTTATGCTGATAAAACTTGCTGGGACTTCCTATTGGGGAGGCCTTATTGTTGGAGAAACACGGTAAATAGCTTTACATACTTCACCATCAAGATTTACCATTCAGAAAAAGAGTAAAAGACAAGAAAGGCATGAAATACTGCAAGTGCTAACTTATAAATACAAATGCAAATTTCGTAACAATTACAATAACCTAAATAGAAACTGCAATACATGTCATTATTTTAGAGAAATCAGGTATGTCTTCTGTTCAGATTTGAACTTTTTAGAAAATGTTATATATTTTACAGGCTTGAAAATCTTTTGGAAAGAGTACACTTTCAACAATCTAACTGAAAACCTAGGGGGAAATCCAATTTTCTGCAGATGTAATTCTAAGTTGAAATTGGCACCTATGGGAAATTATTGTGAGTTGAATGATATACCTAAAAGATTAAAGAAATCCAAAAATTACCTGAGACATACTACTTGGCAATACTATGGAGGCATTACTGATCAAAAAGATGAAGTGTTTCTGTTATTCAAGAATGTTAACCCATAGGAATAGCACTTAGACATATACCACTTCACAGTGTTTTACAGCCCTTTATAAGCAGTTTACAGAGTTAGTCTATTGCCCCCAACAACCTGGTTCCTCATTTTACAGACCTTGGAAGGATGGAAGGCTGAGTCAACCTTGAGCTGGTCAGGACTGCAGTCAGCAGAATTTGCCTGCAATATTGCATTCTAATCACTGCGCCACCATGGCTCATGCTTGGTGTGCAAATGATATTTATCTCAAATCTGCTGAAAGGATGACCAATCACCCTTAATTTGACTGGTTTACATTATATCATTATATGCTTCAAATCCAAAGTTACGTGACCTCCAAAATCCTTGTGTGTCACCCAAAAGCTCCTTCAAAAATGACGCTGAATTGTAATATTTAGTGATCACTATCGCATTCATGTGAAACAACAATAATATTAAAAACAAATTAGAATTAATTTTTCATATTAGAACCATCTACTCTTATTTATTCTTGGTAGTGCTCTCTTGCTAGATCAGAATCTGCCTTGCCATAGGCAAACCTTTTCTACTAACCCAAGGATACCTTTCAAAAGTCACTCTTTTCAGAAAGTAAAAAGTGTTTGCTGTAACAGCGCTACACCATGATTGACCAAAGCTGTAATAAAAGAAAATCCACAAAGTGACTGAGAGGATCTGATAAACTGTAAAGGGGCAAATTTAATTTTCTGTCAAAATTCAACCCACTCCAAGCTGGTGATGGAAACAATCTGCAAGATAGAAGGACAAAACAGCCTCTTTTTTTTGGTAATGATGTAAGTGGGCCTCTCTACATTAAAATCAACCTAAATGGCATGTTAAGAATTGCTTCCAAGGTAGATGTCTAGCACAGGCCTTTTCTTTGACAGGCTAAGAGCAACTGAATTACTGAAGAAGGAATCAACCCATCTGGTTATACTATTATTGCTAAGACTTTGTCTGCCTAAGTGCAGAGGTCCAAGGCATGTTCAGTCTGAGCAATTCAGTTTCATTAAATTGCCATTTCAACTACTGAATAGCTATTTTAGAATTAAGAGTGACATCATTGGTCCAAATTTATCAAATATTGAAAAGTTTTTACAGAGTAATCTTACTGGGGTATATATATATCAGCCTCTGATTAGTAAAACTAGGTGGTTTGCCTAACTAAATGCATAGACTAGTGATTTTTTTAAACATTTCTATTCACTTTGATTATGCCAATTTTAAATTATAAATAGGTTACTTTATAACCACTTTACTTAAGGAACAGATATTTCTTTAAAGAGATACCATTCATTTGTTTTATAGCACCAGTTGGTAAAGTAATTTTTAGATACGCAGATTCGTCTTAATGCTTGAAGAATGCATTTTTCTATTATATCTTGTTTTATTTGGATATTTCTTTTCCGTTATTTTTTTTATTACAGGTAGTCCTTGACTTACCTGTACGACCACACTTAGCCCAAATTTCCTCTTGCTAAGCAAGTCCGTTATTAAGTTAATTTTGTCCCATTTTATGATCTCTTTTGCCTTTGTTGTTAAGTGAATCTGGCTCCCCCAATTGACTTTGTATGTCGGAAGCTGGCTGGGAAGGTTACATATGGTGATCACATTACCCCGAGACAGTGTGACTGTCATAAATACAAGCCAGCTGCCAAGCACACAAATTTTGACCATGTGACCATGAGGATGGTTGTACGTGTGAGAACCGGTCATGTCCCTTTTTTGAGTGTTGTTGTAACTTTGAATGCTTGTAAGTTGAGGACTTCCTATATATTATTTTTCCCTACTTTTTCTCAACTCATATTTCCTAATATTTTTTATTTATTTATTTATTTTGATTTGTCAATCGCTTACAAGATAATAGGTATAAGTATATACATAGTTATGAATACTTGAAATGGGTACATATAAGAAAAATAAAAGAAACAATAGGACAGGGATGGTAGGCACGATTGGTGCGCTTATGCACGCCCCCTACAGACCTCTTAGGAAAGGGGTGAGGTCAATAGTAGACAGTCTAAGGTTAAAGTTTTTGGGGTTTGGGGAAGAAACCACAGTCAGGGAGAGTATTCCAGACATTGACCACTCTGTTGCTGGTCACATTTCTTGCAATCAAGTTTGGTGCGATTAACCTTGAGTTTGTATCTATTGTTTACTCTTGTATTGTTATGGTTGAAGCTGAAGTATTCATTGACAGGTAGGACATTGCAATGTATGATTTTATATCCTATACTTAGATCAGACCGAAGATGGCGTAATTCAAGGTTTTGAAGGTCTAGAATTTCAAGTCTGGTGGCATAAGGCATTCTACAACGAGTAGAGGAGTGGAGAACTCTTCTTGTGAAATATTTCTGGACTTTCTCAACTGTGCTAATATCAGATACGGAATGTGGGTTCCAGACTGATGAGCTGTATTCGAGTATTGGTCTAGCAAATGTTTTGTATGCTCTAGTTAGTAGTGTGATATAACCAGAGAAAAAGCTACGTAGGATTAGGTTAACAATTCTTAATGCCTTTTTGGCTATGTAGTTATAGTGGGCTCTAGCACTTAGATCATTAGAGATGAATATTCCAAGGTCCTTTACAGAGCTTGGATCATCAACAAGGTCTTGACTATTCAGCTTGTATTTTATTTTCTGATTTTTTTTGCCAATATGTAACACAGAGCATTTATTTGTTGAGATTTGAAGTTGCCATTTGTTTAACCATTCTGATACATAGTCAAGATCTTTTTGAAAGGTAGCAGTATTGTCTGTGGTATTGCTTTACATCATCAGCGAAGAGAACGCAGTTGCTCTTAATATGATCATAGAGGTAATTTATGTAGAGTTTGAAGAGAGTTGGTCCTAGAACACTGCCTTGGGGGACACAACTATTGACAGGTACAGAATTTGATAGGGCACTCCCAATTTTGACCATTTGTTGTCTGTTTGACAGGAATGCTTCTATCCAGTTATGCAGGTGTCCAGAGATACCATAAGATTTTAGTTTTAGGAGTAGTTTGTCGTGTACCACTGAATCAAAGGCTTTACAGAAGTCTATGTAGATTGTGCCTATTGTTTTGCCCTGATCGAGTTGTGTAGTCCATATGTTTTTGCAGTGTAAGAGTTGCAGATTACAGGATAGTTTTTTTCTGAAACCAAATTGTTTATGAGAGAGTAGGTTGTTTGTCTCTAAGTGGAGGATAATGGATTGGTTAATAATTGATTCCATGACTTTACAGGTGACACAGCATAAAGAGATTGGTCTGTAATTTTCAACTAGGCTGGGGTCTCCCTTTTTGAAGATGGGGATGACCGTGGCTTGTGACCATAGTTTTGGCAAGGAGCTGGTCCTGAAAGATTTTTCAAAGATTATGCTTCGAGTTTCGGCTATGGCAGTGGATAGCTTTTTTAAGAAGTAGGCACATGTTCCATCCGGTCCAATAGACAGAAATAGTTTTAGATTGCGTAGTGCTTTTTCAACATTGTCTTCTGTAAAATCAATATGTATTAGATCATTGTAGTTTTCTGTGGTTCGGCTAGGAAATACTGGGCATGATCCATTGCTGTTTACAAATACTGAGCCAAAGAATGTGTTAAAGATGTTGGCTTTAATGGTGTCGTCGTTGCAGTCTTTACCATTAGGTCCTATTTTCTTAAAATCCTATATTCTTGGGAATCATCATTTAATGGTATGAATAGGCTCAAATACATAACATTAATCTAGCCACATGCATTAATCTGTAGCTGGTGATGAACAATCCACTGAAATTAAAATAATCCATTATATTTGGACCAGTCAGTATTACACTACATACAAAGCTATGAGCACAATTGTTTTATTGTACACCTTCTATATCCCCCACCCCCTGTAAAATGGCTGGGAGAAAAAGTGATTGTTCCAAAGTCAGCCAATTAATTTTTATGGATTAGAACCTGGTTCTTCCTAGTCCTAATCCAATATCTTAACCTTTACACCACACTGGCAGTACACTTGTTAGGCCAAGGCACGGAATTGACATATAAATAGTAGGTTATGGCCATATAATTCTAGAATTAATTGTCAGATTGAAAATGAAGGGAATATGAGTTTTATTCTGATTTGTTATTATCTGGCATATCTATATTAGTCATATATTAATTATAAAAAGTTTAAGATTACTAGCAATGAACAAAAACACAAATGGCAATTAAGCAATTTATGTATTGAAACAATACATAAAGAGAAAATACATTAAGAAAAAAAATTAAATAACTACTTTCGAATTATATTTGATTAAAATATTGATTGAATGTAGCAACTGCTAAAGCTCTTCAATTCTGAGTCTAATACTAATTTATAATTATTTGCACAATCTAGGAGCAATAGATGTTCTTTTTTTTGAAATTACATTTTATTTACATTTTAGATGTAATACAAATAAAGAAAATATAATAATGATAATGGATAAATTATATTGCAAACTACTCAGGATTGTATGTCAATAGGGGCTTGCTACCTACCTACACACACACACACACATCATGAAAAAGAATATCATGAAAAAGATGTGTACTTTGAGGATAAAATGAGAATTTTATTTAGATGAAGATGAAATATTCTGTAAAAGATTTACAACTTCCTAAGATCCCGTAATCATTTTTTCCTACTGTGGTTTATTACTTAAGCATGCTTCCCCAATAATTGTGGAACTTGTAATCTTGTAATCACTCATTTCATAGCAAAAGTCAATTGCTAGAAGAAAAAAATCTCTGGAGATACAGATAATTTAAGTTGGTATATTCTATATTCCAGTTTGGTGTACTCAGGATAGCTACCAAATGCAAACAATTCAGATGAAAACAAGAAAAATAGAAGCCAACTATATACTCCTTTAAAAATTGCAATACAGAAATTGAACCCTAGGGTAGTACTGTATAACTTAGCATACAAGCCAACAACCAAATCCCTTCCCCACATCAGATCTTCAAATAAAAGCAACTCCTATCATTTCCAGAACTTGTTCACTCCCTACCTCTCTGTATTTATCCCCAAAACTGGAGTATGTCTCCCAATTTCTTTCTATTCTTTGTCTTGAATTTGTTTTTAAAAATTCAGGCTGAGCTTGCTATTTTCTTTTTTCTTTTTGGTTGAAATGAGAATGGGAAGAAAATATCTCCTCCAGTTATCTCCTAGATCTTTGGGAGCTATTCATCCTCAATTTCTTCAAATAAAAATTGACTCGGTACACAGTGTTACTAAGGAATCTTTACCATCATACCCTATTAACCTTTCCAGCTCCTGTTCTCAAACTCACAATATCTGAGTGCAGCATAGTGGCTAATGAATAAGATTTGGCAGATCTGGTTCTAGTTGCCAAATCTCAGCCTCACTAAATTACAAAGTTGGCAAACAGTCAAATGGATTTTTTTTGAAGAGAAGACTATAATCAGGAACTATCAGGAATAAAATGAAATGACTAGGAAGAGTCAGGATATTTTTAAAAAGTGGTCATTGGGAAAACGGGGGGAAAAAAGGACTTCCTGCAATGCTGACAATACAAAAATAGAGTCAAGGTAAATTGCAGTGCACATTTCAAATATGAACTACTACAAAAAACAAATAGATGTTTTCCTGCTCATCAACCATCCCCCCCACCCCCCAAAGTAAGAGCCTCTGGGAGAAAACCAGAGGTGGTATTCAACAGGTTCTGACCAGTTCTGGAGAACCAGTAGTGGAAATTTTGAGTAGTTTGGAAAACCGGCAAATACCACCTCCGACTGGCCCCACCCCCTTCTATTCTCTGCCTCCCGAGTCCCAGCTGATCGGCTGGGTCTTCTTTTGTTGCCCTGCACAGGAGAACAGAGCTGGAATGCAGGTTAGTGGAGTGGGGAGGGAATGGGGATTTTACAGTCTCCTTCCCCTGCCATGCCCATGAAGCCACGCCCATAGAACTGGTAGTAAAATGTTTTGAATCCCACCACTGGAGAAAACCCAAAGGAGAAATTCTTAACTTACATATAGATACCTATGGGATGAAATGATGATTTACATATAAAGATTCTACAGCTCTATATTACAAAAATTAACTTCTGCAAGAAACTCGGACTGCACCAAATTAATTTCTCAGATATCCCAATCTATCTTTCCCTCTTCACAACTATGCTGGTTAGTCATCATATTCTAAAACAGCTGAAATGATGAAGATTAATTCAAGAAGCAGAACTAAAAGGTGCTTAAGAAGCAAGACTCCATGGACAGCAGTGCAGTGATGTCTTCTTTAACATATCACCTCAGAGCTGATGATGGGATATTCATCATTGGCATCCGTTTCACTAGTGGACAATGAAAAGAAAGAAACTTACAGCCAGCGGTCAAGTTCTTCAAAAGATGTGAAATGAGATCCTCTCCCTTAAAAAGAACAGCACATGTGTGCTCGTAGATATATGCTCATCAGTCACCTTCTCTCATTTCATGAACCAATTGAAGCAATAATATCAAATCATTAATTCATTTTATCTTAATTTCTTGTTTGATTGCTGTGAGTCCCAGAGTTGTTGGGAGTCAAGTGGCAAATCAGTTTAAATTCTAAATAGATACCACATGCCACATTGGGTTAACCTTTATCACATGTCACATAGGGGTAACTGTGATGATCCGGAGTGTAACACAAACGTAACAAAATCCAAAATGTAAATAAATGTCCTTTAATGCCTCTACTGTTCAATAATTCTCAGTTGAGAGATAAAACTTACTCAAAAATAGTCTTCAAAAGAAAGCAATATAGTCCGAACTTAATGAGCAGATAGAGGTGAAATAAAAAACCAAGCAAACTACAATGAAGAAATTTCCACAACAGACCAGGATAAGTAATTACCAAATTCAAGGGGATAACAAGGCACAGTCTGTTGGAAGGACGCCAACTAAGATAACTTCAGCCCAAAATAAAACACGATTTGCTTCTGGCAATGCTGTGTTTTAACCATCTCTTTTATATACTATTCTCCCCAGCTGCAACCAATGAGGGGGATCATGGCCGCTTCCTCTCTCGTAAGCCAAGTTTTTTCCTTCTCCGTTCCTCCCTGCGTGTCCTAGGATGCAGAGGGGATGGGTCTGGTTCTTCCTCTGACTGCCCAGCCAGCCTCTGCCCTTCCCCAGCCTCCTCCACATCCTCTGGAGTCACACCTCCATTCCCCGTAGGCTGTTTCTCCTCTCTCCCAGAGTCCAACTCTATCAAGGGCATGACAGCTAACCTTTTAAATATATCTCCCTACCTAGAGAGAGAAACAGAATATCCATGGGTGGTAGGAAAGCAGTGGGAGTAGAAGCAACATTTGACTTCCTACTGGCTTCCCCATTGATGTGGGAAGCTGGCAGGAAAACTTGGAAATCCCTCCTCTTCCTCCTTGGCTGACTTGTGAAACTCCCTGCCACTTTGCTGGGTGAGTGGGGTAACAACGGAAGCCGTAGACAGTGAGGAAAATTGCACTCTCATCCCCCCATCCTGGAAGAAAGAGCCTCTTTCTTCCAGGGAGGAAGAGGGCTCCATCCATTGACTGTTGCACCTCTCAGACAGCCCTACCTTGCAAGCAGGCATCCAAGAGAGTGTGAATACATGCCCTCCCATCTTCCTTTGTGTCACACAACCTACAGGTTTCTGAGAAGCATGATTGGAAGGCACGGTGGTGCTGAAGCGGCCCACAACTTTGCCAGATTTCAATCCCATGGGAATAATGAATCCCAGATTCTGGACACATTCTGCAAGTTAACCCATTTGAGGTACCTTGGTTGAAAAATTGTTGTTCTATGATACACTGTTTTGCCCAACTGAGGGTTACAAATAAACAGACACAGAAGTTTTATAGTCTATAGTTAATAATAATACAATTATTAAATAATCCATCTATATTTTCTAGACTTTCATTGCAAATATTTTTTTTTTTGATTGAGACTATCGGTTCATGTCACAAACTCATGTGCAAACCTTCTTGGACTACAGGTAGTCCTCAACTTACGACCATGTGAGTTTTGCCCCATTTTATGATTTTCCTTGCCATAGTTGTTAAGTGAATTACTGCAATTGTGAAATTAATAACCCAGTTGTTAAGTGACTAGTTTGCTTGACTTTGCTTATCAGAAGGTCACCAAAGGTGTCAACATGATCTGGGGACACTGCACCCATCATAAATATTAGTCAGTTGCCAAGAATCCAAATCTTGTTCACATGACTAGGAAGATTCTGCAATAGTTGTGTGAAAAACGTTGTAACTTTGAATGGTCACTAAATGAACTGTTGTAAGTTGAGGGCTACCCGTATAACCTCTCCAATGGCTGGCAAATGAGACTATGTTTCCTTCTTGAAAAATATCCCCTAACATGAGGATATATTGTGATAGACGTGTTCTAAACTGCTTTTATTCCTAATACACTAAGTTATTACCTGCTGGGATTGGTTTCCATTCTGTCAATTTCCCTAATGATTCATGGTATTCATATATATCATAGAGATTTATATCTACATTTTTATTGATAACTAATGCAGCTGATTTTTATATACTAATAAATTCTTAAGGTTGATCCATTGAAAGCATGCATATGAATGCAGGGCTACAAATTTTATCTTTTTTACATTTACAAGATTTACAAACACATAATTTAAATCTATAGCACTGACTGTATGCATTTCAAAACACAATACAAAATGCTTAACATAGGATTTATTATTGTAACCTTTTATCTAACAAAGGCATTCATTATTTGCTCTTGATTTTTGTTTCTTTACTGATACACTATTGTAAAGTAACACTATCAATGCATGTTGAATGCACAATAGAAGCAGTTCATGAAGTAACACAAATTAGGAATTGCAAAGATGCCAACTAAGGTATCTCAATTATTTTACAGCACTGTAGTATTTCTTTTTTTCATGACACATTTTGTTCAGATAGGCAACTCAAGTTTGTTTTGCACAAAAACTATTTTTCTTTAGAATCTATTAATGGTTACTGTTATTGTCCTCACAGTCACATCCTCAATTTCATTAATGAAATTTATTAACATTTATATGCAAACTTTTATTCATGCTTTCATTTTATTATTACAACTTCTTTGAGGCTTACATAAATAATACTTTATACATTAATTTAGGAATTAAAACTATTCTTTTAACACCCAAATAATTTGTTACGTGCACTTCTGTATGGAAAATGCAGGTACTCCTTAGTTGACTACGGTAATTGGGAACAGAGTTTTCATCGCTAAGCAATGCAGCCATAAAATGGTGTTACGTGACCCCATCAAATAGTGATGGAAATCCCAGCAGACCTTGTTGCCACAGAAAATCAAATCCAACTGGTCATTAGGTAATGATCCACTCTGGGCCAATCCAAGACATTCCCAATTTGACCTCTCCCTGCTTTGAGACTTGGCAATTTAAGATGACTTCCTCCTCTTGAACTCCACCTAAACTGCCTATTTCTCCATCCACCACCTCTGCCCTAGGCCACTCTGCACAGAGGAAAGTGGTGGCAGTGCTAAGGCTGAAGTAGAAGGCCGAGGCCTTCAGCAGTCTCTACTGCTAGTCTCACACTCTGTCTTCTCATGACGCTTCTAAAAGATTACTGAGGCCTTCCATAATTCCACCAGAAGGCAGTATACAGTTTGCAGACAGGTGAGCACAATTTGGAAAGGGATAGGCACGACTTTCTGGAAAGCTTTTAGAAGGCCTCAAAAGTCTTCCAAAGCACTGTGAGAAGGCAGAGCACTAGTTGGAGAGGGATGAAAGTGATTTAATTTGGAGAAAGGTGGTGCACAATCCTTAGGAAAAAGGCCTGGTGTCCCTTGCACAGGGCCATGACGTGTGCACCTCATCAGCAACAGGCGAAAGAAGATGGCAAAATTCAGTCTGGTGTGGCAGAGCCTATGGAACACAAAGCAGAAGAGGCAGCTAGGGCTTTGCACTGTGGTATTGGGCTGGCTGGCCACAGCATGGGGATTCAGGTGGCACACCACTGCGGCGGCTGTAATGATGGTGCTGATGTTGGGAGTAAAGGCCTGGCGGCAGTAGAGGCACGCTATACCTCAGCACTGCTGCCACCACTTCTGAGAAGTGCTGCTGTGTGGCATGGCCAAAAGGGATGACATGAGGAGATGGTTTCACTTTGCACTATTAGAGCTTCCTAGAATGCAGTGACCAGGCACTTTAGAAAAATAATAACAGAATAACAGGGTTGGAAAGGACTTTGGAGACACCGTTTTTACCTTTTCAGACAAAGACTTAAAACTTCTAGGGCCAGTTATGATTTCATGCTGTGGTTCAGGGGCTTCTTACAGCCCCAGAGTTGTAACATATCAAGTTTATTTTTTGCCCCAAGGATTGTGGAAAAAGAACAGAGTGTTAAACAGTCTAGAAGGAATTTAAATCTTCTCTTTAAAACAAAAAAAAAAAAAAAAAATGGATGAAAGTTTGACATCAATACCCACTTAATTTTCATAAGTTTGATGACTGAAATGGAGTACCAGTAATCATTCAAATGTTCAAGAGGCGCTTGTGCCTCTGGTTTTATTTCATACTTCACAAAGAACTTCTAAATCTTTAAGTCACGCTTTAATTGTACAAATTGGCACTGTAATATGGGAAAATAAATTTAATGGCATGAGTCTCATTTCCCCTTTGAATGATTTTTAAAACTGCTATTCTGTATGAATTTTATCTAAATATACTGAAAATAATCTAGCTGAAGAAATATCAAAGCTCCTTTTTCAGGTTTATCAAAGAAACCAGATACAAAACCATCATCAGCTCCTTTCTTCACACTTCAACCTCTAAAATAATAATAAAAGAAATTACTGTTCTACTGTATTTCTATGATACAGACATTAATGTCTTTTCCCTCCCTTTTATTTCTTGAACAATAAGTTGCACTTTTTCTTAACATATTAACTTTCTCACCAGAATAGTTTGTTTTTCATCTATTTGCAGATAACTTTTAACTCACTTTCTCACTGCAATTGAAGCTATTCTGGAAAATCAGAAAGAATGCATAGCTGAAGAGGCTGAAGGACTATATTTAAAAACGACTGGGTACTAATCTGTAATTGTATTTCTTTAAGTTCAAGGTAAATTTTAAACCTATAAATTCAATGTAAATTTTGCTCCTGTATTGATTCACATTAGAATGTCTCAGAATTCAAGATTTTTAAAGGAAGTAGAAATAAGCTGCATGACAAAATAAGACTCCCACCAATTCCCTTCTTTTAATGGACCGGTCCTGATATTCTTCATGATTCTGAGCAGGAAGCATGCATAGATAGAGCAAATTCCGACCCAATCAGTCAACAAAGCACAATAATTAGTTAGTTGTTCTTCTTTAAGATTCAGATACTTGGATCACGATCATAAATCTTATATGAAATTAGGAATTACAAAAAAACACTGAAGACAATACCTCTGAAATAATGACTAATAAAAGCAGTCATTGTAACCAGGTGGCATTATGGCAAATACATCAATGAAGTACAACTTATAGCAATGTTTTAATGGAATGTCTCAATACTGGTAGTCCTTACTTCACGACCCTAATTGGGATTAGAGTTTCCATCACTGAATGAAGCAGTCATTAGGCAAAACATCATGTGACTGCACTGCTTAGCAACAACAGTTCTGGTAGCCTCAGTTGCAGTAGTTAGGTGAGGACTATACCATCATAAGGCCAGGATCTCATGTTTCACCCATTGGGTGAAAATAGATGGGCCTATCCTGCTACCTCCTCCCAGATTACCCAATGAACTCCCCTTTGGCAGATGAGACTCCACCATCTCACCTCCATTTCAACATCCAACACCCATCTATGTCTCTCTGCCTTTCGAACGCCCTATACTCTCCTGTCTCCGTTTATCTTAGTACCCATCTCCAATGTCCCCAGCTGACCTTCACTACCTTCTTCCTCCTGCTACTGGCAAGGCACGCACAGCTGGCCCTTTTGGCTAGACTTTTGTGATGTTTTTGTAATGCGGGTGAGCTGCTCAGTGCCTGAATTTTTATTGCTTGATGCAGAGGAGCTATAATGGCCATAACTTTGTGGACCAGTTTGTCATGGCCTCAGAGCCAGGCTCCAAGATATGGCCAGCACCGATCCTTCTCTGGGGAATATGGGTGCCAAGGAGCTGCCATGCACACACAGGCACTACAAGCCTTCCTGTCATTTTACAAGATTTTTTGCAAACAAATTGCTCCTAAATACTGCAATCTTTCTGACAGGGGTGTGTACTCCCACCCAGCACCTCTGCAAGCCTTGCCCTCAAGCATTCGCATGTGCCTGCTTTTTACCTGTCATTTGCATGGGAGTTTTCTCCCTTGGCTGAATCCAGGCCACAAAATGGTCATAACTACCATTTGTTCAGCACCGTTGTAACTTTCAACAGTAGTTGAGCAAACGGTTGTTAAGTAAGGATTATTTGCAGTGCAAGGATGCTTTGCTACATTGCAGTAAAATGAGATCCAAGTACCTATTGTGCTAAACATTACAGGCCACCTCAGTTCAAATCAACAGATTTCTTTATTAGAAATTAACTGAATGAGGTGATTTGCTCCAGCCCTCACCAAACAGTTGGCACCTTTCCTAAGGGGCATGACCAGCTAAGTCAGAATTCAAATCCATGTTTGAAAGAAACATAATTTATCTTGATAGTTCATAGAGCAAAGCACTGTTCATTGACCAAGTCAAAAAGTTTCTTAATAGCACAATGGACTAAGAAATTGAGATTTGTAAAAAAATTCAAAATATTCAAATTTTTTAAAAAAACACGTATTTCAAATAAAATATAATGGCCCTCTTGCTATCAAGGGCACGCAGTCCACACTGAAGAGGTTTTGCTAGGAAAGCTGCTTTCCAAATGAGCAAATGGTATGAATGAGTAGTCAATGGCTCAACAGCAAAGAATAAATATATTAAAATCCAATTTTGAGCAAAACAACTATAGTTAATTAAGTGCTTCTTTTTTAACAGAAGATCTTGATTTTAGAGTAAAGTCAGCGGATTGGAACTGCATATATGTCATCTTATGGTAATAAAGTCCACCAGAAACTTGGCAGTGCAGACTTCAGAATGACTAGTAAACTTCTTATTTTACAATACATATCTTCCTGGTGTGGAAAAATATCTTTCAATTGGTGTCCAGAAAGAAAGGGATAAGGATTCTCAAAGGGGAGTTGAGGGAGATTTTGTCAAACAAGCATTATTAAGCACAACTTGCAGGAAGAAGCTTGCAAACAATGATATAAGCACCCACCTTTATCAACCACAGCAAAATGCTACTGACACTGGGATGTTGCCAGGATAATGGAATGTATAGTAAAATTTGAAAATTTTGGTGATTTACTCTACACCAAGACCTTCTGCATGTTGTTAAATATTTCTCTTTCAGTAAGCTATAGCCTCTCTCATTAAAAAAATGTCCTCAGGTATATTAAAAGGAGAACAAAAAGAGGTTGGGACAGAATCAGATCACTTATTTAGTAACACTGGGAAAAAACCTCTGAACTTTTTTTTTGATCAGGAAATTATATTTAATATGCATAGTTCTCAATATCGTATTCTGCAGCTATTGCCCCCAAATTTACAGCATCTTGTAAGTGCTAGAACTGTGTTTATGAATGAAAACTTTGGAATCTTCAGATGTCAAACTCATTGCATAATAGGAGTATAAACAAATAGAACACACACACTATTAATAATTAAAATATATTATTCAATGGATAGCTTTCAACCATCTATAAAAATAAACTTACTGAATAATTTATTTGATGGGTTACATTCCTCAACAATATTGTTCAGCAAAAAGTGTCCTGTCAGAATTGATTAAAAAGCATTAAAAGGAAATATAGATAGTTCAGATGGTGGTTTCTGATTCTGAAAAAATAGAGAATACCTAAGGTCACTCTGATATTAGAAAAGATATTTCTGAATTCTAATATAACTTTTACCTTTATTTACTAAATTGATAGTCTGCCTTTTGTTCAGCAGCTCCTTCCTATTTTTTCCCCACAACATGAACTTTGCCAAGAAGACGTGACAGCATGGTTCAAAATTATCCAGTCAGTTTCCAAGGCTCAGGGCCTCACTGGTGCTAGTTCAAGAACTTAATTCCTACAAAGGCAACCTATACTGTTTCTTGGGTATTATACCCTTAAAAGGTAAAGGTTCCCCTCGCACATACGTGCTAGTCATTTCCGGCTCTAGGGGGCGGTGCTCATCTCTGTTACAAAGCTGAAGAGCCAGCACTGTCTGAAGGTGGTCATGGGTATTATGTTACTAAGGATATTATATACTATTATGTTACCAAGGGTATTATACCTTTGGGTAACAAAATATACAAATTTGGTTCATATATGTGTCCAGTTCTAGTCAACACATTACAAAAAGGATGCAGAAGAACTGAAAAGAAAACAGAGAAAAGCAACAAAAATGATCACAGATTTGGAGGCTAAATTCTATGAAGAATAGTTAAAACAACTTGATATGTCTATTTTTTGGTTTATTTATTTTCTATTAAAAAATTATGCTGCCATCTTGTCCTGTAAGGCTAGGCATCTTCCAGATTATAAAATAAATAGAAAAATAATTAAAATATTAAAACTACAGATTAAGATTTTAAAACTATACTGAAACCAGAACTAAAAGGCAAACAGGATGGGGATGAGACCCTCTTATTCTATCAATCACCTCCAGCAGTGAGAAGCCCTCCTTAGGGCCCCAGGTTAACTGGCAAAGCCATATTTTAATACCTTTCCAGAAGGCCAAAAGGTAGGAGCAGTTCTCACCTCCAGTGGTGGAGTGTCCTACAGGAATAGGGCCACAGCAGAAAAGGCTCTTCTCCTGGAACCCATTTGTTGGAATTCCTTAGCAGATGGAATTCATAGCAGGCCTCTTCTCCTGGTACAAGTGGGACGGGCTAGTCCCACTGGAGAGAGATGGCTCCTCAGATATCCTGAACTCATGCCATATAGGGCTTCAATGTCTTGAAATGGATCCAGAAGCAAACTGGTAACCAAAGTAAAATTAACTTAGTTGTATTTCCTGTTTGGTTGACCTGGGAGGGCTAATAGGATAAGAACCAGTGGGTTAACAGTCAAGAGAGGTCCAAACTTGAAATAAGGAGGAGTTTCTTGCCTGTGAATGCCATTAAGCAATAGAACATCTTGATTCCTGGAGTTGTTGGTGCGCCATCAGTGGATGTTTTCAAGAAAAGTTTGGGTAATCATGTGTTTGGGATAGTATGAAGATTCCTGCATTGGGCAGGAGATTGGACTAGATGGTCATCTTCCAGCCCTATGATTCTAAATTAGGAATGGCACTGATGGTTACTTAAACATTATTTCACTGTTACTATATGAAGTGGTTTCTACTGTTTATGAATAGGGACCTTTCTGAGTGGGTATAGCTAAATGGCATCCATGATGTGTCTGAGAAACTGGAACTGGATAAATCTGGAACACCATGGTATTAGAGGAGAAATACGGAACAGCAAGATGACAGGAACTGAACTTCTCCTTTTCCACCACTCTTCACCAGACTTTTGGAGCTGTCTTTCTATCACCAAACTACCTGTTTCCAGTACAAATTTCATTGTGCTTTGCAGGGCAAAGAAAATTGTTAAATAACCATATTCAATCATAGTATAAATTAACTTCGGGTGCACTCAAAGCCTAGTTGAAAGGTAATAGTTCCATTTGAACCAAGGGGAACCAGTTGATAAATTATGGAGATAAAGTCTATCATATTAACTACAACAGTAATGTTATATATCGAGTTGTATTTTTCCGTTCCTGCCTATGGCAGATCTAAATGAAAGGTAAGCATGACAAAGTTGGTGCCTCCTGTTATCCGTCTACATTATGTTCTTCTCTAGAAGATATGTGTAAACATTAGAGGTAACAAATCGCAGTATAGAGTATAACCGTACACTCCCATCAGTAATAGAGTAACATGCCTTTGAAATTGTGGTGCTCTCCTTCATTGACATGTATGTCAACTGTAATGTATTCTTAAAGTGTGTCCAAGTGACATATCTCTTTTTCTATTTGCAATTGCAGTTGTTTTGAAGCAGAGCAATGGCAGGAGAATCGATGAGAAAGGACTGCAGCAAGACATGTAGAGCTGGGTAGAGTTAACAGATCTGTATCATTCCTCTCTGTTTCATATTTTCTGAAATAAAAATACCTACTTGCAATAAATGGAGCATAGCCCCATCTAAATCTGCATTTCTTTCTTAAATAAACACTTCATTTTACACATTCTACATCTTCAATTTACCCCAAAGTCAGTAAGTAACAAACTTCTCTTATCTTAACATTTTGCAGCTTCCAGGATGCACCGTGTCTGATATGTAGGATTTCATTATGATAATTTAATTTTATTGAATATGTAATGCAAAAGAAAGAGAGGGAGAATGCTCTTCTACCAAAGAATATGAAACCTACTGGAGAAGCTGATAAGGATAATCAAATTTAAAAATCTGCAGAACTATTCTTTATGAGGTTTACTTAGGAATCTGGACTTTATTACATGCTGGATTTCCAATTGTTTCTAGGATTAACTAGAATGACTATCTCATAAATCATTTAATTGCATGGCATGACATGAATATACAGGTAGTCCTCACTTTACAACAGTTTGTTTAGTGACTTTTCAAAGTTAAAATGGCACTGAAAAAAGTGACATGATCATTTTTCACACAAACATTGCAGCATTCCTGTGGTCATGTGATCAAAATTCAGAAGCTTGGCAACGGACTCATATTTATGACAGTTGCAGTATCCCAGATTCATCTTTTATGACCTTCTGATAAGCAAAGTCAAAGGGGAAGTCAGTTTTATTTAACGATCATCTTCATTTAACGACCCCATAATCCTTTGTGGGGTGGATTCCGGGCAACTGAATGGAGCTAGCAGAGTTTTTTAATGGCCCGATGCCCTTCCTGTCACCAATGCAGAGTTTTGTCAGCAGATATATTCTCAGTGTGCCCAGAGAGAGAAATATCTGCCTCTACCTAGGATTGAACCCACAGCCTCCTGATTGTGAGGCGAGAGCTCTACCTCTAAGGCCACTGCATTTACCAATCATTTACCAATCCTGTTACTAAGTTAACAACTGAAGAGATTCACTTAACAAATGTGGCAAGAAAGGTCATAAAATGGGGGAAAATTCACTTCAATGTCTCACTTAGCAACAGAAATTTTGGAGTCAATTATGGTCATAAGTCAGGGACTATCTGTATATGCAAGAATAATTTTGCTTAGTACATGTTTTCTTTCTTTCCCTCATTCTCCCATCTTTTTAAAAATATAGTTGTAAGTTAAACCATATCAAATTAGACTTTTTTTCTCACTATGCTTCCCTTTCTTCAGCAAACACTATCTTTGGAAGCTCCTGTGAAAGAAAAGTAAATATTTCCAGACTATATAGGTCATTTGAAGAAAATGCAGAGGTCGGACCATCTTGAGTGCACTAAATACTAATTAGAGTTTCTCTGACTGAATTTATTTTATGAAACTCAGCATGCACCATGGAATTATTCAACTCGTTCTAAACTTCCATCCACGTGGACTGATGTGATGAAACACATTTATATTACTAGAAAAGTAGCAGGGGGATATTTCCTAGTGACTAACTTCCCCCAGGATCCACAAACTTCACAAGAGTCTTGTCAGCTGCTGTAGTCTTCCTGAGTTACTAGGTTTCCATTTTGGCAAAAGGAGTACAACTTCACAAGCCAGCAAAATGTCTAATGATACTAACTAGGGAAGATTCACTATGACTTAAAATTATCATAAGATACTTTTTTTTGGAATGTTATTTATACATTTTTCTTCTTTAAAATACATGCTTAATAAACAATGTAGTTGTCTGGATCAATTTGCTTATACAAGGTATAAGTATAAAGTATATAAAACACCGGTAAAAGTAATTATAATAATAATAATAACAACCATAATAATACTAAAATTTTCTTATATATAATAAAATTTTTGCATATTTACTTCTACATATCAGTAATCTTTCATCCCCTAAGTTCTACTTCTTTTATCTAACCATTGATAAAACATATCCCATATTGAAAAATATTCTGTTTCTTCCTTATCTTTTATTATTAATGCCAATCTATCCATCTCCACACAGTCTAATATTTTTCTAATTATACTTTCATCTGTGATACTTTCCTATGTTGCTGTTACTATATATTTTTCTCTGGATTTTTTTGTTTAAATCTCTAATAGCACCTGTTAGGGATATACACCCTAGCAGAATGTGCAACGGTAGTCAGTCAAGCAGGCAGATATGTGAGATAAACGTTGTTATAGCTTACACTCAGTAAAACAGATACACTGTGCCAGGTAAATAGTTTTTATTCCAGTCAGAGTTATAGCATAGTCAAACAGTCCATATATCATACACTAGTTCAGTCCATCCGGGTATTTTCCATTAGCAAAGTCCAGTGTTGAAAAAGAGTTCATTAAACTTATAATATCAGTCCAGTATTTTATCTCTTCGCAGTATGAGTTAAGAAGAAGTCAAACCTCCTTTCTCTTTTTCTTCCTTCGCAGTTCAAACTCAGTAGCAAGGAAAACACGCAGTTAGCAAACCATCAATCATCAATCCAATAAGCCAGCAAACAGTGAGCTCTCTTGCTCCCTCTTATGGTGATTTTACAACCGCACCCAAAATACATGGTTTGCATTTAAAGTGATACACACAAATCATAGTCTATATATATTATTTTACCCAAACTAAGTTAGGTAACCATGTTATCCCTAACAGCACCCATACACATTCAAACAATATTTCATTATCAAAAGTATTTGAGTGGTCAAAAACCTGAATGAATAGAGGAAACACAAAGTTAAATGAGCTTATAAAAACATCAGCACAAAAAAAGAGGATAACAGTATGATAGGATGTTTGAGGAATGGAAGGTTCTTAGGGCTATCTAAGAAAAGCATCTGAAAGAGTGGGCAAAATGCCCTCCAAATAAAGCCACATTTCGCATCAGAGCCTGACAGTAAGTCTTGGCTTTGCAGACACTCAACTCCTTATTTAGGAAGAGACTTACCCTGGCAGAAGACTCTCAGAAATGACTTGGCTAGATAAGATCCTTTACTGCAGACAAGAAGGAAGCCACAGTCACCCAGAATATTTGTTCCCTGCAATGCGAAAAAGGCAAAGCTTTTGTTTTAGATCTAGCTTCCAAGAGTTTAAACCCGGTGCATTTTCCTTCTACCTAGTGAATCCTTCCTTCCTTCCTTCCTTCCTTCCTTCCTTCCTTCCTTCCTTCCTTTCCTTTCCTTTCCTTTCCTTTCCTTTCCTTTCCTTTCCTTTCCTTTCCTTTCCCTTCCTTCCTTCCTTCCTTCCAGCAGCCCATCTCAGGTAAATGTCTCTCAGTGGCTTACAATTCAAAAAAAAAATATTACAATTAAGATGCTAAAAACATTTTAAAACAATAAAAATATCCAGAATAAATATACATAGCAGCCAAAATACTGTATTTGGTCTGTTAGCAATACAGCCAGCTCTTAACACGTTCAGTACACAGACTTGGGAACAAAGCCAGGATTTTAGGGCCTTATGAAAACGCTGACATAATTGGGGCCATTCTAATCTCCAATGGGAGGATGTTTTATAGAGCAGAGGCCACTGAAGAAAAAGCCCATTTTCTAATCCCCACACTCTTTGGTTGATGGGATCTGTAGTATGCCCATTCTATTTGATTGGGTTGGACAGATAGAGACTCTTGGGAAAAAATGATCTCTCAGATAAGAGTGATTTAATAAATACTCAGTGATTCAGTTGGGGAATGAATTGGAAAAACAGTGGGATGAATGCTAAAATAAACACCACAAAGGGCCAATGATTTTGTGCTTGTCTGAAAGTGTAGCTCAGAATATTCTTCATTGTTGTTCTCCGGCCATCTCACCAATTTTCCTTTTTTATAGAAAGTAACAAGAGGAAAAAACAGTATAGTTCTGTGGATTTCAGTAGTTATTTGCAAAACAGTTGGTTCTACCAAAGCAGTGCATTTTTGAACAGATTTCCATGTTGCAAGAAATATCAGTTTTCGCCAATATAGGAATTTTAACTTTAATGTCAGATTAAATGCAAACTACTTAAGGTCATTTAATCGAATGTGCTCCAATGGATTCCAACCTTCATTTGTGTATTAAGTGACTTATAAAAGTTACTATTAAATGTTCTGATCCCATTGTTTTTCCCTTATCTGTTTTCATCAAGCTTTCTCTGTGAAGCCCAGCTATCATTTTCAAACTCTATTTGGGTACGTGTTAGACTACACTCATAATTTTTCTGCTGTGCCAACCACAAATTAAAAATGTTATGGTAAGATAGGTAAAGAATATAAATTCAGAAATACAAATGCAAAGTGGCATTCTGCTGTTAAAGTGCTAAATAGCATTTCAAATGCTTTATCTCTCCTTCCCCATGACTATTTTGTTGATGAGCACCGTTAGTCTCCATTGGTTTGACATCCCTGATTGCTCAAGTCTGGAAGCACAAGAGATTTCTGTGCTAAACTATTTCCATGCTTCTGCAGAAGGAAGACTGTAAATATCAACATGGTCTTGCAACACAGGAATAAGATGAGCAATGCAAATACAAGGGCTTAAAAATAAAGAGATTTTAAAATTGGTCCTGTGATTACTCTTCTGTTTAAGCTTAGAGTTTTCAGGCAATCAAAATGCACAAAGCTCATTAATTATATATTTGTAATATTTAGAACAGGGGTCTCAAACACAATTTACCTGGGGGCCGCTGGAGGCAGAGGCTGGGTGAGGCTGGGCCGTATAAGGGATTCCACAAAAAACGTTGTTAAAAAAATATCACTAATCTATCACTAATCCGCACTAATATTATACTTTCATATCACGGTGAGGGGCACAGGATATCGTCCTGCGGGCCGCAATTGGCCCGCGGGCCGCGAAAATGAGTCCTCTGATTTAGAAGCTATGGTTTAGAAGCCATAGACCCTAAATAATTTGAGTCCTGCTGCAAACAAACAAACAAATCAAAAACCTGAGCAGCTGAAGATAAATTAATCCCTGCTGGGCATGTACTGAAGTCACAAACTGCCACACTTCTTCATGGCTCTCCAAGATTTAATATTTCTAGGGATAAAAACAACCATAACTACATTGTGTATGAGTGGCATAAATCCTATACATTCTACAGATTTCAGTCTGTTTTCTGCACAAAGAGATATGAACCATACGTTTAAAAATTTCTCAACTTTATAATTTAATTAAAAAGCAATCATATTAACACATATGACTCTGACCAGGAAGACTGAGGTTTAATGATACACAGACATTAAACTTCCTACATAATTTAAGACCAATACCTTTCAGCTTTACTATATCTCATTTTATATGCAGTCTTAATTTCCATGGAGAAAAGCTACTGCTATAAGAGATATCAATAAACCTAAGAATTGTAACATCTGAATCTCTAACTCTGCAAAAACTGTGAAGCACAATGTTTAAGTCTTGTGCTTAGCCATTGTGTCAGCACTGTCTTAGAGTGTTGCTTACAAAGTATAAGGTTAACCATGGGTTTTGTGCTGTGCAGTATTGAAGACAGAATGTATTCCGCGGGAAACAGCTATTTTTTTCACATACACTTAATAACATTGCAAAAAGCATCATGAGGCACAAGGCTCATTTTAGATGAGAAAGCACAGATAATAAGTTTTGCACAACTTTTTCAAAGAAGGAAACTTACACAGTACAATAAACACTGCAGATGATATTGCACTAATGATTTTCCCAAACATTTCTAATTTGGATCTCTATAGCACATTGCACATCACAGCTCTAGCGTGTAAGTCAACAAGACATCAGGATTTATTCAGAGAAATAGGTTTGAATACTTGAACAAACAAGTTTTCTTTTTCTGCAACCTTACAATTTTTAGGGTAAAACTTACAAGCTACTGGCTATAATCCAATAAGTTAGAAATTCAGTGACATCCAGCTTGCTATGAACAAAACTAGTGTAGCATGCATGGTATAATTGTTCCTGCATGGCTCCTCCTGTCAGGAGGACCAGATAAACAGATCATAGGATTGCTCTTTGCAGTTTGTTTATCATGTCATCTTTTGATAGCCTGTCTCATAGAACAAAAACCAAAAAGTAACCATGATTTCTGACTCATTAGTAAATAACTAGTCCGAGATCCTGGTTTGGGTATTCTGAAGTATAAGGTGTTCTGTACAAGGTGTTCTTATAATCTATTGCAATTGAACAGTTATTGTAATGTTTATATCTATATTGTATTTGTATTAGCAATCGAGTTCCTTATTCTGACCTGAAATTCAGTCTACGGTGTTTCAGGGTAAAGGGTATTGTGATATAAATAACAGTAATTGCTACAACAGTCATCACGAATCATCATAGTCATTAGTCATGATGTCATATTGTACAACTGCCTCCTTTAATAACAGAGTTTCTGGTCACAATTAATGTTATTAAGCAAGTACTACCTGTACCAAGCACCTTACTTCTTCTGAGGATGAACTGCAGGCTAGGGTGTGACACCAATTTGCATATATAGTTTAGGGGATGCAGTTTGGTCTAGTGGATCATACTACTAAAATAAATGATCAAGAAACTGTTTTAAAATATACCCTTTCCCTTAAACAGTTTTAATCTATTTAAATGTGCATCATTGATTTCAACCTGGTAGTTCCAATATACGTTTCTGCTGATTGTACAATATTTACTATTCTACTAATCCCTTCAGAAATGCAGTACAGAAAACAGGAATAATTAGAATTCACAACAAAGCATTTATCAACTTTGATTAGTACTTAAAAAAACACCTCAATTGTATTTCCAGTGAAGTTTTCCTATATCACAAAACATTAAATTTTCAAAGTGACTTTGAAACGATATCTATTCAATAGTAAAGTAAAACCTGAGCTTTCTTTGAAATAAAAAAGGTGTCCATTTTTATAGGTTCTTTTCACACATCTGTTCTTCTGAAGTTAGCTCATGAACACAATGGCTTCCGTTTGCTATGATACCTTGATGTAGAAAGACAGATGGACTTTCAGTCTTAAACAAAGGAAACTTGTGAAATTCCTTTGAAGGCCTATCGTACCACCTCTTTCAAATGCAATCCCCTCTTGCAAATCTGACAAATAATCTTTCAGCACTTCTTGAAAGTGATAAAGAAACCAATGGTCAATCGGAAATCTGTCTCTTATCCAATATACTTAAAGTAGTTTACCAAGATTGGTTGCTATTTTTAAATTAATGGAAGGGTACATGGAAGGAAATGCATTTCTTTTTATTCTCTTCTTTAAACTTTCCTATAAAAAGAATGATCACTGTTCCTTTGAACTAATAATTTTGAGCAGGACTAAATATAAATTCTGCTGCCTTACAGACCCCCAAGTCAAAACTGTTTGCAGTCGTATCATTAAACAGAGCCCCCAAGCAAGATTCTATCAATCAGCTAAAACAACTCCAAGTCATATTGGATTTGGCTGCTTCAAATATTGTTTTTTTTAATCCTCCTCAGTCATAAGGCTATCCTTTGGGTCACTGTGTATTACGTTCATGATCAGAGGTCATTGAAAATAGTTCTAAATAGTAAGCATTATTGTGCGATGAACTGTTCATCATAGTTGTCATCCTAGCATCACATGATGTGGCATATATAAGGAAGAAACATTTTCCCTAATATAGAACAGGGACATGAAACATTATCCCTCCACTGTCACAACTGTTTTAGCCTGGATGCCACTGGCTTAAAGTGAGAGTTAGTCACTTTACACTTTATTCCTAATTTAAATAGGTCAAATAGGGCTGAAAGTTTTTAGATTTTGTTTCAAATTAGCCAGGCAATTGCATTAGATAAAACATTGTTGTTTCCAATACCATTTGGATGTCAAAACATGGAAGGCTGATTAGAAACAATTAAGGAAATAACAGAATGGGGGAAACAAACCCTTAGGCAGCATTGGCTTCAATAAATACATTTTGACTACTGCATTCACCATTAAATGTTAAAATGTAAGAAATGAGACAGTAACTTTTGATTCTGCAATTCTGCTATTAGAACCTAGTGACTGTTACACACACAGACACACACCATAGTCACAGACAGAAACTGACAAATGTACAAATAGCCCTAGAGTATGAATAACTGGCTTTTCTGTGATATAATGAAACTCAAAGATACTTCAAAGCACAATTCCAAATACTTTATGTTCATCATAAATAGAAAACCGATTTTATTTCTGCGTCAGAGAGAATTATTTAATCATAAAACAAAAGCTAGCTTGATAAAAATTAAGTAAAATTGATTGTTCCATCAATTCAAGCATGAACTGTTACTATAATGCTCTTAGTCACTTCTTTGAGAAGTGAGGATGATATAACTGAATTGGAGAAAACATTACCATGCCAGAAAATACAATACAAGCAGGTGAAAGAAAAATAAGTTTACTATAAGAATCCAATGCTATTAAAGTGCAACCCAAAAGCTTCATTCCAAAATATATTTTTAAAGATCTATGACATATAATATGCAAAGAAAAAAATGAAAATAAATTTCTCTAAGGTGCCTTTCCAATTATTCCAAGGGGACAATATGGTCAAACACATTATGAGAATTTTAGTTTAATAAATCAGTTACTTTGCTGGGATTAATTCAGACAGATGTTTCAGTAATTATGAATCACTTAACTAATTATACCAAATACCTTTCTAGCTATCACTGACTGGTATGATAAACACCTGAAGCCAAATTATGCTAAGCAAGGAACACTGAAATTGTACAAATTCTTGGCTTTGGGAAAAGATAGGCTAGTATTTAGGGTCTAACAATTACTTTCATCACCATTATAATGGTTCTGCTGGAGTATATATAATTTTTGTTGCTGACGTTACATTATTAGATAATTAAAGTAATTTAAGTAATTACTTGCTAAAAAGACTAATTTTGCTCATCATCATAAAAGGTCTTGGAGCACAGTAATAGAAAGAAATTAAGACTTCAATATGGCAATTTTGGGAGAATTAAAATCTCTGAAATGGAAGCTGAAAGAGCCTATTTAAAAAAATAGAAAGCGATTCCTTGGTTAAACTGGAATAAATCCCACACCCATGGTACATGCTTTGCATTCTTTCTTATTATTTAAAATATTTTTTATAAAGAAAACTCATATACATTCCATTAAAAATATCATCAAAGAAATGTCCTCTGAAGAGATATCACTGAATAATTCCATATGACTACAGAAATAAATTAAATACATCAAAATATTTAAAATACATATATTTCTGAAGTTGAAGTATGGATCTATGTCTCTCTCTCTGTGTGTATGTATGTGTGTACTATGTAAGTATGTATGTATGTATGTGAGTGTATATATGTATGTATGTATGTATATATGTATGTATGAAATCTTGTAATAAACCTAAGAAACTAATATAAGGGAGAAGCCATGCTAAAATTATTCATGAATTATCATGTTTTTTTCTTATATTATTCATTACAATTTTGCAAAACTACTCATAACTGAATAAACAATTGTTCTAGGTCTAAACCACAACAGAGAACACCACACTATACTTACCAAGAAAGCCCTTTTCCTACGCTAGAGACAGGCCATCCATGAGTAAGTATCATTTTTCTACTGACTTGGGATGCAAGGCTAGGAAAAGTTTTGAAAATGCAACTGGTGGGAAGAAATGCAAGTAAAGAGTAGGCTCAAAGTACAAAGAACTGAGGAACTATAAATTTAGAATATACGCTTGCAAATCTCATAAAGTCCCCTTTCTCTGTGTCTTTAATACATGGGTGGGCTAGATGCCCTGCCTCTTTCCCTAGAAAAGGACCTCCACTGTAAAAACAATGTCAGGGAATTGCAAAGCAGCTGTCCACATGAAGTCAGAGACACAAACTTGTAGTTGTATATAAATAAATATATTTTACATTTATATTTACAGCAGGCAAGATAGCCAGGAACACAGGAACAATCAGGAGGTAAATTCAACAGTATACAGTGTACATAGAAGAAAAAAGGTGGGGAAAACACCCACAGCAACCAATCATAGCGTAGATTGCCTCATGTATGAGTGAACACTCTCCAACTCATCAACTATAACTGTGTGCTCTGACCTATTGTACATTTTACTGTTCCAGCTATTAAATTGAATATCCTAACAAACAATATACAGTTTTCCTATGGCAGAGCCAGAGAATTGTGTCTATGGAGGTCAATCATCCAGGTCATGGTTGCCCTGAAGGTGTTTTTTAAAAGGCAATTGGACTTTCTTGGTTGTTTTTTTTCCTTGAAAACGTTTCGCTTGTCACTTCTCAAGCTAAAAAGCTTCTTGGATGAGAAGTGAAATGTTTTCAAGGAAAAAAAATCAAAATGTCCAGCTGCCTTTTGAAAAGCACCTTGGGAGAGCCAGAGTATCCAAATCCTATCGGAACTATCTTTAGGGGCAGGTGATTAAACACTCCAGTCCCTACTGGAAATTGTATTCTGTAGCAACCTGCTGAAGGAGATTTCATCCTAGGCGTAAGAATCAAATTTGTAATGCTTTATAAAGGAAGATCACGTGCAGCCCTACAGATACGTCCTGGGTGCTTTGATGTGAACAGTAGCTAAACCTATTCTAGGGAAGGGGATCACAATTCTCTATGTGGCAGGCTTATTTTGAGCCTTGTAGGCTACTTTGATGCAAGCTTTGATCCACCTGAAGCTGTTCTGTAAAGCTTTGGGGCCCAGGTGAGTCTGTCAGAAAGAGACTAAGAGATTGTCTGAAATTCTTAATTCCTCTGTTCTGCTCAGATACTTCTTTATTGCTTACCTGATATCCAATTTGTGCCAATTATCCTCTAAAGATGAAATGAAATACTCAACCTTCCAGATAAGGTTTATAGAACAGAATGGAACTGGATTCCTAAAGGTTAATTTCACTTGTTCAAATACTATGAGGCTGAGATGGCCAAAGTAGCAAACTGGAGGTACCAGTGGTAGCCATATTATCTATAGCTATATCTCATGAGCTTTGTGTTAAGAGGATTTCCACTTTTCTATCTTCTGGGTGTGTGGTTGGTTATTGTTGTTGTCTTGATTTAATATGGTTCCCATACCAATGCTGCCATGTGTGCATCTTTTGGGAGGAAGTGAGCACCTTCAGGAAGCTATGCAGGAAGCTTTAACCTTTGACTCTTGTTCTAGGGATTCCCATTCTGCCTTCTGGACTTTGTTGTATGACTCCAGAAAGGGGAGGCATGAGAAAGTATTCCTGGACAAGGAGAACATTTTTGCTGCCTGTGGATCCATCAGTGAATACATTGGGACGGGTGGTTCTAGCCACTTTAGAATGCCCTGCTTCAACGGGCATTGGCCTTGGGTGCCTCTGAACATGCTTCTACCAGCAATGTTTCAGTCAGAGGACACATGCAGCAATTATAAATCTCCTTCCACAACCATTCCTCTCTGGAGCAAATTTTCAGGGATTGCAATTGGCTATAGAAAGAAAAGAGGATCTGAAAAAGCTAAATTTCCCTGCTGCTACCACAGCCTTTTACTGGCACAACTTGTATTTAAGCTGTTGTATTTAGGAATCCATATAAGGAATACATCTGAAGTCTTGAAATGATTATGAGTTATTTTTAATTAACTTAAAATGGTTACTAGAAAACAAAAGAAGAAGGATGTCTTTAAAAATCATAAAACTGATTGTAACTTCAATTAACCCAGTTTACATGAAGCTCAGACACTGGTCTGCAAATCTTCATATGCCACCATCATTTATCAGAAAGAACTGGGATATCATGCTAAGTTAGTTGGAATATTATACTTTGTCCATTCTTCCACAAGTATTTATCACTTAGGTGGAGTAGCTGAAGAAAATACCAGATTCAATTAAATTAGAATACTTCACTCACTGAAGGACAATATATATATACATACATACATACTTACATTCAGGTACACACTTCCCAGAAAATAAAAGGTAAGCAGAGCCCAAATTATATTTTGAGAAATATGTGGACTCTCAAGGAATGAATAAATTACATATCTTATTACATTTATTTTTAGAAAGAAGAACAAATCTAAAAATATCCAAGAAAGGCAGAACTGCAAACCTTGATAAACCATCTGTCTGTGACTGCAAACACAAGGTGGTTGTCATGCAAAATACAATAGAAAACTAGTACTGTATTCTCAGTTTGGTGTGCCACATATTGTGCGGGCTTGGGAGCTTAAAAGAAATTTTATATAATTGCAAAATTATTTCCAGCTAAACACTACTGTCACAGTGATGCGATAAAGAGCTTCTATTCTTTTTGCACATATTATCTTTTACTCTTTCAAAATGAACAAAATATTCTACATAGTACTGTTTCCATGGTATGTGAGGACATCTTTATCCTGTCTGTGCTATGTCTCACTCTTTGCCAAATCCCACATAGTTTTAGATAGCCAGTCAAGTCCCTGTCATACTTAGATCAGCAAAAACGTTGCTTCTCCTTAGTTCCATCCACTCTAAGCAAAAACGTTGCTTTTCCTTAGTTCCATCCACTCTAGGTTTCCATTTCAAAGAATATAGGGCCAAGCTTACAAAATTTCCTGGGTACAATACATTGTCTCTGAAGTTTCCCCATGTCCTTGTGGGTGAAACATCCACCTGTTTCATTTAATGAAGCTGGAATTCTAAACTTGGCTGAAGTGTGAGAAATATTTCCCATCTCCTCCCAGATCTTGCATAAGTTATGATCCTTCTCTTACACTTCCTTGAACTTCTCTGCTTTGTTTTGGAGTTCTGCCCCTGACATTTCTGTCAGCTCTCTTTCCTCCAGAAAGTTTATTTCTTCAGAGTTCTGTAAAGAGTTCAGTTTAGGTCAGTTTAGATGGCTGCCTACTCTATTGATATCTGCTTTTCCACTTCACTGTATATTACTAAGTGTCCTGAAATTGCAGTGGATAATAAATCCAATAAATAAAGTAGCAGGATATTTAGGTTACAGCAAATTGCTGCAGCCTTTGGTATTTTACTCGGATAACCTCTTTATATTCAGTGACTAATAAGGTACCACCTTTAGCATATCTCTTAGATGTTTCATAAGATCATATGTAGGTACCTTACATGGATCTATCACTAGCTGAAATGAATGACTAATGGCCAACACTCATTTCAGAACTTCAATTCTTTTTACCTTGCTTGCTATGGTACCGTCTCTCCAATTTACAGCTGAAAAGCAAAAGGTTATATGCTGAGATTTTTCCTCTGTTAACTTATCACTATTATTTTCTACCAGATTTATGTTTTCTGCATCAAAGAAAGAAACAATGCTACAAATAATTAGCTTCAATCCTTCCCTGCTACTTCTGCAGTATAAATAAGGAAGATGCCACCACTCAGAACCGGAAAGAATTCCGAGAAGGATTTTGTCTGTTTTATTTTTACCTTGTTAGCCAAATTCATGTATCCCTGTTTCATTTTTCTCCAACCATAAAGTTTATATTATTAGCCTCCCTTATGATAGATGTTTTGCACTGATATGATTGTGTTTGTGTGATTATTAGCAAAAAAATTTTTTACTAATACTTTACTACCAGTAAAAATTAGTAAATTTTTAAAAATTGAATGTATTGTCTTACAAGTTTGTGCACTTCAATACTGCTATTGAATTGTTAACTGCAATTTTTATTAGCCTGACTGCTTCCTTTTGTAAGGCAAGAAGACTTTCTCCCTGTCCATAACCATCCTTTTGTTCTTTCCACGTGGAATATATTATTTGATTCCTTCAGAATTTTGTTGCTGTTAAGGCCTTATTTGCTCTCTTCACAATTCTTCCTTGTTAAGAAGATCAAGTGATATAAGTATCACTTGAATTATTCGCCTTGATATAAAACAGTTGATGAAAGTTAAGTTTTTTCTTTTCAAAGCTGATGGCATCTAGTGGTGATTGGATGTCAATTCGAAGTACCATATTTCAAGAAGTGGCATCTTCAGATTGCGGATTAGTGATGGCAGTAGGTTATGTTTGGAGTTTTACCTTGAAACCAAGAAGCCTGTTTCAAGGAGAAATAAAGTATCCCATTCACATACAAGGGAACCTTTCCTAAAGCACCTCTCCCAACCAGAAGAAATATTCCTATTGTTCACTTGATCATTTATTGAGATAAAAATCAGCACTCTCTTTTTCTCCATGTTCCTTTCAACTTCTGTGTGTAACCAGTGAATGCATAACAAATGGGAGATCTAAGATAATTGCTCTTTGTGTTAACCCTCAAAGTTTTGATTTTAATGATAATTAAATTATTCTATTTAATGTTTTACAACTAGATTTTGATCTTCAAACAGTGGACTTGCTTAGACATTAGAGTGGACAGAAGCGATGCCTAAAATTCACCTAAAATTTTGATTTATCCTTTCTGTCTCATACCTAATAAAAATTATTAATAAACTCCCAGCATCCTGATAAAATTAGTTCATAATCTAATGTTAAGTTAAGAGTAAAGCTTATTTCATTAACATAGTGATTTGTAGCATTCGGTATAATGGCTAGCATTCAATTTTTGGCATTATTTCTGCTTTTTTCTTTCTTAAATTGAAACTCAGGGTGTATCAAATATTTTTCTTCACTAGTTCTTTTCTCACATCTCTGAAATGTTTATATTTCAGCAATTTGGGACAGTTTTGTCACTGCTGTTCTGTTTGATTGCTATATTTTTGGTTTTACCCAATAAATGTTTATGTGATATACACAATGATTTAATTATTTTACAGGAAGATAATGATGTTGATATTCTTTCAATCCTGTCCGATTCCCAGAGATTCTACGGAATATCTCTCTCCACAATTTCTGATCTTGTACAGCTTCCTTCAGTTGTTTTTATGCTCTGGTTGGTGTTAACTTTGAAAATGTCTAACCACTAAGTTTTATGACAGTCTCGTTTTCTTTTACAGCTGACCATTCCAAGCATAACTGGTTGTCACCTTTAAAACCCTTCATGGATTGGGACCGGGTTGTCTGAGGGGCTGTCTCTTGCTGGTCACATCCACCCGACCCACTAGAGCAAGGGGGGAAGGAATGATGTGGGTCCCAACCTCTAAGGAGGTACATCTGATGGGCCCCAAGAAGGGCCTTCTCCATGGTGGCTCCTCTCCTTTGGGACATCATCCCTGCAGAAATTAGGCTGGTCCTCACGTTGACAAACTTTCAGAAGGCCCTAAAGATGTGGTTGTGCGAGCGGGCCTGGGGATGCCAGAGTGCAATGGAGCTCATCAAATGGCTTATTTAATCATGTGCTGTTGCGAGGGTGGGTGGGTGGGTTAATATTTTTTATTTTTATTTTCTATTCTGTGTTTTTACTGTTTGTAAGCCACCTAGAGTCACTGTGAGTGAGTAGGCAGCTATATAAACATTCTAAGATAAATAGCTGGAATGAGTATGATCGTGTGACATGGCTGAAATAAGTAATAACTTGGTGATTTTGCCTTCCAGTGATGTGTCTGGCTTTATATACTCCAGTACTTGCTTGTCATCTCTGCTGTCCAAGGAATATGCAGGAGCCTTCTCCAACACGACAGCTCAAATGAATAAATTGTTCTGCTACTTTTTTCATAGTCCAAGTTTAGGTAGCTATGGAAAACACGATAGTATGAACTAATGTGCATTTAGTTGTGAGGGTGATGTTGTTGCCTTTTCATACTTGGTTCATGCAGGGGTCATAAGCTTACTCTTTTTGACATTCAGCGAGAGGCCAACATTCTTGCGTTCTTCTTTAATTCTTCTGAACAGATGTTTTAGGCCTTCTTTGATTTCGAAGTGGGGAGTTGTATTGTCAGCATTTTGAAAATCCAACCTTAATTCTGATTTTTGATTCTTCAAGTTCTAACTTCTTCATGATCACTTAAACATACAAGTTGAATTTTTAAAAAAACGAAAGAATGCAACCTTATAAGGCTCCTCTCTTTATCTTAAACCGATCAATTCTCCATATGGTGCTCCTGATTTGTATTCAGTGACTGCATCAACTTGATCACCTATGTTGGCATCCCAAGGTTTTCTAGGACAAGGGTTGCCAACCTTTTGGACCTCAGGGACCAGCAAACTCATTTTAAATCGCGCAGACCACTAATATGAATTTTGACTGATGGTGGCTTGCTGACGTTGGTGGGAAGGTCGGTCCCATATTCCAGAGCTTCAGTAGTCACAAGACTGGCCCTTTGGTCATCCCGGAGCTGCTCCTGGATGAACAAAGGGCCAGTCCTGTAACTACCTCAGCTCTGGAATATGAGACCAACTTTCCCACCAATGTCAGCAAGCCACCCTGGGGTGGATTTTCCTCCCCCACCATTGGTCTTACCTTCTACCGTGTTTCTTAGAAAATAAGACAGGGCCTTATTTTCTTTTGACTCCTGAAAAAATGGCTAGGCCATCTTTTCGAGGAGTGTCCTACTTTTTTCCCCACACACCTCGCCTGACCTCCGGGCTGCTTTTTTTGCGGCCTTGTCTGGCTCCCTGCTGGCCAAGCACTGAAGCTCCACCACTGCTGTTGGGGAAAAGAGAAAGAGCGAGAGATCCAATCTAAACTTGGAGGGCTGGTGGTGATGTTCTCTCTCTCTCTCTCTCTCTCTCAAACACACACACACAGAGGTCCCTCACCCCCCCACCCCCTCCACATTCCTTCACTAACCTACTTTTCAGCTCCATTCTTAGTTGGGGGGGGAGAGAGAGAGAGATGGTATCCTGCGATCTCAAATAAAGAACGATCGATCGGTAGGAAAACAGGATGGGGGATTTTCCTGCATTTTTGGGGGGGATTTTCCCAGGGTCTCTGCAGTAAAAGCAGAAGCAGCAGAGTCTGCAGGAAAATTCCTCTTGGAGCAGGATGCCTTGCAGGGTCCCAAAGATTCACTTCTGGCGGAGTTTGGGGGAGAGAAAGATTTCTGCTGCTTTCCTTGCATGCAGTCAAAAGCAAAAGAAAGAGGTGGAAAGAAACAGCCCTGTGGCCAGGCAAGGTGCTTGGGGCACATGGGGCAAGTTCCCCCCTCCGCCCTTTCCCCCCTTCCCTCACTACCTCTTGTTGTTCACAATGCAAGCGACGCAAGCCTTATGTTCCCATGGGCCATGTGGGTGGCACAGCCTTGTGTTCCTGCACAGCCTGGATTAATTGCTTTGGGGGTGACATTTTCCTGCGGACCACCAAATTTTTTTTGCGGATGTTGGTGACCACTGTTGTAGGACATTCTACAGCTTGACATGATCAACATATGTGAAGCCTTATCTGTAGTTAATAAAGCAGATGTAGATGTTCTTTTGATATTTCCACCTGATATAAGAAAGTAACATACAGTAAAAACAATACACTACTTGGAAAATTGTCTCTCATTCTGTTTATGGAAGATATATTTGTAAATATAAGGAATTGAATATATTATATTCAATATTATATTTATATATTTATTTGTAAATATAAGGAATTGAAGATATATTTGTAAATATAAGGAATCTTGCATAAGGAATGGATAGTAAACAGACTTCCATCTGACCACCTTGTCTCTCTAGAAGCATTCTACTTGTAATGGAAACTGCACATGAACTGAATGTTCTTTTTTGGCTGCAGCTTCCTTCCCAAATCACAAGGCCAGATTGCAAGTTCGCCCCCACTGTTGCTGTCACTTCAAAAGAACTAAACTGCAATGCTGTCAGCTAAAGATAAGATGAGGTCCATTCCAATCAGCACCTGCCAGTAACAGAGAAATCTGTTTTTATCTTTGTCCATCACCGTAACCTATCTCAGTGCCAGTTTCAGAGTTTCCAATATGGTTCCATCTAAACCAATAGATCAACCTTTGGCCCTGTGGAATCATGTATGACAGCATTCCAGTGCAATAAAAACAACTATCAGCTCTCTTCTTCTCACATTGTGAAATAATTATTGTAAAAATCTTTATCAAGAAGTCCACTAAGAAAACAGCCACAAGCAGGTATGAGCTTAAAAAACTTTGCCGTAAGTGTAATAAAATCATCATGGGGATGTATTTCATAGGCCAAAAATATTTGTAAAATGCACAACACATATGCTGTGCTGCCATAGTTATTTGTGAGCTTGTAAGAATGGAATTCTGTAGCATTCTGCTTAAATAATCAGTCCAACAAAACTTGATTTAAAAAGTTTAAAAGAGAAAAATTTGAGCAGATAACACAGAGACAAAAATATATAACCATTTTTATATGTATCTAGGGTTAATTCAAACATAAAGACCAGCACACTCTAGATATACCAATATCATTTCGGTTATACTAGACATGTGCCATAAATACTCATGTTTGAGATCAGCAGCTGTGTAATTTTTGTATTTGGTACAAAGGTTTTCCCATCTCATCACTTGAACAAACCAACACATGCGATTAAGATCAAGTCAGCCATTCATTGTACTATGACAAAATAAATAGGTACATCAACTTCTGAAGGATCACATGTTATTTATTTGTCAGGAAAATCTGGCAATGAAAAGCTCGGTATCTTTCAGTTTATCTGCAATGTCTGGATGAGACTTCTAAACAGTTTGGAAAGTAGAAGATAGAAAAAGATGTGTTCATTTTACTAAGTGGTAAAGTAATGCATAGATAGGAAAGGAAATAAGAAAATATAGGAAACAATGAATGAGAGAGGTGAACCAACAAACATTTATCACTTAGCTGCAAATAGCTAGGAACTGCTTCTTCAACTAGATCTTGGTGATGAACCCTTCTGATATTAAAGATTAAGAAACTTTTCATTTTCCACCTTTGAAACTTTGTAAAGAGGTGTTTTTTTTCACAGCAAACAAATAGTGAGAAACCGAATATAAGGAAAAGTAATTTTTTGTTAGGTGTAGAAAATAAACTTTGCAAAACTTTTCTGAAATGTCTACCAAGACTAAGTTTCTCTTGCTGTGTGTTCTTTATTCCATTTATATTTATCTATCTGCCCAGCAGTTCAGCTTTGGAGATAGCACACAATAGATCACATACTGTAGTAAAAAAAAGGGGGGGGGGGTTGTACCATTTCAGATTACAAATTGGGGGTGCGTGTTTCGCAGTATAAGGGGAAAAAATCCTCTACCCCAACATTTAAGAGATAAAATTTAAACTCTTGTACTTAACAAATACTGTGTATAACATCTTCCTTCACCCTCTCCCAGAGTGAAGTAAGGTTTCTCAAAAACTGTTTTATCTTACTGTTTATTTGCATAGCTTAGAGCCTAGCCTGTTTTTGTGACCTGTTTTGTTGTATTTTCAACTTTATTTCTAGATGCTTTAAAGAAATTGTTTAAGAAGAGCATGACATGAAATCTTGACAGGTGGGGGGGGGGGAATCAAAGAAACAACATTTTCTAAAAGAATATCCCCAGAGAATCAGGTCAAAGCTCTCCCCTTGTGTTTTAACATGTGAAAAACTTGAAAGCAGCTTTGTTTTAGAAAATTTAGAGGTTGTACACAATATTGATAATTATTTTCTTCTGATGTAACTTTTGCATTGATTTTAATCCAAGATCTGTTATGCATCAAAGAGAGGTTTGTACAAATTCCTTTAAAAGAAAGGTTTGGACTTTTCTGTTTCTTTTTGAGCCTCAAAAACTGCCTGGAGGAACAGCATCCCAAAAGAAAGCCAACAACTGTTGAGTATAAAACAGCAGGACACAGAATGGCAGGAGAAAATTAAAGAACTTTCTTCTCAGGTACATTTAGTTTAGGAACTTGGTAAATAGGAATTAGCAGAACAAAGTATTTTGCTAGCAGATTACTTTATTTACGTGTAATCTTTGTAAACTGTCAAAATAATTAAGACTCTGGGAGGCAAAGAAAAACAAAGCAGGAATTAAGGAACAATATCCATTTTTTTAAACACACACATACACACACACAGAGAGAGAGAGAGAGACAAAACAAAAGAATAATCAATAATGTTTACATCATGCATAAATAGATGAACCCCAATTTGATATAGAGGTTAAAGGCAGTGGACTAGAAACTGGGAGAAAGTATGAGCTCTAGTCCCAATTGAGGCCCAAAGCCAGCTGGGTAACCTTGAGACAGTCAGTTACTTTCTCTCAGTCCTGGGAAGGGGCAAAGGCAAACTGCTTCCAAAAATCTTGCCAAGAAAACTGCCAGGACACAGGCAATCACCAAGAGTCAAGGCTGACTTGAAAGAATCATAAATAAAAAAACACAGAACACAAAGCAATGGCATCACAAATAACCCTAGTGTATAGGTTAGGAAACCCTTTCCACTACAGATGTAGTTATTTGCATAATCAATGTTGAAGAGGCCTGCTGGCTCCTCTCATAAGTAGTGTGGTTATTACACTTTAAACTTAAACACACACACACCCCCATTCAAACACAATGAAGAGGCTATTTCTAACTGGTGCTACCTAGAAAATGTAGCTCTCACTTCTCTTAGTTTATACCCTCTAGTTTTTCTTGATAGAAATAATAATCTGAGCCCCACAGTTCAATGCCATAGATTAGTTAATTCTAAATAAATCACACAAGCTAGCCACATTGCTTGCAGAAAGAGCCACTGGGCAGATAAGAATTTTTAATTATAAGCCTAAATAAATGTGATGTGTGAACTAACCTATCAAGGAGCAGTATTTTAAGAAGTGTAAAGACTTGCCACACAAGCTTGATCCCAATTTTTCCTAATTGTATACAGCCAGATAAAGCCAGGAACCAGGCTGTTAAGCCCACTGTTCATAGAGGAAAGATAACTAACAACTTATATACTATTGCCAAGAAAACTAGATATATGTACACTAGCCCTTCAAGGCAGACTTGACTAGGAAATCAAGGTCATACATTTTTTTTACTGGTTATGGTAACAGAATCTTGCAAGTATGAGCATATTTCCCCTCTCCCTCCCTTTATCTTTATGACAACTAGGGAGAGTTTTGTTTTGTCTAAATGTTTCTCGGGTTACAGCTCTGCCCTGGACTCAGATTTTGTTTATCTGACTTTTGTGTTGGTAGAGGCTTTTTTTCCCCCTGTCTGCAAGATTAATTCTTCTTCCCATTACAATATATCCATTAAGTTGCCAAGACTTGAGACTGGTCTGAAGAAAATTTTATAGGGAAATAAATGTATAAAATTCAAGGGTACCAATGGAAACCATGGTGGCAATATACTGCACCTGTGTTAGAAAAATATACTTCTCAATACTGCTAGGGGCAATAATTATGTCCATGCTGCAATGAAATTAGTTAAGATCTTAATTTTGCTGCTAATGGTACACATCTCTGTGTACAAGGACACATTTACCCTGGTAATAATTCAACCCAATTGTTCAAAGGCCATTCTCTATATCTTGATGAACTACAAATGCACTTCCTTGTGACTGGAACTTGTTTTTGTTTTTTGAGGTCCATCTAAGAGTTTGCAGAGTTAAATTCTGGTTAAAGCAAATATTGTGTGCTGAGTCTTTGGCCTTTCTTATACTTTGGAATAGTGAAAACTCTTTCTTCAAAAGCAAATAGATTTGGACTTTATTCATTGTGTCCTACCCTTTCTACTTAATACACTTTTATGAATCCAGTTAATGCAAATGGAGAGTCCTTAGCCAACATATCCAAAAATACTGTATATATAAAATAATCTAACTTTGTTACTTTGAGCTTGCCAACATGCAATAGTGACTATAGGCAAACATAACAATATTCCATGTCAGGATTGCCTCTCCCCGATAGGTGCGCATATAATCAGACTTCTTCATATAACACAGCTGCATATTGAACTCATTGAATCACTTAGTAAAGTCTTCCCATCTACCACAGATCAACTGTTGTAAGATCATCATAGTCAGATCCAGTCTCAAATAGTGAAATCCAACTGAGTTCAATCCGTTGTTTGTTTACACCTAATGGACAGAATCTTGCTAAACAAAAACTATAACTCTCTACCCTAATAAATATATCCTGAAAGATTCTAAAATGTCTACTCCTTTCCCCGTCTTCCTCCAGCTTGGGACTGCACACTATGTTAATTTAGACTTTTCTTTAAAAAAAAAACTTTTTATTATTGAGTTATAAAATATTGTAAGATAGAAAATACAAAAGTAAATAGAAAAGTAGTGGGGAGGAAGAGGGGGAAGAGAAGTGAGGAAGGATAAGAAAAGAAAGAAAATAAAAGAAAAAGAAGCATTGACTTCTGAGTCTATTGCAGTAAAATAAGGCATCAATCACAACTTTTTGCTTTTTCATAATAATATGAACAAGCCATTTACATAAAAATCTATCAATCTACTCAGTAAAACAATGTATACTTCTTTCTGAAGAAATGTACTGCCTCCTCTTGGGAAAGTTCTCTGCTGCCAAGATTCCCCACCACTGCTTCACCACGTGCATATTTCACCCCAATGCTGAGGCAATGGTTACAAAAAAAGGGATAGATTTGTTCTACAATTTGGCTCTAGAAATAGCTATATCTGGGTTTAGTTTTATATTCCACTCACTTTGATATCTGTTGACTGCTCTGCTCCACTATCTTCCATTTATCTATGGATAAGGCTTGCTACAGAGGTGGAATTCTACCGGTTCTGGCGGTTTGGGCGAACTGGTAGCTCTGAGGATCAGCTGTTGGGCCCACCTGCCGGGCCGGGCTCTACGCTGTGCTTTATATACTGTTTTCCAAGCTCAGCTGATTCACGTGGCACAGCGGATTGCTGTGTGTCAGCTGTTTAACACACAGGGATTGCTGGAGAAGGTCGTAAGCAAATGCTCTGCACGCTCACCGAACCAGTTGTTACACTGGTTGAATTGTACCCCTGGTTTGCTACCCATATTTTCAGTCTCTTTTGGCTTTAATTCATATATTGTGGGGCCAATATGATGTGAATTTATATAATTCACATCATATTGGCCCTTGCTGCATGCTACAGACTGTTAACTTCTTTGTTTTTGCCTTGCTTCAACTATTGTACAAGTTCACTGAAGTTGATTCTTTTGGTCTATGGCCATTCAGCAAGTAAATGCATAAACACTGCTAATGAGGAACATCATTATTACATTCTGCTGGTAGGCTTCAAAATGACAATGTGAAAGACAAGATACTGGACTATAGAAGACTGGTCTGATGAAGTTGGACTTCAAAGAATAAAGAATAATTTGCAATTGATCATTTTCATGATCCATGCACATCAGCACCATGTCTTTTTGACAGAATAAACAACCAATTAAAAAGAGTCTTAAATATAAATGTAATTAATTTAAATTTATGTAAATGTTATCTTTTCTGTATGTTTACATCATGAGCAAAAAAATGTAAAATGTTTTTGCAATGATGGCTAATCACAATTTTTCTTTCTCAATAACTAAGAGTAAAAGAAAGAAAGGTATGAAAAGGTTTGAAAACTGGTCTACCCCGCCTCCCCAAAAAGCAAAACATCACAATAATTAACTGATGGGATTACAAAATAGACAAAGTAATAGAAAATGAAGAAGCTAAGGGGCTCTGAGATTTTAGAATTCAAACAGAAAAGTACCTCCCACACCCCACCTGACACTCAATAATTGATGATAAGAAAGACAAAAAGGTCTAGATATTGTCATACCTGGAAACAACAGAGGAGAAGGGAAAGAATTGGAGAAAATCACAAAATAAAAGACCTGCAAATGCAATCCCAAAAGATCTGGAGCAGAGGTGGTATTCAGCAGGTTCTGACCAATTCTGGAGAACTGGTAGCAGAATTTTTTAGTAGTTTGGAGAACAGGCAAATCCCACATCTGACTGGAGAGTTTACAGTATCCTTACCCTGCCACGCCCACCAAGCCACGCCCACAGAACCGGTAGAAAATTTTTTGAATCCCACCACTGATCTGGAGTACCACTTGAACACCATTGGCATTGACAAAATCCCTTTAAGTCAATTGCAAAATGCAGCTTTAGTTGGAATAGTTTATATCCTGCAACAATACCTTTAACACCATCAAAAGGGCATTGGTATTTACTTGATACGCCCATTCTCTGTGAGCTGTGAAGAGCATCCAGAAGTGGGGAGATGCTTCAGTCTCTTCTGGAAAGGCTGGGCTTAAAACTCCGGGACGCTCCTCCTCCTCCACGAGACACCTCCCCAGCATCCCCCAGTTTTACGAAGACTGAGTGCCAAAGTCTGGAACTCACCTAATCTAGATCCCTGACTGGAACGGAACCCCACCAGACGGAAAGAAATGGGTGGGGCTGGATGCTCTTCACAGCTCACAGAGAACAGGCGTATCAGGTAAATATCAATGCCCTTTCTCCAATGAGCTGTTCAGAGCATCCAGAAGTGGGACATACCAAAGCTTGGCCTGTCCTTAGGGAGGGACTCCGTCTGGATCAAAACCACTCTTAAACTCTGTGGACCCTCTGCAGGACTCTTCTGCCAAATGAAGCATCCGCTGAGGCATAGACATCAATTTTATAATTTCTGACAAAGGGCGATGGTGAAGCCCAAGTTGCCGCTCTGCAAATTTCGTCTATGGAAGCCCATCAGCCCATGCTGCTGATGCTGCCGCACTCCTTGTTGAGTGGGCTGTAATGCCCTTAGGAACTGAGATGGACTGGCATCTCAGTAACTTTTAGCTATGGTGGCTCTCAACCATCTACCAATTGTCGTCGACGACACCTTGTGTTCTAAAATGGATGGGTTGAAGGATAGGAATAGAGCCTCAGATTTTCGAAATGCCGCCGTGCGGTCGAGATAGATGCTTAACGCCCTTCGAACGTCAAGTCGATGCCATTGATGCTCCAGTCTATGAGATGGTTTCGGACAAAAATTTGGAAGCACCAACTCCTACACTCTGTGGAAGACTGAATTTACTTTAGGGGTGAATGATGGATCCAATCTGAGAACCACTCTGTCCGCATGAAACACGCACAGGTCCTTTCTCATCGACAATGTTGCCAATTCAGAAATCCTCCTTGCTGATGTGGTCGCAATTAAGAAGACCTCCTTATATGTCAGGAATTTGAGACTAGCAGTTCTTAAAGGCTCGAACGGGCCAATTGTAAGTGCGGTTAACACCTTGTTGAGCTCCCAAGTGGGATAGAGGTGAATTACAGGAGGTCGTAAGTTTGCAGCACCCTTAAGAAAGCTGTGGACATGTGGATGGTATGCTATGGAACGAAGGTCACCCCAGGATATCACCGAAGCTAAGGCAGCCACCTGTCTGTGTAAAGTATTTGGAGATAGGCCCTTGGTCAACCCCTCCTGTAAAAAGTCCAATAATTGTCCTATTGATGGGGCCGTTGGGTCGATCTTAGACCCCCCGCACCAGCGACAGAAAGCGGACCACGTGGCCTCGTATATACGATTTGTTGAGGACCATCTGGATGCTTGTATGGTGGCAATGGCATCCTCTGAAATCTGTTGGGTCCTTAAATGGCTCCGCTCAACCTCCATACAGCTAGGCTGAGTCATTGTGGGTCCGGGTGAAGTACTGGCCCTTGCGAGAGGGAAACCCTCGATGGTGGAATTTTCCAAGGTTGTTCTCTTGACAGGTCCTGTAAGTCCACAAACCACGTTCACCTAGGCCAGTAAGGGGCGACCAATATCAATTCCGCTCGTTCCTCCAATAACTTCTGGATCAACCTGGGTATTACAGGGAGTGGAGGAAATGCATATAGAAGTCCGGGAGGCCACTGATATTGCAGGGCGTTGACGGCCTCCGCCCCGAGTCGGGTACCTTGAAATATACCAGGGCAATTGGGCGTTGAGGGGAGAGGCAAATAGATCGATCACCGGTTGCCCAAACCTCCGCACTGCTTCCTGGAAGAAAGACAGGTGTAGGCGCCACTCTGTCTGATCTATCGTGGCCCTGCTGAGCCAGTCCACTTGTGTGTTTAAGGCCCCTGCTATGTGCTCTGCCTTGAGCGAAAACAGATTGGCCTCGGCCCACTTGAACAACCTGGTCGTCTCCAGCATCAGAAGTTTAGAGTGGGTATCCCCCTGTTTACGTGGGCCTTGGTTGTGATATTGTCTGTCAAGACCAGAACATGGTGTGATTGGAAAAGGGGTAGAAAACTGCGTAACGCCTGATGAACTGCTCGCAGCTCCAACAGGTTGATGCTTTGTGATTGTTCGGAAATAGTCTTAACTTCCCTGTGCAGTGTGGGATTGGAAGTGAGCCCCCCATCCTACCAGGGTGGCATCGGTTGTGATCGTTGCCCTGTAAGGTTCCTTGAAAGGACACCCCTTGTTTATCGTGTTTTCCGACCACCAGCGGAGCGATCGGAGAACATTGTGCGGTACCTTTATCCGGACGTTGGAAGTGGCTCTTCCGGATCGCTGGAAAGGTAGCAGGAACCATTGCAGATCTCTAGAATGGAATCGAGCTCAAGGCACAATGGAAATACAAGAAATCAGTTTCCCTAACAGTTGAGCCAGAACTGCCAGAGAAACCCTCTTTAATGCTCTGATCTCTCTGGCCAAAGACTGGATACTATTCAACCTGTCCTAAGAGAGAAAAACCTTGCCCTCCATGGTATCTATCACTGCCCCTAAATGAACTAACCTAGTTGAAGAGATCAAATGGCTTTTATCCCAATTTATGGAAAAGCCGTGACCTTGAAGGGTCTCCAGAGTAATCTTGGTATCCAAATTTGCTTGATGTCTGGAAGATGACAAATTAAAATATCACCCAGATAAAATTGTAAACGAATAGATTTGATCCTGAGGGAGTCAGCCAAAGCTGCTAGGACCTTGGTAAAAGTCCTAGGGGCCGAAGCCAGACCGAATGGTAGGGCAATATATTTGTAGTGCCGATCACAGTAGCAAAATATAAGATATTTGTAGTGAGCAGGTCTAATTGGTATATGAGATAAGCCTCTGTCAGATCTATAGAGGTCAGGACATCGTTCTCTCTGATGCTGAGCAGAATGGACTGCAGAGTAGTCATCTTGAATTTTCGATAAACCAATGATCTGTTCAGACGTTTGAGGTCCAGAATTGCCCTCCAGCCCCCGAACCCTTTGGGACCACAAGCAATAGAGAGTAACAGCCTTGACCCCGTTGTTCAGATGGGACCTCTCTAATGGCCCGAATATGCAGAAGATGATTGATAGCCTCCTGCATCAACGCTCTCTTAATGGGGTCCGTGGACCTAGGGCTCCTAATGAAAAAGTTCGGAGGGGAGGATTGAAACTCTAGCGCCAAACCAAACCTAACAGTGTCCCTGACCCACGCATCAGCGGTGGAACTATCCCATTGATTAGCAAACAATTTTAGCCGCCCTCCAATGGGAGCTGCTGTCAAGGACTCACTTGGGGTGACGAAAAAAATCGGCCTCCGGTACCTCTGGGGTTTCTTCTGTTTTGGCCTCCCCGCTGACCCCTATCGGAAGATTCCGACCTATCCTGTCTAAAACTGGGTCTGTAGCCTGATGTTCTCTGCAATCTGGGAACGTATGGGCCTTGATAGTAGGGCCAAAAGGAACCCCTTCGAATCAACTGGGGCATTCTGTTTTCAGACCTCCGAAAAAGAGGGAGAAGCACTTTTTTCTTGTTTCTATTCTCAATAAGCAGGGGCTCCAAGACACTGCCAAATAATTTATCCCCCGATATTGGGGCTGATGCCAGCTTGCATTTATGCTTGGTATCCGCCTGCCAATGTCTGAGCCATAGCAGTCTCCGTGCTGATACGTGAGATGCTATGGCCCTAGACGAGAATTTGACTGCATTAAATGTGGCGTCGGCGGAGAATTCTGCCACTGCAATAATCTTAGCAATGTCCTGGTGGGCTCTAACATTTGACGCTGGCAATATATCCCTCAAGTGGAAAATCCATCGTAGGGAGGACTGTGTAAAAAAGGATACAGCTGTAGCTGCCTTAATGGCCCAGGCGTCAGAAACATGCGCCCTACGGAGTGTCAACTCTGCTCTCTTTTCCTCCGGTCTCAGGGCTTCCTCGGCCTCTTTGGGAAAGGTTGAAGAGGCCAGTGTCACAATGGGCTCATCAACCTCCGGCGTTTGGAGAAAATTTGTAAACTCTGGTGCCAAATTATAATATCGTTTATCGTACCCTGTTGGGGCTGGGCAGGATGCTGCTGATGCCCATTGATTTTGTACTAATTCAGCAAACATACGAGGGACAGGAATAGTTTCTGCCTTATTAGCCGGTTGTGAGAATATTAGGTCCTCGGATTCGTCCTGAGACCCTGTTGACAATGGATGAGGGCTTGATGTGCCTAGTTTAGCGGTGTTCTTTGCTTTGAACAGTAAAGATTTAAAGAGGTGCAGACGAAAAAGACCAGAAAAGGTAGGTTGGTCCGGAATGAGGCCTTCATCATCCGACATTCCTTGTTCTAGTGGGTCAGCCTCTGACAACCCCAAGTCCATCTGATGGATCGACCCCACCTCCATGGGAACATCCTGGTCATCTAATTCCACCTCCTCCCGAAGACCCTGGACTGGTAAGTCAGGAATATTGGGGAATACCTGAGTTTGATGATGTCCCATATGTGCAAAGGATCAAGCAGACAGGGATCCCGCTTCCGAAGTAGCCGAAAAATGTCTGGTCTGGATGGATTGCTGAACTCCAGCCGCAATGTCCTTTTGTATGGCCATCTCCATCCATTGCCTCATTTCGATGGGAATAGTCTCAGGTAATCCCTCCTCCTGTCTTAAACCGGCGGCCGTAGGGGTGAAGGTTGCCTCTGGGATTCGCCGGGCAGTGCTCATTGGAGGAGGTATGCCTATGGGAGGCTGTCCAGAAATAGCCTGTCTGGGCTGGGTAGATAAGTCCAAGGGCCCCAACAATGTACTTGGGCCCTGATCCGATTGTTGTGTCATAGCCATCTTGTCCGCCTCCCTGGCCCGTTTCTGCAACTGCCTTTCCAAGGCTTGGTGCCGTCTATGGGCATCCATATCCGCCGTCTTAGAGGCCTTTTTGGGGCCCACTGACTTATCTCGGGACTTATTTGTCTTGGAGCGGAAGACGTTGTCACCTTTCATTGTGGAGGACTGATTCTTGTGCCTCTGACTTTATCTTTTTTTAAAAAAAATATTATTATTACTATTATTATTACTATCATTATTGCTGTTATTATTGTTGTTATTGTTATTATTTGTACTTAGGGGTGATGCCTACCCCTGTGGTTGAAAGTAGAACCCTTCTCCAGGAGTGTAAGTCTATACATACACACATACATACATACACACACACACACACACACACACACACACACACACACACACACGTGCCTATATCTACATGTAAAACTGTGTATATGGGAAACAGTATCTAAGGGTCCCCAACAAGGCAAACCCCCAAGCACTCCAAGCAAGAAATATTCTGGATCCCTGGTCCCCAACAAGGGAAACCAGCTATACAGGACCTGGATGGATCCTTTCTGGTCAAAAATGTCCCGCTGTTTGAAATGGCACTTGCGGCTTCACTCCAATGTAATGATCCAAAAGCAATTGCAAAAAGAAAAAAATTCCTGTTTAAGGACTAGCCTGCTTATCCAACGCCAGCAAGATAAAAGAGAAATAATGTCAGGGAAGTGGAGTGGGAAGGTACTTGCCCCGGTCCCCAAGAAGGGAAACCAGTGGGGAATGGCGCCTGTGATATTTAGGCACGAACTTGAAGCCAGCCGTTGAAAATGGCGGGAAGGCAGAATCTCCTATGTTAATTGCCTGAGCAGTTTAACGAGCCGCTGCTGCTGACTCTCTAAATTGTCAGATAAATGATCCTGTCAGTCGAAACGGCAAGGAGAAGTGAACCGCAGCTGTGAGCATTCCGCCAAGGTCGCAGAGATAAGATGATCGGGGGATTAGATAAGCTAATTGCCTGAAGCGGCTGTCTCAGGCTGCCTGCGGAGTGGCAGGCTCCGCCAGCCACAAAGAACTGCTCTCAAACTGGTCGGGGGGATGACCTAATAGAGCCACAAGCCTTGAAATCGCCAAATTAATTGGGGGGAAATTTACAAGCCGAATTAACCCAAGAGCAAACCTGAATTTTGACTAGCTGAATCAGAAAACCGTTCCAGTCAGGGAGTGCGCAACCTCTTACCACGAAGGCTGAGCTAAAACTGGGGGACACTGGGGAGGTGTCCCGTGGAGGAGGAGGAGCGTCCCAGAGTTTTAAGCCCAGCCTTTCCAGAAGAGACTGAAGCACCTCCCCACTTCTGGATGCTCTGAACAGCTCATGGGAGAACACAACATTTGCCTACTCAGTTCTTTGGGAAGTACTTGATAGGTATCTAAAAATGCTAAATCTAGTCTGAACTCCTGGCTGATTATTTATTTATTGCATTTATATTGCCGCCTATTTGCCCATGGTGACTCAAGGCGGCTTACAGAATGTAAAACCATATGACTAACTTTAGTAATAATCACAGCCAATATACTTTACACCACTGAGAAAGGAAAAAAAAACAATTAAATGTGATCTTTGGATTTAAAAAACTCCTGAAGTTTCAGCAAAGCAATAATTTGAAAGGACTTAAAAAAGAATATTTCTAATGAAACAAATATGGATAAATAGAAATACAAACTCATTTCCCAGAACGAATCCTAATGTTGATCATGTCAAATTTATTATTCAATTTGGTTAATTTGAAATCAGGATTTGATTGGCAAAGGTATTAAAAATCAATAGTAGTACTTGGACCTATCATCATTTTTGCTATGCTTTTAAGTGACTGTCATTCTAATTTTGTCAAGGATATGAACGTTGAAAGGAAAATAAATGATCAATGGAGGAAGTCTGAGCTACTTAAAACACTTGACTTGCTAAAAGGAGAGTCTTGCTTTTCAAGACAAAACTGCAATTACTGTCATCCCTGAAGTTCAAAGAGAACTGATACTATATGTTTATGATTTTTGCTGATCATCAGCAGCTTGTATAAAGCAAAGCTTAGAAGTTACTCAGGGGTGGGATTCAAATTTTTAGGAACCAGTTCTGTGGGCATGGCTTAGTTGGTGGGTGTGGCTTGGTGGTCATGTGTCTGGCTGGGCGTGGCCAACTCAACATCACTCACATCGAGGCACGCATCTCCTCACCTGGCCTCTCATGACTGTGGGGATGCTGCAAAGAGCCGTAAGTGTGAAAAATGGTCATAAGTCATGTAACTTTGAATGGTCACTCCACACAAGCAAAGTACCAGCAAAGGAGGGGGAAAAAACTCCAGAGAAGTTCCTGAGTCAGGAAGTCTAGTCCTGCCAAGAATGTAATAAGGGTTAATGGAGAGGCAGTTTCTGTAAGCAACACCAGAATGTTTCCTTCCTGCCTTCCTTACAGGATTAGGCCAGTAATTTCTTCTAACAACCGGTTCTCCGAACTGCTTAGAATGTTAACAACTGGTTCTAGCGAATAGTTGCAAACCTATAGAATCCCAGCCCTGAAGTTACTCTACCCACCACTGAGAAATGTGCCAAGAGGAATAGGATCCAGATATCTTTTCTGTAGGTGATGTAGATAGTGTAATGAGAGTTAAAGACTCAGCACCCCAGAATACAAGTTAGAGTAATCTAATGGTTTGATTTAGCAGTACCAAATGAAATCCAGTATCTGCTCTATGATATTCTTCAGTGTAACTAATAATCTACCATGAGCATATGGTAGAAATTCCTATTTTTCCAACTTGGCTACTCCTTTCTTACCCAGCATCCAAATTCAGCCCTCCTTTCCCAGAATTAACCATAATGATGACTGACAATCATATTAAATTTAGTACTCACCTTTGATAGTTTGAAACTGGGATTTGATTTCATACTCTGCTCAAAGTTAACCACGTTTAGCATCACCCAAAAGGAAATTATTGATGTTGTTACATAATGTTCAGTAGATTGAGATGAAGAAAAGGGCTGCTTCCAATGGAACCTGGTAAATGTCACATTACCACTCACTAAAGATAAGTGTGAGGAATATATACCTCTGGACTTTATATGACCCTTAGGAGCCCATTTGCAACTCCCTCATCCCACCCTCACTGCCGAATCCTAACATTCTTCTTGCCAAAGTACTCCAGTCCTGGCTTTTGAATTTTGATACTCTAATTGTAATCCATGTAAATGACTAAGGCATCAATTGTATTCTTAAAAAACACTGAGACATCCCCTAAATTGATTGCTATTTCCCAAGGGGGAAGGGAAGAATCTAAGGGGCAAAATGTCCACTAAGCCTCTGCAAAATTTCCCTAAGCATTTGGGCCAAGATTTTAGTTCCAACCACTCAGATGATACAATGAATACCAAAGACCCCCATGCCTGAAAACCATTCTTTAAAACAGCCCTCCCAATAAAGAATTAATGGTGCAATCTTAACTATGCCCTTACTTAGATCCTGCTTACATCTAGCCAGGTAACCCTTGTCCAGAAAACCCCAGGGCCCTAGGTTCTTATTTACATTAGCCTTGTACCAATTCCTTGAATCAGAAATTCCTTCCAGAGTCTATTCTATTTGGCCTTGTCTTTTGTTTATTGGGAAATGCTGAGCTTTACTCTGGGACAAGGGAAGCTCATTCTTTCCAGCCTCACTTCCAGCAACAACTCTAACTTCCGTTTAAAACAGACGGCAGAATGGTTTTCTAAAACAAGGCCCCGTTACCTATTAATATGAATCAGATATATTTTGCACTGGAATTTTGCAAGCTGTGGGCATGCAAATAAAATGGGGGAAGAGATGGTTCTTCCACAAAAGGCTTGCTACGCTCACAAAACATCCGCCTGGTGGAATCTCCAGCTAGACTGGAGGGAAATATTAAGAGGGGACCAAGCTTAAGAGTCCTTGCACTGCAGAAAGTAGCTCAGGCCTGACCTCCCCCAGAATCTCTGAAGCCTTGTCTGACTGTTTCCCAAGCAAATTCAGCCAGTCTGGCAAGATTCCTGTAACACAGGGGACTAACAATAAAGCTTCTGCTTGAGATTATTCATTAGTGGTTCTGGTTGCTTACATCTAACAATAGTTCACCAGAAGCACCATCTTGCGTGCCCCCTGGGATATGTCAACCTCAAGCATGCCTTTCTTGTTGTTCTTGGCAGATGGTTACATCTGTCAACCAAACAGGGGTCTGCAGTCAACATCTTATTTATTTTGCACAAACAATAGGGCCTGTGTGAAATACAAGGGCATTCTTGGAAATAGACATCTATTTTTAAACATTGTAAAAATGGAACAGGGAAGGGTGTGGTTGATGCAAAGGAAGGGGGTTGTGGGCACAATGATACCTACCGACTTCAGGTTGGGCACCCCAGATTTAGGTACTCTCTGCAAATTGCTTAATGATGTGATACAATGCAGCACTTCTTTTCCTTTAAAATTTATTTCTTCGTGCAGGATATGAATCAAGCCCCATCTCATCCTCTCTTCTCTGTAAGGGAACTACACAATCATATAATATTAAATCGATGGAGTGTGTATAGAGTGATGCAAAAAGGAGAGGAAAACGTAAGTGGACTGTCTAAAGTAGTAAAAAGCACTTTCTTCACTTGAGATAAAATAATAAAGAAATGAGCCATATAGCCAACTCTAAGGGAATCCTAATATGAAACATTCCCACTGAACAAGGTGAAAGATGGTGGTGATGGGGCGGACTACGTTTCTCTTTCCATTTCTCTCTTGCATATTGATGTGAAGAGTTAATGAACGCAATATATTGGCTGACTAACATGTACTTTGAATGCAGCTTCTGTAGAGAGAGCTGATATGCATTTCATGTATCATCCCACTATCAGAAAAGATACTGCTTTTCTCTGCATATGTCTGTTGAAAAGAAGATATCACTAATCTACTGATTTTTGCCTCTAGGCCAGTTTAAACTGTGTAGAAATTAGAATTCTAATTTCTACAAACTACTTAATTAAAACGTTTTATAGAGAAACACCCTTGTTTGGAATTTTCAAATCTGACTTGCTTTTAAATGATCTAGACTAGAACAACTAAACCCACTATACCAAATGACAACCACCATCACACAATATCTTTCTATAAATGTACTCAACACTAAACTTTATTTCTCCAGCACAAATGCTTGATTATTTTGCCTCTCTGGTGATGTTTACAGAACGGGTGTCAAACCCACAGTGTCACATTGCAATCACGTGACTTATTACAACATGCCCTCCCTTTGTGGAGCTGGGGTGGGTGTGGCCCGTGTGATGCATTCAGCCCACGGGCTGCCAGTTTGACACCCCTGCTCTATAGCAATGTTGCTTAAACTATTTTTTAAATTTGGGACCCTTTTTCCTTTTAAAAAATTATGAAGGACCCTGAAAGAACTTTTTTTGCATGTGTTATATTTTCAATAATGACTGTATTCAAAATTAAAATGGATGTATTTGTAGAATATTTCTTTTTTGAATAGTGTACAAATAATATTAAACCCAGTAGATCTTAATATAAATATAACATTTTTAATGAAAAGAATGTCTATGTTTTTAAAGATTTCTGGTTACTAATCACAAAATAACCTGTAATTTAATCTATCGCATACTATTTTACAGAAATCTTCTGTTTTCATATAATGACAATATGCATCCTTCAGAACTTGCTGGCTATATTGCACATATGAAAGAAACATACAAAAATATGGAGCTGTTGTTGGAGGACATTCAGTACACCAAATACAGCTGGAATTTCTTTGGGGATCTAAAAGTAGTGGCTCTGCTGCTTGGAATTTAGCTCAGCGATACCAAGGCACAAAGATATTTTTGCTTCCACTTCACCATAAGAAAGTTGTGAAAGTTGTGAACAAGGAAGGTAAAGTTTTCATTATTTGAGATAGATGTTTCTAAGAATAACTGATGCAAAGATTAAGGAAGCATGTTTTGTTGGGTCACAGATCAGATATGTCATCAATGACAAGAGGCTTGAAGATCTGTTACTGCAGGAGTTCTCAATCCCTGGTCCGTACCCTGTTAGGAATCAGACTGTGTAAGTGGTGTGCTAAGCTCCATTTGTGCAAATAGCGGTTGCACATGCAAAACCATCCTTTCTCTCCCTGCCACCGATCCTCAGAGCTGGAAAGGTTGGGGATGGCTATGTTAACAGGGCTAGAGAAAATCACCTGGAAAGCATTCAAGAATGTCATGGAGAATTTTCTTGGAAACTAAAGAGCATCAAACTATATTCAGCTGGTTGACAAACTTCTTACAGTATATAAGACCATGTCATTTAAGATTCATTTTCTGCATTCACCCTTGGATTTCTTTTCTGAAAATCTAGGTGCAGTCAGTGATGAACATGGTAAAATGTTACACTAAGATATTGCCACAATGGAAAAATGGTATCAGAACAATTGGAATCCATCAACGTTGGCTGACTATTGTTGGTACAAAAAAATAATCACAGCAAAATACTTATAGCCCTTTGAACTCATGTAGCATGTTAGAAACATTATGCAATTAAATAGAACATGGAACACAGAAATATAGGACTGGAAGGAACCTTAGAGGTCTCCTAGTTCAACAGCTGCTTGTGGAAGGAGACCTTATATCTCCTTGGTCAAATGGTTGTTCGGTCTAATTTTGATAACCTCCAGTTATGGAGCACTCACAAATCTGGGAAGCAAGTTATTCACTCCGTGAGGCATTAAAATTAATTCTATATTTCTCAAGGTTCCTATGTGATATACCATTCTCAAATTATATTTGTGTTCAGTTTGAAGGGGTCTATCATAATCACTGAAAGTTTTTCAGGAAGCAAAATGTTTGCAAAACTTTGTTGTCCGCTAGCTACTGTGTGTCTGTGTGTCTCCGCACAGCCATGAGGCTTTCCCAGCATAAATGCTGGGTCTGGGCATGACCGCAAAGATACATGGAATGTGGCTTTTATTTTGCTTCAGGTAAAGATACTTCATTCACATTAACATGCTTTCAAACATTCAAACAATCTTCAGATCTAGCACCCATTGCTCACCATGGCAGTAATAAAAAATAAATAAAAAACACAAACATAAAAAATACAAAAGCAAATAGTGTAACACTTTCACTTTAAATGTTTCTTCTCTTCAGAAAAGCAATCAACCTACCAGCATCTGCTGAATTTCTTGAACCAATTTAGAATAGGCCTCTACCCAAAAACTTGCCTTCCCAAAAACACTAAAGACCTGGCTCCCCCCCCCCCCACAAAGATTGGGAAATTGAGGTAGACAAGAAGATTTAATAAGGACTTTAACAAGGCATGTGGAAGCTTAACTTTTGTGCCAGATTTTTAATGTTTGTGATTTTAATATATATAGATGAACAGATGAACACTATACAGAAGCCTGATGATGGCAGATGAGATTCTGCCGAAACGTTGCTACAACTTTAAAAGCACAACTACAATGACGTGGGAAAATACCCGAACAAAGCTCAATGCCATACATATATATATGCATATGTATATGTATTATTTTATTTTATTTTATTATTGCTCCTTTAATTATTAATTGGGAGCCACCCAAAGTTTGATATAAGATGTTATATAAATGTTTTGAATAAAATAAACAAATAAATGTGGGAACAAATAAATAGCCCGATTGCAACACAGGAAGGCAATCAGTGATTTGTGACAACAAAAATTGATGACTGAAGACTGTACCGTTATGGGACCAAAGGTCCTACAATACAGGTACTGCATTTTAAAGCCCATAACATTTTCTTTCCTCTCATCTTCTCTAGATTACATTATTAAAACTTTATTAAAAAGTTATTTAACATAAATCAGTATGAGTAATTTCATTGTTCCTTCTAATCTGCTTTTATCAAGAAGTGTGTATTAACCAGTCTGCCTATAATTCATTGAGCCAAATTCCCTCTGCCTGGTGGAAATTTTCACATAGTTATTGAAAAATTGTCCCTATAAAATATTGTCACCACAACTCTTTATGAACCAATCTATATGTCAAATGTGGGAAATCATAATTCTCCCTCGAGCCGCTCGGAGCATCCAGACTGTGGGATGTGCTTCTGAGTCCTCTTCTTTCAGGCTGAGCTTTAGGCGAGGAAACGCTCCGCCCCTCCCACGTGGCATCGCGCAGCGTCTCCCAGTCTTTTGCTCAGCCTCGAAGAATCAGGCTGCGTTTCAAAGAGCTCCTTGGCTGTTTCATTGAATCCTCCGTCCTAATAAGGTTTGCTTCCTTCCTCCTCCTGCGCAAAGGGTCAGGACTCAAGGGAAATTTCTTCCCTGTCCTCAGGGCGGTGCGGGCTCGCAGCGCCTTCAGCGCGACGCCCCCACCCTTATCAGATCGTGTCGCTGCCTGCGCTGTTGCCTGTGGCACGCGCTCCTCCGCTGGATTCCCCACCCTAAACGCCAACCGGGAGGGCTATCGCCCCTAGGGCTTTAGGAGCGCCGAGCTGACCGGCCAAGCCTTCCTTTTCTTTCCGTCTCGAAGGCGCCCAGGCAGTTCAGCTCGCGGACGCCATTTTGGCTCCACCCGTGGCCGGGCGCTGAAAGTTTCTTTTTATTTAATATTCAGCTGCGGTGAATTAAATCTCCAGGCCTAGGGTTAAAGCCTAGCTGCCCATCGAACTGCCTGGCTAGTCTTGGTTAGTGCTTGTTGGCCTCCCGCAGCCCTTTTCGGGCGAAGTTGCAGCCTCCCCCCTCCGGTTTTTCTTCTGTTGTCTGGAGGCTGGCTGCCAGAGGCCTCCTATTCAACTCTAGGCCTCAGGCGTTATTCGAGCTGATTCGGCACTGAGAGATATACATCCAAGGAAATAACTATAATAGAATTTATATTTGATCCAAATTCAAAAGGAATAATAACAAAAAGAAATATTTTTTTTGGTACAGCAATTTTTCTCTTAAGATATTGTATATATCGGAGTACCTGTATATTCAGCTGATATAAAGAATATAAAAAGCACTACAGAAAGGAACAAAACAGGATTACATAGCTAAATATATATATATATATTTCTGTTATCTCTGTACAAGTAAAATTCCAAAGGGGGAGCGGGCCAGCCTCTTCCTCACCCGGCCTTATCCAGGCCTGATCTGGGCGAGCCAACCGCCCTTATTAATCTCTATTGTTCAATATGGCAGACGACAATTCCTCTAAACGTCCTTCATTGAAGGCCAAGGCAAAGTCCCACTATTTGCGCAGGCAGGACAAGGAACCTAAGGGCTCTAGAAAGGACAAGGAACCTTCCAAGGCCTCTCAACGTGACGCCTTAAGGCGCCACAAGGCGTTAGAAAAAGAGTTCGACAGGCGTTCAAGGGAGTCCCGCTCTGAACCGTCTCTACCTCCTCCTCCACCCCCTACCTCTATTCAACCTCTCCCCCAGGCCTTTCTTCCCTACCTAGGCGCAGTTCGCCCCAGGGTCTCCGACCCCGGTCCCACGATGAGTCTGACACCGAAACCACTTTTACACCCACGGCTGCTGGTCTGCGCCAGGGCAACCTTCTACATCTGAGGTGCCACCTCACATCAGGGCTTGGATGGAATCAGCCATCCGCCAGAGTGTTATAGAGGAACTACAGCACATGTCCAGATCAGGCTTTCTCCTCGAGTCTCCGAGCACGACTCCTTGTCTATCAGATCCCTTCCACAACCGGTCCCCCGGTTGCTCAGGTACTCTCTCAGAGGGACAGCCCTCCTCCGGTTGGGGCCCAGGTTGAGGAGGAAGGGGACTTTAGGGATTTCGAGGAGGAGGATTCCCAGATGGGATCCTCCCGCTACAGTGAACCTCCCTTAGAGACTGACATCATGGAGGGGAGATGTCCGAGGACGAGGGCACTTCGACTGACCAACCCTCCTTTGGGGGCTCTTCAAACCACACATGTTCAAGTCCCTCCTTCTTAAGGCCAAGAATGTCTCGGGCCTTCTTTCCCAGGCCCCTGCTGACCTCCCCCATCCCAGAGGGCCCAGAAGATTCCATTTCACCCAACCAGTGGTTGAAGCTGAGGTCATCCCTTCCCCCCATATTCGTAGATCTGGTAGCGAAGCAACTATCCTCCACAGGGACCCCTCCCACACCCTCTAGCCAAGACAAGAGGTTCTTTAATCTCGATTCGGCACTGTCCAGCCTCCTGAACATTCCAGAGGTCGATGACCCTATTGTGGGTCTAGCTTCCTCCTCTACACCTAGTGAGGCCCTGAGGCCTTGAAACCTGAGGATAAGCGGGTGGAGCTGGCCCTGCGCAGGGGCCCACCTATCCGACGCCTGGGCCATTAAGTCAGCTACCGCCGCCTCTTTTTCACTAGGTCCTCTATCCGCTGGCTACGTCAGCTCAGGGAACACGTCCCTGCTTCCAACCTGAGGCGCACCAGGACATTTGCGAAGCTAGTGGCTGCAGCCGAGTTCTCGGCTGACGCCACTAACCAGTCGGTGAAATTCTCTTCCAGGGCCATCACGTCCCACGTCACGGCTCGTCGCCTGCTATGGCTCAAACACTGGCAGGCGGACGTAAAGAATAAGGTCAAGCTGGCCACTGCCCCTATTACAGGAGACAAACTGTTTGGCCCGCCCTCGAACCCCTGCTGGTCGAGGGTCGCAGCAAGAGGAAGTACTTGCCTTCCCTTCTTCGAAGATCGGAGACCAGGGCTCTCAGCCCTTTCGGAGGAGCTTTCCCGCCCTTTCTACCAACCCCCTTCCCGCCCAGATTCCCCGACCCCTTCCTTCCGATCCCAGGATCGCACGGACTCAGGCGACAGGACCAGGCGAGGGGTGGTTATAAGAGACCCTTTCGGGTGCGGGAGGAAGGCCCTACCGCAGAAGGTAGAGCCTCCTTCTCCCTCCCCATTGGTGGCCGCCTCCGCCACTTCGCCGCCCAATGGGACAAATCCACTTCCGATGCATGGGTTAGAGACACAATAAGGTTTGGTCTCGCCCTCGAGTTCAAATCCACTCCCCTGATCGTTTCTTCCCATCCCCTCCTCAGGGGATCCCACCAACGATGCATTAATGGATGCAGCCATCCATCACCTGCTTGATATTCAGGCCATTCAACCTGTCCCTCCGGCTCAGAGAGGAAAGGGATTTTACTCCCATCTCTTTGTCGTGCCCAAACATTCTGGGGCTGGAGAGCCATCCTAGACCTGAAACGGCTCAACCGTCACCTTATCCAGCGCAAATTCAAAATGCACACCTTGCAATCCATCCTCCTAGGCACCAGGCGGGGAGACTGGCTGTCCTCCATAGATCTCTCTGAGGCATACCTTCATATTCCTATCAGGCCCTCTCATCACAAATTCCTTAGGTTCTGTTATAATGGCCTTCACTATCAATACGTGGCCCTACCCTTTGGGCTGGCCTCGGCCCCCAGGACCTTCACCAAGGTCCAAGGCCCTGGCGGCCCACCTCAGGAGCATTCCTGTCCGCCTCCACTGCTACTTGGGCGATATCCTTATCCTGTCCCGTCCAAGTCCCAGGCAGTCAGGGATACCAGGGTCACCCTTTCCGCCCTACGGGCACACGGGTTTCTAGTCAATTGGCAAAAGAGCCAACTTACCCTTCCACCCGAATCAACCACCTGGGTGCCATAATTGATTCGGTCTCAGAGAGAGTTTTCTCTCTCCAGAGAGGTTTCTTAGCATTCAAACCCTGGTCAAACAAATTAGACGTTCTTGGAGGTGGCCTTGCTTGACCTCTCTAGATTGTTGGGAAAAATGGTGTCATGCATCTCTATTATTCCCTGGGCCCGCTTACACAGCAGGCCCCTCCAGTGGTTCCTGCTCCCGTTCCAAAGATCCGGAAGAAGCAACTTGAAGATCAGAGTCAAGGTCCCTCCAAAGGTCCTCACGTCTCTTCTCTGGTGGACCAATCCCGCCATCAACAGAGGCCACCTCTTTGGAGCCTCAAAGACTCACCGTCACTACCGCGCAAGTCTATCCGGTTGGGCGCTCATCTCAACTCACTCTCGGCGCAAGGCAAATGGTCGCCGACCGAACAAAGATGCAGCATCAACTGGCTAGAGCTCCATGCCGTCCATCTGGCTCTGCGCTGCTTCCCCAGATCCGCAGTCGCCATGTTCTCGTTCTCACAGACAACGTCACGGCCAAGGCCCATATCAACAGGCAAGGGGCACCCAGTCAATTCAACTGATGAGGGAAGCCGGCGCCTTTGCCGCTGGGCAGAGGCCAACCTCCTATCACTAAAAGCCGAACACATCTCCGGGATAGACAATACCCAGGCGGACTGGCTGAGCAGGGCCACGGTGGACCAAGCAGAATGGCGACTTCATCCATCCCTGTTCGAGGAAGCGTCCAGGATATTCGGCCTTCCAGTGGTGGATCTGTTCGCTTCCCATCCAACACACAACTTCCACGGTTTTTCTCCCGGTATCCGTCTCACGGGCGGAGAACCACAATGCTCTGCGCTGCCCATGGCCCCAGGGCTCCTATATGCCTTCCCTCCGCTCCCGCTAGTGCCCAGAGTCATTCAGAAACTCATTCAGGAGAGGGCAGACCTTCTCCTGGTGGCTCCCTATTGGCCCAGGCGACCGTGGTTTGCGGACCTCCGCAACCTCATCGGTAGCGCCCCATGGCGGATCCCCGGACAGGGTCTCCCTCTCTCAGGGGCCCCTTCTACATCCGGAGCCTCAATGGCTACAGTTAGCCGCCTGGAAGTTGAGCGGATCCGTCTGACTAGCGAGAACCTATCAAGCCATGTCATCGACACTATTTTGGCTGCCAGGCACCCTCCACTACACGAATTTATGATGCCACTTGGAAGGGGTTCTGCAAGTGGTGTAGTGGGTCCCAGGTTGACCCTCTCTCCCCTCCGTGGCTCAGATTCTGGAATTTCTTCAGGAAGGCCTTCGCAAGGGGCTTGCACCTAACACCCTGAGACGACAAGTCTCTGCCCTCTCAACAGTGGTCTCCTGTGATAACTACGGCTCCCTTTCCCATCACCCCGGGTTAGATCCTTCCTTAGGGGTGCCACCAACCTGTGCCCTCCACTGTTCACAGGGTTTCCACATGGGACCTCAACAAGGTCCTAGTTTCTCTTACACGTTCTCCGTTTGAGCCTTTGAGGGAGTCATCTCTTCAGTTCCTCACCTTTAAGGTAGTTTTCTAGTAGCCATCACTTCTGCTCGTCGAGTGTCGGAATTAGCAGCTCTGTCAGTCAGGAGCGATCTATGTGTGTTCCATGCAGACCGGGTCGTCCTGCGGCCTGACCCCACTTTCCTACCCAAAGTTAACTCGCCCTTCCATAGATCTCAGGAACTGGTTCTACCAATTTTTGCCCTAGACCCTCCGGGAACAGGGGAGGTTCTTTGGCACACCCTAGATGTTAGACGGGCCTTGCGTATATATATTAAGCGCACTCAGTCCTTACGAAGGTCGGAATCTCTTTTCCTGTCCTTTCAACCCAAGACACTAGGGCTCAAGGTTTCTCCTTCCACTATCAGCCGCTGGATCAGGGCGACCATCGCCAGGTGTTACCTTTCCCATTCTCTGCCGGCACCGGTGGAATAACTGCCCATTCCACCAGGAGTGCAGCCACTTCAGCGGCCTGGGCCACACAAGCCCCCATTGCTGACATTTGTAGGGCAGCCACCTGGGCCTCTCCGTCCCCCTTTATCAGGCATTACAAGATCGACACGTATGCCTCAGCTGAGGCCTCCTTTGGCCGGCGGGTATTACAGAGGGTTGTCAATGATCCGGAGGGGCCTTCGGGCCAGACGGAGTCCCACCCATAGGACAGCCAAGCTTTGGTATGTCCCACAGTCTGGATGCTCCGAGCGGCTCGAGGGAGAATGGGGTGTTGGTCCTTACCTGATACGCCCCTTCTAGGCGAGCCGCGAGGAGCATCCAGCCCCACCCTAGCATCTCCGTCTGGTGGGGACTCCTGTTTTCAGCCAAGGAGCCAATAGTTGATTAGATAGGATTAATACTTCTCTTCTCGTCAAGATCGCAAAAAACTGGGGAGACGCTGCGCGATGCCACGTGGGAGGGGCGGAGCGTTTCCTCGTCTAAAGCTCAGCCTGAAAGAAGAGGACTCAGAGCACATCCCACAGTCTGGATGCTCCTTCGCATGGCTCGCCTAGAAGGCGTATCAGGTAAGGACCAACGCCCCAGTCTAGGCAGTTCAAAATGAATATAAAGATTTATTGCAAGCTTATGCTCTCGACAAAAATCTGAACTACTAATAGTCAAAGCAAATTGGCGGTAGATAAGTGTCAATGGAATTCAAGATGGGCTGGATTTAGATCTCTTGTGGGTGCAAAGGGACTGATAATGCATTTGACTCAGCCTGGTAATCTCCTACATTATATTTTCACACCAAAATGCTTTTTCATCAGTTCTGGGGGACTTATTATCAGTCACCTTTTATACAATCAAATACTGAGCATTGCCAGAATTTAGATATATTTCTTATGGTCCTTTGTTGACCTAGCATGCAAACCCTTGGTATAGTGATTCTCAACCAGTGGTGAATGCATGACAGATTGGACTCAGCAGTAATCTAGGGGAACATTAAAAATCACCAGAACTTAAAGTCCAACTTAAAGTCCAATAAATACAAGCATATCATAGTAGGGATTTCAAGTGAAGATGGCTGACTGACCAGTCTGGAAAGCTCTCCTTCAGACTGAAGCTTTTTCAGCTTATACTAACAGGATACTGGGTTCCATGAGTTCTCCTGGTTTAGGAAGAGCCCCAGATTCTGCATACATTGGCGATCTGCAAGAAAACTATTGAGTGATGCTCCTAAGTAGCCAGGTGAGTCACCCATAAACTGGGAAGCAGGTGACTTCATTATTGAAAAAGCAGCCATTTTGGAGTTTTTCAAGTGGACAATAAGTCTTGTCTTTCATGTCTTAAATACTTTGATTCTTATCTTTATTAAGCTAAAAGTAGCTTTTCAGTGATAGTCTGTTAATTCTTTTTGAATATATACACCATTTGGTAGATATTGATATTGATAGGAGGATTGCTGGAGGTAAGCTAAGATGTGCAATATTTGTTCTTTCTAATTTTGATGAGGAAACATAAGGAGTTTTACTTTCTCATTTCCATTAATTTGCCACTTCTTTTGACGTTGGGAGTTATAATTTTCAATTTTGGATTGTTTGTTGTGGGAGGCTGAAATCTTCCAATTTTAATGGATTCTGGTTGACCAGCTGATCTACAAAATAACCTTTTTTTTTTTCAAAAAAGATTTATTCTTTGACCATTAGAGACAGCTAAAGAATAAAAGAAGACGAAGCAACATGGAAGGAACCTAAACCAGATAGATAGCAAAAATTATTTGAAGGAGTATTTAAACAAAACAATTCACTCTATAGACTAACTATGTCATGAAAGAGGAGCAAAAGGAACAAATTAGTTAAATAATTGGAAGAAGGATGTGTAACCCAGGATTTTGCACCCAAGTGCAGAAAGTTACCAAATCACTGTGGCTACTGCACAAGTAGCAAAGTATTTAATTATAATGCAAAGGATTTAATTATAATTTTGAAATATAAACCCAACACAAACAGGCCCTACTGTGAAGATGGTTTAATTACAAGCCCCCTAGTGCAACTGAAAGAAGAAGAGTAACAAGTAAATCTACAATTCCCAAGAAACAAATTTGGAAATTCCACTTCAAAATCAAAATGAAAATTGACAATTTTAATATACTTGTTTTAAAAATCGTATTTCATATTTCTGTTGAGAAAAAGAGAAAATTATATTTATTTAACAGAATTTCAAAAGAAGATAAATATTTTATTTTATGAGAACAAGCTGTAATGAGTGACTTAAATGTATTAATTGGAGTAAGGATGGATTTAATTACATAAATAATTAAAAATAGTTCCAGTGCATTCTTTTGCGCTTATATGGGTTTGAGAATGGAATTTTTTTTTGACCTTTCTTTTTTTTCTTTTTTATATATAACACTTGAGCAATTTTTAAAATTTGTAAAGTATTATTGAAAGCGAATTTGAAAATATGTATGTTAAATGGAAGTTTAAAAGATGCCATTAGAACTAATTGATTTTAATTATTAGATGAATGTTTTAAAGAAAGGTATAAAGTCATAAAATGAATATGAAAGAGTTTTCCCTTCAAAGGTAAAATAGTTAATGTAGATGATGATAGTTTAGAAAGATTAAGAAGTGTAAATAGAAATATATATCATTTCCCACAACAATGGGGGGAGGAGGGAGAAAAAATGGATTTTATCAAGATGCCAATCAATGTAAACTTTTAAACAAAGAGATTGTATTTCATCTTGTTTCTTGGATATGGCTTTTGGTTTTTATGCTTGAAATAGAAAAAAAAAGAAATTTAGAATTTAGTTTGAAGGTTTAATAACTGTGTAGCTACAGAATAGGCTTGTAATAATTATAATGTACAAAGTTGAGGTCATAATTATATTACTATTTTACTGTGTTGGAAGAAAGTCAGAAGTCAACGTATTTTTTTCCTTTTCTCTGGGATCCTGCACTCCTCCATTTAATCTTTATTTTCATTGTATCTTATGTTATAATAAACATTAATGAAAGTTTCAAAAAAAAAAAAAGAAAAGAAAGAAAAACACCATGGTAATAAACCTGTACATTTTCCTGTATGGAAAAAAAATGCACTATTAAATCATAATAGGGCCTAAGAAAATCTGGCAACCACTATGCCTGGGAATGCAGATTTGTTTTTTTAACACTATCATCTTTCTCCCTCTCCTTCTCCCCCTCCGTTTTGTAATTTTCTATATTTCATTACTAAATACGTAAACATCTCTGTCTAGTTCATTTTTAATATTGTTTATTTGATCTAAAGCAGAGACGGGCTGCACATAATGTAACAACCAGTTTGCCTAATGCGGAACTGAAAATGTGAGCGCGCATGCACCCACCCGCTTGCGTGCAACAAAAACATGGGAATTTCCTGCGTGCGGCAGCTGCAGTAAGTAGAGCGGATGAGGCACAAAAATCAGCTGGGCTGCATGGGCGAGGTGAATGAGCCAGATATACAGGACGGGATAGCACCAGGGCAGGTGGGCAGGCCCAGCCGGTGGTTGGAACTACTGGTACAGGCGAGCCAGTCCGAACCAACAGCAGTCCACCACCGATCTAAAGTTTTAATCATTTTGCCCAGTGTTATGTCATCTGTAAATGACATATGATATGATAAATATGATAAATGCCCCCTTATCACTGATGAAGCCCATGATGCATTATTCTTCAATGAGATTGCTGCTTAGCCTGTTTGCTGCTGCTTAACACTATCCCTTTAGATTTCAAAGTTTAAAAATAAGATTATTTTTTCTTGCTAAGCACAGGGTATGTGCATGCCATATTGTATTTAGGATGTAAATAAGGCAGCCTTTCTTTTTCCAAGTGGGGTGGGGGTACCAAAACTCTCCTGCTGCTTTTGCTAATATATTAATTTCATAAATATTTCATAGGGAGTAAGTTGCTTTCATAGTTTGTTTGGATGTTTCCTTTATGGCATGTGTACATTTTTTAGAACCCAGTTCACCCATCATGAACAGGATTCTAAAAACACCCCACACAGCCTTAGACATTAAAAACGTTCCCTAACCTGCTTAAAAACCCAAGTTTTTGAAAAGAGTCTTATTATGAGATTAAGACAAGGCACAATCCTAGAATGTAGCAACAAATGAAATGCTGAAAATTAAAAGGAACTGTAATGGAACATTTTTATTTAAGAACAAAACAAAGGCAAATTTAAACAGGGCAAATAAAAATCATTCCAGGGGAAAAAATCATTTAAGCTATGGAAGATCAATGATTAATGAAAAAATATATATACTGGCCTTAAATAATTTACAGTTCACTTATAAGTTTGCTATCAGTGTTCCAGCCCTGAGATAATATAAATATATGATCATAATAATAAAATTAGCTTTTTTACAAGATAGTGTATCTGAATTAATTTGTAGCTTATTGAGCAAAATATGGCAAAATGATCTGTTCTGGACAAGAAATACTATAAGTGCTGCAGGTATTAACAATGAAACAAAATTTTCAGAAAAAACATGTATATCTATGGAAGAGAAGGATAGAACAGCTCTGAATGAAAATGATTTGATTTTGTGGAATGGAATTGATAATGCATCCAGGAAATTGAAGGTGTAGGCTTAGTTGTAAATGAAAGGGCTAAAATTTGTGCTAGAAAGTATGAATTTGCATTATTTAGATTGTGGTGAGTGCAAATGGAAATAAATCTATAGGTGGGTGATAGTTGAATGTTATGCTCCAGTGAACACAGAAGAGGGAAATATGGGAAAAATTGTACGGCGTTCTGAATGAATGTCATTGTGGGTAGGAGGGGAAGACTATCTGACAGGTGACATGAATAGATGGATAGGAACATACATAGAATGGATAGAATATACAAAACATCATTGGGGCATTTAGAGAACAGAGTCTGCTGATATCTGGGTTTGAAAAAGATTTATTCTGCATATGTGTAAAGAAAATACATATTTGTAGGGCAATGGAATAGCGGTGCATGCTATATTTTTCTCAGGAAAATCATTAACAGCTCAAAACAGTTGACTTCAAAATCACAATAGCCTTGATGGACTTCACCACCCATCTGATAGGAGCAGCACTAAAGTAAGGAGTATGATAAATTATAAAATGTTTTTATGCAAAGAAGCGGCTGATTTCTGGATATATTATGAGCAGTGCATATAGGAATAAAGCATGAGTCAGAATAAATGAAATGTAAGTTCAATCACGGGATGGGATGAAAACAAGGATGATTTTCAAAGATAAAAAAAGTATAGACAAGTGTAGCAAATAGTAATTTAATCGAGTTAAGTTTTGCTTCCTTTCCCCCCCTTATCTTACTTCTCCTTATTCCTTTTCTGCTGTCAGTGTAACATTGCTTCCCCCCTCCCCAAGGTAATAGGTATGTATGTATGAATTCTTACTATGCCACTGCAATGTGAAGTAAATTTCTTAAAAAATATAGCAGGTCTAAATTGTAATTCAGTAGCACAAAGCAACTGCTAACATTTTAAAGAGCATTGCCACAAGAGAGCTTTGTTTGATATAATATGCATGGTAATCTAACTAGTAGCATAATCAATGTGGGTTCCATTTTATACAGTGCATCTGATGAGAAATAAATATTCCTCTGGAAGTACCAATGCTGTCTTGTTTTATAAGATAGACTGAATTGACCATGGAGGAATAATGGAGCAAGAAGATCGCGAGGATTTTTGATAGTCTTTACTGGGAGACTGCTATTTTCAGCAGAATACAGTATAACCTTGCCTTATTCCATTCTTCAGCAAACCAATCTAATCTTAAAACACCAATCCACAAATGCTGTGAATCCAGCAATCCTCTTCCAGTTCTTTTTCAGGGACTGATACTGGCTTCATGCCAAGTGTGTATGCTTCTAAAGGGTTATATCCCAAGCGATTAGACTTATAGGGTTCTTTTAAAGCAATGCTCCTTAGCGAAACATCTTCAGAGTGTTCAAATCATAAGCGCAAGTTTCCTGCAATGTTTACCCGGTTGTCTTACTCCCACAGGGTGTTGTTAGACTATTGCTGCAGGCAACAAAAAGCTATCTTTAAGCTATCTTTTAAAAAGTAAATTAATGCTTCAAAGTCTCATACGTTTTCTCAGTACTTCACAGACACCGAGATTCTTTCATATGGTGTAATGCACAAAGAAGCCTAAAATCTATTCTATGACTGCCAATGTATCAAAGGGCACTATAGAAAGGGGAGGGGGAATACAAAAATAAGATGAAGAATAAAACAGTGACTACACTTCATTTAATGATAGTTAAGTTAAAGCAAATGTTGTCTACAGTTAATTCTACTAAAAAGCAATATAAACAACAGTGGCAGAGCTTAAAATAATTTTGTGGCCTGTACTCTTCACTGCAGGTCTTCTGCCCCTTTAAAGGCTACCGCAGTTAATCTCAGTGTCTCCAACGGCCGAAACAGCTGGGAGCCTCCCAAGCCAAAGTGCGGGAAGGAGGTGAGGATGGTATTCAAACTCCTCCCGCAACCAGAACCTTAGTACCTTGTAGATCGGCCCTCAGCCGATCCCAAGTCCAACGACTGGGGCAGAGCCCTGGCCACGTTGCAGTTTGACAGCTGTCAAAGTGGTAGACCGGTTCTGGCTTGCAATAAAATTCAGGATTGGATTTTATTCCTATTTTTCCAATCCATTTGAAAGGATTTGTTAAATTTGCTAGGAGAAGAAATTAACATGTAGTCCAACAAGCTGACTGAGTCATTTTCTGGGGAGGTTCCTTGCAGCAGAGGGAATGTCATCAAAGTTCTGACAGACTCAGTCCAATCGCAGGCAGAGACTGATCACCCAATCCTGAATGCTATCTCCACCACAATGGAGAACCCAAACTCTGTGCATTCTAAATTTAGGAAAGGGGCATCACAAAACAATCACATTTTAGGAAAGAAAAAAGTTTCCCAAAATGCTTGATTGTGGCCTACAGCACTATATACTATTTGGTACTTTATTTGATATAAGAGTGAGGCTTGCATATATTTATTCCTGTTTACTTTGTAGAACATTATAAAGCATACACACATATTTCTTTATTTCACATGGCATCTTATGTATTCCTGTAATAATCACATACTTGATCCACTTGGATTAACAAATAATTTGTTAACAAAGGAAAAATAGTACAGAGTAAGTTATCTTTGAAACAATAAAAGCTTACTACTGGGAAGAAACTTGTTAGATAAAGCTGTAAAACTAATGTCAACTTGCCTGTTTCCCGTTGAAATAAAACACCAACCTCAAAGCAATCAGATGGTTGTCATCAATTAAACTCACCACTTCAAACTTGCTTCAAAATGCAAGTTTGCCATTGCCACGTACTGTTTAAAAAGATGCATTTCATTACCAGCGTAATTGTGTCTTGAGTATAGCTGCATCTATGTTCTCCAGTTATTGGAGTCTTCCATTGCAGATATTCCATATTTGGCATTCCTACTAGCCAACATATTAGCTGAGAATTATTCATAATTGCCCGATACTCTAATCCCTTCCACCCAATGGTGGGATTCAAATTTTTTTACTACTGGCTCTGTGGGCGTGGCTTGGTGGGCGTGGCAGGGGAAGGATACTGTAAAATCTCCAGCCAGAGGTGGTATTTGCCGGTTCTCCAAACTACTCAAAATTTCCACTACCGGTTCTCAGGAACTGGTCAGAACCTGCTGAATATCACTTCTGCTTCCACATCTGATAAATATATGAGAGCATCTTGGCCAAATCTCTAAACAGGGAAAACTTTCTTCTTGAGGTTAAACTTAAATGGAGGAGTTTGCTGCTGGAGGTTCTTTTGAAACCCCCTGAGAGCAACCACATAGGAATGAACAATCTAACACTCCAGCCAGTTGTCCATTCCAAGCACAGATTAAGGATTTGTTCACCAAATTCTCAGGGAAAACCTCAAACTCTCTCTGGAGCCCCTTGGAGTCCACCAATTATCTGGGGTCGGCAGATCGAATGGACACTGTGTTGTAGAGCGGCGGAGATACGAGGCAGACTCAGAGCGAACAGTTAAAGACTTTATTCAGGGAATAAAGGGTTGCCGCGGCTGCCGAGGCTAACAAGGCAGATCAGCTGGCGGCAACAGCTGATGCCGTTTGACAGCTCCTTTTATAGCCGGCTGTCAAACGGCATCAACCAATGGGAGCGATCGGCGCTCCCGCCAGAACGGTGGACCTGAGTGGGGACCGCCATCAGTTCTGTGAATACCACACGCTGTCTCCCTGAAGGATTGATGCTATGAGTAAAAGTGTGAGCAGGAAGTAATTGACCATGGCAATGGGCTGGTGTGAATGTATTCCACTGCCAGATCTCATCTGATAAAAATTATCGGGATAAAGATTATGTTTTATGCAAAATAATGATAGTTCTAGGCAGTGGTGGGGTTCAAATTTAACTGGCGGAAGATGAGCAACTGAAAGTTCACATTTACTTCAAATTGTCAGTCAAAGCTACTCACTCCAGTCCCTATTACCCTATTGAACTACTACATGCTTTTGAGGCATCAGCTCTGACAAAGAGAACAGTGAGACGTCAAAAAGATGTCAAAAACACTAGCAAAGTGTAGGAACTTTCTGTATCAAGCCTTTATCAGTAACAATAGCAATTACACTGCACCTTCTGGAGATACCCTTTTACTTCCTAGGTGATTTAAAACAACGGGTGCTGCATGTCGAAACAAACTAGCAGGCCACAAGCAGCTTGAAAGTAAAACTTTGGAAACTTCAGGAAAACTTCTACATTTATAAATTAATGTTTTAATTTTCTCAGTTTAACTAGTGTGAATCTTTATAGATTTTAAACAATGCTCATTAAATAACAAACAAAGGCATTAATAGCTGAAGGTACATGGAATTCATAAGTAGTACAAATGTAGTTAAAGCCATCTTGTTTTGAGATAAATTTCTATTACAATTCATAGGTAAAATTGTTTTAAAATTGTAAATTAGCACAAATAATACCAACAAGTTACTAAAACAAAGTATGGAATACAGATGTGAAAAGTAGCAGCTACAATCTTTTTTTAAAAAAATCAAATGATTAGTTTCTTGCTTCACCTACTACATTCAATTCCCAATGAAGAGTTGCAAGATATCTTGCAACTCTTCGCTGGTAATTGATAAAATATCTTAAGCCATGGTGTAAGTGAAACCAAAGGAACCAAAAAGAACAAAAATTGAAATATATCCCAAAAGGCTTTTTATTCAAAATCTGCTAGTGTTATAAACACAATTTCAGTTGATTTTAGGAACTAATGAAGCAATGCAGAAATACTCTAGAGAAATTTAGAAGTAAAAAAATCTCTAGGACCAGTTGGATGTTATTATAGGGTATTATAGCTAAAATATTCTTGGCTCATAACAGAAATTCTGATTAAATTCAGTTGCAATAAATACCTTACTATAAAATTAGCAACTGTGTTATGTGAAAGGTAAAGAAATACATTTTTGAATATGTTGAAAACCTATCAAATATGAACCATTTAATATTTTTCACATATATTTCAAAGTTTCAGTTCAATGTGGGTTAAATTCAGAAGTAAGCCTCACTGAGTTCTACAGGACTTTAGCTTAAATAAATGCTGACTCAAAAGTGAATAATTCAATAATAATAGTTTCATATTCTTGTCACTATTAATGCCTATAGAACTGGACTTTATCCTGCATATTTCTGAATTAGTGTTATATGAAAGAAGAATCATTGTTTAAGAATCAAAAGAAATTAGATAAATCAAGAAACATAATTCCTAATAAATAACAATCCCCATTAAATACACCTACCTATCATCTATCCATTCAATCACATATTTTATTACATTTCTGATTTTTATGCAAGATTCATAAAGTCTTCCTTTGCATAAATCATTATTTCAATCTTTTTATTAATGCAGCTTTCTCTCTAAATTTCATTCAAGGGTATTTTTTTTCCTAACAAATGAATTATTTTATATATATGAGAGTCTGCACTGGCAAAAAAGTAAATGTATACAGTATACACTGAGCACAGAATGATTAACCTTTTTTCTGGCTGGGACAGTATTCCAGAAAGAAGCAACATTTGCACCTAATGCTTTGAAGGAAAGAGGCTCTGCCTGAACATGCACACAGAGAAAGCCCAGAGTATATTCTGAAACTTGAACCAAAAAAAAAAAAAAAAAAAAGAGAGACAAGGCTGCTTTAATGAATTATGGAGATATCTGTACATCCTGTGATGCATTTTAAAACATCACTTTGCAGAACTTTAGACTTCATAATTCTATGTGGCCTGTTACAAAAGCTGACTGAGGTTTAAGGAAATTGATATGTATAAATCTGATCATATCAAATTACTAAACGTTCAGCTTAGACCACAATTGAGCCCAAAGTTTCTGTTGTTAAATGAAACATAAGTGAGTTTTGTTCCATTTTACAACCTTTCTTGCCACAGTTGTTAAGTGAATCACTGCAATTGACAAGTTAGTAACCCGGTTGGTAAGTGAACCTGGCTTCCCTGTTGACTTTGCTTGTCCAAATGTTGCAAAAGGTGATCACATGACCTTGGTACACTGCAACTGTCATAAGTATGAACTAGTTGCCAAGCATCTGAATTTTGATCACATGATCACAGGGATGCTACAAAGGTTGTAACTGAAAAATGGTCATAAGTCACTTTTTTCAGTGCCATTGTAACTTTGAACAGACACTCAACGAACTGTTGTAAATCAAGGAGTATCTGTAGTCTCAAAAACTACATACAGAATTAATGCTACTTCAGAGGGCATGTGTATACAAATTACTTGTGGGAATGCCTGTTTTTTTTTTCAATTGCCAGTTTTACGGGACTCAGTGTAACACTCTGCGTTCTTAATGGAAATCTTAAATCTATCTGGCCCCAATTTTAGAGGTATGTACAGAAAAACAGTTTCCTTGGCAAGGTTTTTCAGAAGTGGTTTGCCACTGCCTCCTTCCTAGGACTGAGGAAAGTGACCAGCCCAAAGTCACCCAACCAGCTTTCTGTCTAAGGTGGAACCAGAATTCACAGTCTCCTGGTTTCCACTCTGATGTGTTAACCACTACATCAAACTGGATCTCATTATAGGTATACCTGAAACCAAAATCAATCTGTGGACTGAAGGATTCAACATTCAATAACAAAATGAGCAGGGAATGTGAAAGCATCAGAAACACATACGGTAAAGGTGAAAAAAGGTTCACCAAATCTATCTGACTTCTTGTGGATAGAGAGTATTCAAATGACATGTGTAAATATAGAAAGTAAGCATGTGAACAATATTCTTAAGTCTCCTCAGAGAGCCTGGAATTTATTTTAAGATACTTAAACCTGAGAGTTTCATCATGTCAATTTTCACTGCAATGGATATCTTTAAAAAAAAACCTAACAAGTATATAGGAGACAAAGCTTTTAAATAGGTAAAAGTTTAATACAATACAATCTGATGCTAAATAGTATTAAAATTAACAATTAATTAGTTCCTTTGAGAAAGACATTCTATAATTAGCAAGAATGTCCCTCTTTTTTACAGTAAATTTTATCCCTGGGCTGAATTACATATAAAGTCACCTTGGCACATAGGAGAATACAGGCTGATAGTGCTTTTGATATTTGGGTCCCAAGCATTTGAAACTAGCTACAGCTTGATTTAAGAGGCAGCCATGAGCTCTGTTCCCTTTCTTGGAAATAATATCTGACTCTTGTGTGAATCCTGTTTGCATAAGAGACCTTGAAAATCTGACCTTCTGACTGACTAGCTGACAACTCAGACATGGCTCTCAGAACCTTGGACTGATTTTGGACTATTCTTCTGCAGAGTTCTTTTAAAAGCAAATCATTCAGGCCAGCTGGTCGGAGACCCTGTTTTGATTTGCATGCTTTCATTGTGGTTATCTCTTTGACCTTGAGTAAACTATGAGCTACCATAGCAACTGTGTGTGACTACTTTGGGTTTCAGTATTTGAAAACCAAAGTAGGACATGATGAAGCTGGCAAACTTAAAAAACAAGAACTATTTGGAATTCTGGAAAGATCTTGCTTTTGTACAATCTCAAAAGCCTGTCAAAGCAATTCTTCTGTTCTAGTTATACTTTCAGTTATTAAGGTAGGGTCTCTTGGTCTCTTTCTTATAATTCTACCTCCCCTGGGTTGAGAAATCTCTTTAGCAACAGTCCTTTTTCTTCCTCTACTTTCCAGAGTCTCACACTAGAGACTCTTAGAATTCTGTCACACTAAGAAACTCCAGAAAGTTGAGAAATTAGTTTCTCAGAAGGACAAGAGGTCCCACTGGTTCAACTAATGCATTCAACAATTGCTTTGAAGATTTTGTTAGGCATAGTTTGTTTATTCTTCAGATGTTTAAGCCAACTTCCTCCCTGGCTGACCTACATCTGTTTGGCTCAGTAAAAATGTTTAAAGTTCTGCCTAGCTTACATACATCTTTGGCTGACAGCTCTGTTTTATACAGTAGCTCTAACTGTCAGCTCTGAAGCATCCATCTTTTCTATTCCACAGAAAAGATGAAAAACTTAATACTAATATTGTGGTTCTTTTTTAGCTTTCTTTTTAAATCTGTAACTTTTCTCTTATTTACTCCAGGAATCATATTGACACTCAAAACAATTCTCTATAACGATTTAGACTATGCAGTATTTTAGGAATTAATTGCTACATATAATCTGATAAATGTGCTCCAAATATATATCTAGCATGTTTTAAATGAAATAAAGTACTTATTGCTACTTATATACCCAAATCCATAAAAAATATAAATGGCTTTGTATTAAAAATGTAAAAAAGGCAATTTTATTTTAACATATTTTAAATTTAAATAAAATGAAATCCAAACATTTAAGTTTGATACTTAAAGGCTAAATTGAACTCAGAAGCAACCTTGAAGAATTCAGATGTGGTGTTTTAGGACCTAACAGCTGAAACAGGCTTGGAGTTGTAACAGTCCATACAACTGAAGACTAACTCCCAAACTCTTCCACCCAGAAGCACTTTGGGTCTTTATTTCCAATGTTCTTGTTTGGATTGGAGACTTGATAATTCACTCTACCAACAACAACATCAAATATGAAGTGCGCTTTTGCTGTTGCAACCATTATTGCTTCTCAGCTTGCCAATGAACCAGGGTGGAGGAAAGGGGGAGATAGAATGTATGCTCCAGACATCCGTGAGAGCCAAGGACTGTTTGCCAAAGCCAGACTTTTTCTCATAACAATACAATGAGACTCAATTGGACAATGTGACCTGTTCTAATAAGGGTAATGAGAATCTATACTTTAATTATGTGGGTTTGTGTGGGAATTAGCTAGATCTGGTTTGGCACTCAACAGTTCCGAAATGATGTACTCAATAAAATTTTGCATTCAGAGATTGGATCATCTCGACCGTGTTTGCTTTGTTCCATGTCAGTCAGAACGTTGACAAATTACCTTTCAGGAGGTTCCTTCTCTTCATGACCTCTATGGCTATTAGTGTGTTGGAGTTCTCACAAATCTAATCATTTCTACAAGACTTCCTCTTGGCCATGAAGAATACAGGAGTGGAATCAACACCTCTCCTCCCATATTGGGAGAGACCAATCTCACAAGAGATAATTAAAATGTAACTGTTACATTTAACTTGAAATATTACAATCCAAAACATTTAAAGGTGAAAAAGAATTTCTTTAAAAAAGAAAATTCAGAAGATAATGTGATATTCCAAATATAGATAAGATACTGATCTACTATAAATAGGACTTCCTCACTTCACAGTTCCAGTAAAGGGACAATTGATTTTCAAGAATCATTAGTATTATTACAAGAAGATTCTGAGTAGGAAAATAAATTACTGGATATTCTCGAATATGCTATGAAACTATGAAAAAAGGCTGAGACAAAACACATTTATTGAACTTATATACAGAAAGAAAGACGAGATACACAGAAACAAAAAAGATCAATGAAAGCCTGGCTCAAACGTATTTGCTGAATTCTACAGAAATAGCATTTTTTCCCTTAAAATAGATACACTCACTTCTTTTTAACTGGACTTCCTTTGTCCCTAGAAATTCCAACATATAATCTGAAGGTTAATCCCCTCTTTTATCAGCCTCCATTCAGCAACCTTTTTTCCCTTTTCCATTCCTGCTTTATTTTAGAAGCAAAGTTTTCATATCTAGGCAAGGGAAAAACAGTGTGTGCCTACATAACAGAGAGGGCATCTTTCTCTTATTGAGATGTTCGTTTTATGTACTGAACATAGTGACAAAGAGGGTAGACAAATGACAGGATTTGAGTCTCCTGCACAATAAACAGCACAGGATACCCCCTCAAGGACAAAGGAGATGCACTGAATTAACACTAACACACTCTGAAGCATCCTGTTGCACCCTGGTGGAACCTGCTTAAGTGAAACATGCATTTTTCTAGGGTTATATGACTACTGTGCAACCCTAGCAAAAAAAGAAACAACTTTTAAAAGGAGGCATCAATAAAGGAGGCATGCTTGCTCTGAAGAACCCTCCTTGCTTTGGATCCAAAGAACAGATCCCTAAACTAAATTTTCTGCAAAATGCTGAGTTACATAAAAGTCACTTCAATATTTCAAGCAGCTCCTGAACACGTGCTTTATTAGACCTATCAGCTCAATAAGCATTCTGCCAGCCAGAGAGAAGGATCAGGGATGTGAGAGAACAAATTTTAAGATTTACCAGATGAGACAAGTTATATTATTACAAACAGTGACAACTATGAACAGTATAAGGAGAAAAGCCAAAAACTTGGAGATGTATAGGTTGCTCTCATCTATCCTTCTGGTGCAAGAAAAGGATCAGGAAGGGAGAAGAAGAATCAGTTATGACTGTTATAAACAAAAAGTGCTGATAGGATTTGATGTGAACGATCTGGATGATGCACTGGAAACACGAGATAGGTTGCATTACATGAGATGGGTTGCATTGCAAGGTTTGATAAAAATGCATTTGGCTGAGATGGCTTTAAAACTGAAGGATGCTGAAGTTAAAATTAAAAAATTCTTGAACGGGTCTTAGATGCAGACTTTTGCTTCAAAGAGGTCTATAAAACCTCTCAGAAAATAGGAAGAATAATACTTTTTGATTGTTATGGCCTTTGTAATCGCTACGTTAGCACTTTAAGAAAGAATTTATTTTCAAAACTGTCATTCAGTTCTAAATGCGGGACAGCAAATTTATTTAGGCAGTTAAAGGATACAGTTCAGAGGTGGTATTCAGCAGGTCCTGACCAGTTCTGGAGAACAGTAGCGGAAATTTTGAGTAGTTCAGAAAATCGACAAATGCCACCTCTGACTGGAGATTTTACAGTATCCTTCCTCTGCCATGCTCACCAAGCCACGCCCACAGAATCGGTAGTAAAAAATTTGAATCCCACCACTGATACAGTTTGCTTAAAGTTCAAGTAAAGGAACTTGGTGATGCTTTGCAGGGAGTATTTAGATTAAAATGAAACGAATAAATAAATATAATAGTATTTCTATCAAGGGAAAGTGTGGGATAATGCTTTCCAAGAGTAAAGTGCAGGTTTTTTTTTCCAAACAGGCATAAAGTAGGGGTGATAAACAACTGCTGGAAAAGAAACTCTGTCAAATTTCATCCTTCCTAGGAAATTCCTCACTTGTCTTTCTGATATCTTCTTTCCTTAAGTTAAAAGAAATGGTGGAATCAATTGCTGACCTGATGCAAAGTAATAGGGAAGCCTTGGCAGAAATAGCAGGAACTTGGGAGGGAAATTAGTTCTTTATTTTAAGGATGTTAAAACCTTACTGAACAAAGGTGCTCAGCACCTTGAAGAAGCTTCTTGGATGAGAAGTAAAACATCTTCAAAGAAAAACCAGAAAATCCAGTTGCTTCTTGAAAAAAGCACCTTTGGGACAACCATGACTGGATGATTGAGAGTCTTCATAACTCTCATAGACTTACTGTAATTAAATATGGATTTATAGAAAATGAATTTTAATAACCATAGAACAATGATATGTAGGATTCCATAAGCAAGAAAAAGTAATGAGAATAGGAGTTCAAAATGTCTAGAGTTCCTTAAAATTTACTAGAGTGCATTTGCAAGTCCCATCTTAGAGGGGAATATTTTAAAAAACATTGACTTCAAAGTCCTTATTTCTTTGGCCTTTTATTGAAGATGAATTATAAAAGCCCATGGTGATTCAAGGATTTGTCTCCTACTTCACTGTCAGAGTTCCAGTGATTCATCAGTGATAACTGAGGAAACTTTAAAACTCTGAATCTCGATTTTGGAAAGTATTAAGGATCCCATTATGAATTTCAGATTAGAATCCACAAAACAAAACCTAAAAAGGAAGTGATAGTAACATAGTGTAGTACATGAATAAAGGATTAGTAATTTCAAATGATTATTTGAATATAAGGCTAGGTGCACACATGCTTATTAATGTCATTAGAGGTGGTAATATGTGTAATCCATCATTATAAAATGGAGAATGAATATATTCCAGTGGGGTTTTTTGGCCACAATACAGAAGTGCCTTCTTCTGCAATGTTTTCCAGATCCTCAATTTGGCTTTTTATTATTGATCTTCCATCCAAATAAAAAAATCCTATTTGGTTTTCCTAAGATCAGCTAACTCAATTTTCATATTTTTTCAAATGAATATATCAACATCTAAGCACTCTTTATGTGTATGTAAATCCATGTTTAGGGTCATATCCATTACACATTTCAAATATTTCAGTCTAGAACCATAATATGAACCTCTGAGGGGGAAAAAAATCACACGTCATGCAGATAACAAAATTCTGGTATAGTTCCACGATAAGCATATATTCACTAATAATGGTGTAGTTTATATATACCATGCCACCAAATTCAGTAAAATTAGCCTGCTCTTGCAAATAATTTTCTGAAGCCTACAAAGGGGGGGAAAAGGTTATTATTTTGACAACAAGGCCATTAGAAAACAAACAAGAGGAATTCAAGTGTTTATTTCTTTCTGCAGAGTGAAAAAAAAATCAATCACACAACACTACAAATCATGTGGGTACATTAATTATGAAATTTCACCTCTTGGTTTTTTTTTCCTCAAGCATTCTGTAAGTTTGATGAAATAACCTATTGTGAGTAATCAACAATAATAACATTACTCTTGACAAGCCATAAATAATAATGAAATGAACATCTTAAGAATAACATTTGCAACAATACAGAGAAAAATAAAATGAGCAGAAAACCAGCCCATATCCTAAGCATATGGAGAGTAGAATCAAGTCTCTTTCAAGCTGAGATAAATTCCTGGTGATTTCATTGATACATTTGTATAGTGGTTTCTTTTTTAGAAATTTACCATTGTTTCTTGCCAGATTTTTTTTTAAACTTCCCAGTCTACCCTTTATCCTTGGAAGTCTCCCATCCAAATATTATCCTTGCACAGCCCTGCTTAGCCTCCAAATATGTTAGGCATTCTAGTATAGAGATTTTGGGTGTAGTGACTTACTGGTTTAAAATAAGACAAATTAAAACTCTACTTCCTCCTCTTGTTTTTAATAGTAATAAGATGTAATTCATATTTAAATGGAATTAAGGGACAGAAGATTATACAAAGGGAAGCTTTACCAAGTCCAATATATTCAAATATACTATTATTCATAAGCCCTTTTCTCTTCCCAAGCATCTCTTGACTTCTTGCTGATATTTGAAGACTTTTATCAGTACATACAGAAGAAAAACAACAACAGAAAAGTACTTAAACCAACAAAATTGTCTCATTATTACAGATAGCATATTTATTATGGAATAAGACTTTATGATCCTGGATTACAAAAGTTTAGCCTACAATTGATCTGTTTGTCTTTAAAGATCCATAAGAGATTATATTTTGTAGACTTCATAACAGAAGTTGATTCCCTGTTAAACTGTTAAAGAAGAGAACATATCACAGGAGAATAATAGCAAGTATAGATTTTTGCTCCAAAGTAAATTTCTACAGATGACACACTTCAGAAATTGTATTTCAAATTCCTGCCTCTGGCTGTCCTGGCAAGATGGTGCTGAGCAATTGCTGATACAGAAATGTCATTTTGCAGTTTCAATTATAATATAAGGTTCATGTGTGAGAAATGTAATATAGGGAATTTGCACACATTTTGCCAACCTATATATGAAACACAGCAGTAGCATTGGAAACAGGGTTAAGCAATGTACACTAGTGGAGCGATAAGCACCAAATTCAGTGAAGACCAAAATTGCAAACACAAATCTATTAATTTAAAACATTTTCTGTGCTCCTGCAACCAACATCATCTAACCAAATAATACAGTATATTGCTAGGGCATGATCCGAAGGATATGATATAACGCAGCTAAACAGGTATAGATTTGGAACTGAAAAGGAGACATCTGGGAACTGGACATATGGCACTTCATATCTTTCAATGGAAGAAAGAAAAGATATAAATATGCGAAATAAAAATATGCAGAAAATAATACTTCTACATTGGATAAGAAAGTCAGTTTGGTGTAGTGGTTAAGGTGCCAGCATAGAAACCAGGAGACCCTGAGTTCTAGGCAAGAAGCCAACTGAGTAATCTTGGACCGGTCCCCTCTCTCTCAGCCTTAGAAAGGAGGCAATGACAAACCACTTCTGAAAATTGCGCCAGAAAAAACTGCAGGAACTTGCCCGGGCAGTTGCCAGGAGTCAGAAACAGACTTGAAGGCATTCAAACAAAACAAAACAAAACAAGATAAAATGGGAACCCAACCTTTACTGATAGATAAAGGATGGCTTTAAATAAGGATATCATAAGAAGAAAGTCACTTTCTTATAACTATCTATTTTCATACAGAAATATACAGTACTTCTAACCTCAATGTAAGGTTAAAAAGAGAAAGATGTGGGTAAGGACAGTATGGCACACAAATCCTTTCCTAAGAAAGAGAAATAGATAGGACTTAACATTATCAAAAAATAATAATACCTATTTTTTCAGAGCTAACTCTTCCTCCCAGGTCCTCAGTGATCTCTAGGGATGAACCAAATGAATGGCAGTGATGAATATCTCGTAACAATAAAGGAGAAAACAATAAAGGAGAAAAGCAGGACTAAAAATTAATAAAGATAAAAACAAAAGTAATAACCAAAAACTTGATAAAAGTAAAAAAAAAAAAAAAACAATTGGAAAGGAAATTGGGATTACAAAGTGTCAAAAAACTTAAATATCTAGGAATTTGGTTAACGGGAAGATGCTCTTCCATAAAAGAGGTTAATTATATGAAATTACTTTCACAATTAAAGAAAGATCTGGCCAATTGGGGAAAATTACAACTATCACTATTAGGCCGAATAGCAGCCATAAAAATGAACATACTACCGGACTCCGGTTTGTCGGCTTCGCGAGCGGCAGGGATTTTAAGCTGCGCGATCCTGCCGCGCTAGCCGTTTTTGGGGCTCCGACCCAGCCGGGTACGGAGCTAGCCACCCTGCAGGGGCAGCTGAAGTAGGGGGATCCGGAGAAGGGTTTGGGGTGCTGCAGACTCCCTCCCTGGCCGGCAGAACTCCCTTTTCCCAGGACGGTGCAGCGGCGGTCTGTAATGGCCGCCACAAAGAAGCTGGCAGCCGGGTAAGAATGCGCAGGAGGAAGTGGAGAAAGTGATTGAGAGGAGAAAGTTTCTCTTGGTTCCTAGGACTCTAAGACATATCTAATAAAATTCCTGAAAAGTATGACTTTCTGAATAATACCTGCCAGAAGAGGAAAAAAGCGGCTGCTTGAAGGTGCTGAAAGGATAGCTTTCCCTCTTTTCCTACGGAATAAGTAACTGGATATTAAGAAACCTATTTTTTTAGGTGGAAATTGGTTTTAAGCGATGAGTGGGAAGAGAGAGGATTAAAAAGAAAATATTTGTATGCTAAGATTTGTTGGAGCAGATGCCTTAAGGATTTGAAGACTAGAATATATTGTAACAAGACTTTAAACAGATTTGGACTTTCTTTCTCTTTGATTGATATTACCCCAGAAGGAGAAAGTGAGAACTCTGCCTTGGTTTGGACTGATTGGTAACTTTGGGACTGTTTTATCTTTTTTATTTTCTTTTGAATATCCTGGTTGTTGTAAGAAGAAAGAAGGAGAAAAGAAAAGAAAAGATTTATAATGGCTCTTTCTGTTGAGGAACTAAGAAATGGTGTGGAAGAAGCCTTTCTTTTCTTAGAAATGGCGCTTACTAATTATCAACAAAAATTACAACAGATGAAGACAGCAGAGGAACAAGAAAGAAAGGAAGGAGCCATCTTTAATGAATCTCAGAATTTGATCCAGAAAAAAGGAAGAGAGAAAGAAAAGAAAAGAAGAGAAAAGAAGAAAACTAAAGGATTTAAGGACTTAAGATCTAAAAAAACATTTAAGAAAGGGAAAAATAAAGTGCAAAACCAATATGATGATTGTAAACAAAGGGGAAAAGAAATGCGACAGAGAAGGGAAGCCGGTAAGGCAGAGGCTAGAAGAAGGGGGGGTAGAAAGGTTTGTTGGGAAAAGAAAGAAAGGGAAAAGGTGGAGAAAAGCTACAACGTTTTGAAATTAAATGGAAAAAAGGAATTTTTTATGGATAATGGATAAAGTATAAATTTTTTTAAAAAAAAAAGATTTTGCAAGGTACATAAGATGAGATGGTAGTATTGCAATGGTTTAAGAGTTGATAAGAGATTAAAATGTTAAAATGTTTAAAAATGATTGGTTTTAAAACTTAATAATAGGAGAGGTTTAGAATATTGTTTTAATTAAAGAGTTTAGTAAAATTATGGTATTGATGTTATTATAAAATTTTATTATAGTATTTCTTTTTAATATTTGGATTTATTCTCTAATTATGCACTTAATTGTGTTGGATGTATTAGTTAGATAGAATGTACCAAGCAAAATCTGATTGGGTATTAGATATTATTTTAAAGATTAATTTGATTAACTTAGGGGGAGATAGAAAGGCATCATACTCTGATTAATGATTCCAGGAGAAACTGATTTTCTTTTTTTTCATAAGGGATGAGACAAAGGGATGATAAAAATGGACAAAAGATACAAATATAATGATTTAAACTAAGATGATTAATTAAGGTAGAATTAAGAAGTGTGAAATATGTGGAGAAGTTAATATAGAAGGCTTAGAATGGTAAATAAAATAAGTAATGATATGTAAGATGAGCATGAATATAATTGAAGTCCATGAAGAGAGAGACACCTGGGTCCAAGTTACTTTCCAAAAAGATATTTTTTTTATGTTTTGTGTGTTGTGTGTATATGTCTTTTTGGGGGAGAATTGGTAAAAACTTGTAGAAATATAGAATGAGAATAATGGTAACTAAGTCAGAAAGAAATAGATGAAATAATAATAATGATATTGAATAAGAGTAAAGAGAAGTAAAGAGAAATTGAATAAGAGGTTTTGGTATATTATATGGAAATGGTTTAAAACAGAATCATAATTTATCTGACTTGTTAAATTTACAAGGAAAAAGGTTTAAACATGTAATGAATAATGATAATTTGTGTGTTTTAAAAATTAATAAAACTTGTTTTAAAAAAAAAAAAAAAAAATGAACATACTACCGAAACTATTATACTATTTTCAAATAATACCTATAAAATTGGATAAGAATTTTTTTCAGGAATTAGATAGGACAGAAATGAAATTTATATGGATGGGGAAAAAAGCACGAATAAAATTGAAAACGTTACAAGATAGTAGAACCAGAGGCAGCCTTGGACTCCCAAAATGGGAAACATATTATCCAAGCAGCAATTTTACTATGGGTTAAGGAGTGGATAAACTTAAAAAATAAAAGAATTTTGGTGGTAGAAGATCATGACCTCCAAATTGGGTGGCATGCCTTTCTATGGGATAAAAAGAATAAGATCCACTCCTATTTCCATAGACATTTGATAAGGGACTCACTTTTACAAACATGGGAGAAAATAAAAAAGAGCATTACTTGAAAAGACTAAACTGGATCTCACCTATGGAAGCTATATTATATCCAAATACAAGGGACATTTAAAAAATGATTAGATATAAAGAATTGGTAGATGAACAGGGGGAATTAAAAACACTGGATAAACTAAAAGAACAAGGGATAATATTAGACTGGTGGGTATATTTGCAAATTCAAACTAAATTTAAGAAATATGTAAAGGAGCTAGGGATAGATAAAGATTTACAAAAATTGGACCAAATCTTGACAGTCAAGGATATAAAATTTATAACACAAACATATAATTATTTACTGGAGGTAGAACTAGAGGAGGAAATTGTTAAGGGACTAATGATTGCCTGGGCGAGAAATGTGGGTCATAATATAAATTTGGATGAGTGGGAAAAGACTTGGACCGAGAACCGGAAGCTGACTTTGTCGATGGCATTCAAAGAAAATCAATATAAGATGTTTTCTAGATGGCACTTAGCGCCGGCACGACGAAAATGTATCCAACCTTGAAACCAGAATACTGGAAGTGCAAACAAAAGAAAGGAATGTTTTTCCATATGTGGTGGCAATGTACAGAGGTCAAAAAATACTGGAAGAAAATACAGAGATGGCTTTTTGAGATTACAAAATATAAATTGAATTTGGAACCTGAAACGTTTATCTTTTGAGTAAAGATAAAAGATACCTTATTGTACACATCTTAACTGCAGCAAGTATCACGTTAGCACAAAATTGGAAGAGTGATAAAATATCCCCAGATGAAGTTTTGATTCAAAAAATAATGGACTGCGCTGAACTAGATAAATTCACTATGGAACTGAAAGGCAAAGAGGATCGAGAATACTATGTGATATGGGAGAGGTGGTACGAATGGGTGAAGGATAAGGATAAAAATAATGTATAGTCACAAAATAAGAAACATGTATATACAATGATACAATAACTGTTCATGGAAATGAGATTTTTGTATTTTTTTCTTTTTAAAGAGTAAAAATTTTAAAAACAACAACAATAAAGGAGAACATTTGTAGATTTGAATGTTACCTAGTTTGGGTAATTAAATGTCTGGAAGGAAACAACCAAGCTCAGAGAATACCAAACACTCTTTATCTAGGTAACATGATTAAGGAATATTTATAGAAATTAAATACACTTCTAGCTGTGTAAAAAGGAAACTAGGAGGGACAGGGGACCCATGTATGTTTGTAACTTCATATCCTAGTAAGATGAGTCAAGTAAGATGTTTAATAAATCTTTATTCTCAAGCTTTTCCATTTTATTCCTGGACAAATTCTTTCAAACAAAAATTTATTTACACTGATGCTTAGTACCGTATATACTCGAGTATAAGTCGACCCGAATATAAGCCGAGGCACCTAATTTTACACAAAAAACTGGGAAAACTTATTGACTCGAGTATAAGCCGAGGGTGGGAAATGCAGCAGCTACTGGTAAATTTCAAAAATAAAAATAATTAATTTGGGAAACGATCTCACTATCATGAAAGGTTTAATTGATTCACTAACCCAAAAGAAGATGATGATGACAGCGGGAGGCAGGAGTCACTCTCTTCCCCTCCTCGGAGGCCCCCTGAGTCAGGAGTCACTACTGCCGGCGCGCCCCAGTCCCGCCGCCTCGGGAAGGGAAAGGCAAAGCGCTTTTGCCTTTCCCTTCCCGGCTGGGCTGTTGGGAGTCGCTGCCGCCGGAGGCCGCGACTCCACACCATATTTTTTTCAGAGGGAATCTGACTCGAGTATAAGCTGAGGGGGATTTTTTCAGCACAAAAAATGGGCTGAAAAACTAGGCTTATACTCGAGTATATACAGTAAGTGGTTCTTAAGAGATGAAGAAATATTTTTGCTGGGAATAATGGTATACAGAAATTGAGCAATTAAATGTAAAGTCAGAATAACATTCAATTGGGGAGGGAGAAAGATTTTTTCAAAAGGATCATGTGGACAAACCATAAGTGACTACAGTCCATTACTCTTTCTTTCTCTCCAGGGCCTAAAGAAAAATTGGCATATCTCATGGAAGTTAACTTGTTACTATCTATGAATCCAAGATTAGTTAAAACCATAAGAGGTAAATAAACCAACTGAACAATGCATGATTTGAGAATTTGGCATCTTTAAATATGATCAGTTTCTTTTAAACGTATTCCTACTGTAGTTTCTCTATAAGAAAAGCTAGTCCCTTGGAAAGTGTATCAAACTTTTTTTCAAAATTGCTTTCTCAGCTTTGTATGAAAACAACAGGAAAGAATGACAAATTTCTTAATTTAAGACTCTGGTCAGTCTTATTCCAACCTGTGCATGAAGCACTGAAATAGGTTAGCACTGCATGTAAACCAACTCAGTAAAAGGCAACTATTTTTTAAAAAACCTTTCAAAATATTTCAAAAACCAAGTGGAATAACCAACTGAACTGTTCTCACTGATGACATACTAATTTAAAATTTAAATGATAATTCCTGCTCTGAATCTGATTACACATATTGTGCTTCAGATGTTATTTTATTAAATCTACTTCCAGCAAATTGCTATTATTCACAAATCTGATTTCACTTCCGTGCTGAGTTGAAGCATCATTGTTGTTTTTTTTTGAAAAAGTTAAGATTCAATTAATTTAAAAGATAAGTAGGGGATGAGTAGGAAAGTGGGAATCCCAGGGTGGAAAGAAATATTCAACTGTACAGGCAGAAGCTTAGACCCGAAAAATTGAAGTTTCACAGTATGCGCATATCACTTGCCTGTGAAGCATTTTTATTTTTAGAGAATGAAAATCCTTGACAACTTTCAGCCTATATAAATCTGTACCTAAAATATGCACTGTGACTAGCTCTTTCTAATAAAAGAATTGTTTAAGAAATAGCCCCATAATGGGTAGCAACTCATAATTTCTAACAATATAAAACAGTAAGAATCTAAGTGGACCCATTTTAAGATTATTATAGTCATTTTTATCATCCCTTGAGGTTCTTCTATCTTCCAACAAATTTTAGTTCTTTAAAGAAAACAAATAAATGGATCATAAAATAAATCAATTCAGAGTTCTCACTTGAAGCATAAATGACCAAGTTGAAAGTAGCACAGACATATTGTGCCCAGCCCAGCCCCAGCTCCCTTGGGTAGTCCATAGTGCTTGGAAAGGTTAAAAGAAAGGTACATTAATTCAGAAGATTTTAAAGGTTAAAATATAACTGAAATCAAAGACTTTTCTTTTGGGACTAATGAATAGAAAAAAGTCACGAGATTTTGTTTTCATATATGATAACTACAACGAGACTATTATATGCTCAAAAGTGGGAAGGTGCGAACTTCTAAGAAAAAGGAAAGGAACTTGCAGAGGTGACTGAGTTGACTTCTGTGATTAGAGGGGAAAAAGGCACATTTAAGTTTGACTGGAAAGCCTTTGTAGACTTGTTGCATAAAATAGAAAATGAATTTAGATCTGTGGTTTTGGCGATAATAGAAAAGGATGAACTTTTTTGTAATCATTGAATAAGAGATAATTTTGTAATTGTACTTATATTTCCTTTAAGGGAAATTTTTCTCTCTCTTTTTGCTTTATTTTTCCTTTCTTTACTGCTTTTGCTCTTTATTAGTTTGTGGTTTATGTTCTTTGTAAAACTTTTAATAAAAAGATATAAAGAAAAGGAAAGATGAAAAGAAAGAGAAGAAGAGAATGATTAGAACTATTAGGGGAAGGATTTGATTATATAGTGGCACCAGGGGCACTGCTAGAAGGCTTGAAAAGCCTTCTGGAGACATATCATCCTGGACAAGATCTTTCTAAGATCGGTCAATCCTGGCCTGGTAAATAATACCGATAGTAAATAATGAATCAAAACTCATATCACTCCAATCAGAAGGAAGAACTTTTATGATTATTTCATGTTCAAGTGTTTTTACTCATTAAAGAGTGGATAGCTTAGGTTCCTCCTCCTCCTCCTCGCATCACAGCAGACATATATTTCTCATCTGCAAATATCTATTTTATCTAGACATAAAGAGGTCCTAGAACATTTTATCCATCCTATTTAAAACTGCCCATTATTGCAATACAATATTTTCTTTCCCTGTTTCTTATGGTGGTGCAGAGCCTTGGGTTTGAAGGCAAAAAGATGCTTCAGGGGACATGAGCATGCAAATGTGGCACCTGTCTGAAATTCCTTAAGGCAGTTGCATCTTTTCCTACACAATGGCCATGTGATCCTGGGAAGGATTTCCCTGATGTAAGAGATTGGAGAAAGGAGCCACATTCTTGCCTATAAATAATCGGAAGTACCTTTTTTTTCTCCTTTGAATCTAGTGCCCTTATTTTTCACTTTCTCAAATACATCCACAGAATTTGGATGTGTAATGGATTCATGTTTCTGAATCTGGGGAGGGAGGTGTTGGGATAAAAGGGAGAAACCGTATACTTAGTAAATTAAATTATTACATTTGATTGGTGGCTAATAGTTGGGAAAGTATTTGTATACTATTGCCAAGAAAACAAGGTTATGTCTATGTAGCCACCAAGAATCAAACTTAACTTGAGAGGTTCTTACCTATTTCTGTCTGTGATTCTGCAAAGTAATGTATTCCTCTTATTTAGATTTCTAGTTCAACAACGACGCAGCATACCATGTGTCAAGGATGATAAGAGAAGTAAAAAAACACAAACTAGACAAATGCATTTCTGCATTTACTAGGCTTTCACTTGCCAGCAATTCCAGCTTTTAAGAGGTGCCCTGCCCCAATTCTTTTACGCAAGCAAATTCATAGCCAACTTATTTCTTTGAATTAATGACAACTGGATTAAAGCTGTCGCTAGACCAATGTTCACGCAATTACATTTTAGGGCTAACTTACAGAACCTCACTGTGTGAAAGAGAGAAATCCATACAAAGTACATTTTTAGGTCAAACTGTTGCCTTTGGATACTCTGAGAAGCACAAACTAACCAGAAAGGTTCCCCCTCCCTTTTTTTTTTTTCCTAGCCCCTAGATAGGAAACATCATCTGTTCTCCACAGACTGCTAGATAAAATTAAAGCAGAGTGTGAACTACACTACAGGTGCTTATTGCCCGCCAATTACAAGTTGGGAACACTGTGATTTAAATAGTAGGAAAGACCTATTATTGGACTGAAGCAGTGTGTTATAGCAAATCCTGTCAAACAAGCTAATGACAGAGCAGGACTGAAACAATGAGGCTCTGAAAGGCTTGTCATCTATAGAGACAACAGACAGTTCTGAGTGATGTCTCTCCTGCTATTCCACTTCTCTACAGCCCTGTTGGCTGCTGCAGTCAAGGCTACTTCTGCCCAAAAGGCCATGACCACTGGAGCCCCTAGAGCTATTTTTGACAGATTCATACCTTCTGCATGATATTCATGCCTTTGTAATTTCAAGCCTAGATTGGCACTATGTGGCCAGCTGCTCTGGATGGATATTTACACTGCTGCCTAATGCAGAATAATACAGCCCATTTATTTGGTGGGTTAATTGAGAGAATAACATATTGTTTCATTGCTCCAGTGTTTGCACTGATTCTTTGGATAGTTCAAACAGAAAGGTTGGATTTTTGAAAACTTTAAATGACATTATAGCATGTAGTTTCAATTTCTTCAAAGAAAGTTACATCCCTCCCCCTCCCCCCCACAGTTACTTATACTACAATGGACATTCCATCATTCAAATGTAAAACAGTTATTTAATTGTTACCTATTATTTATATGTATATCAAAGTGTTGTAAGACTTGTGTGATTTCTTTGTTTTCAGTTAAAATTACATTTAATGTACTTACTAAGCTTTCGTCAGCCTCTGCTGACATCGTCAGCCATTACAGAGATCTTTGCCTTTATACAGGATCTCTGTGATAGTAGCTTAATACTCTGATGATATCAGCAGAGGCTGACGAAAGCTTAGTAAGTACATTAAATGGAAATTTAATTTCCGGAGATCGCAGGATGTCTGTTTCTTCTTTTACAAGTATACCTGGAACTAGTATTTTTAGAATAGTTTGTTTTATACACAAACACACACACACACGTGTGTGTGTGTGTGTGTGTGTGTGTGTGTGTGTGTGTATGTTTTCTTAAGTTTTCGCGGGTACTTACATGTATGGTATTCAGCTTTGTTCGGGTATTTTCCTAGGTCATTATAGTTATGCTTTTAAAGTTGTAGCAACGTTTCGGCAGAATCTCATCTGCCATCATCAGGCTTCTGTATTGTGCTCGTCAGAAGCCTGATGATGGCAGATGAGATTCTGCCGAAATGTTGCTACAACTTTAAAAGCACAACTATAATGACCTAGGAAAATACCGGAACAAAGCTGAATACCATACATACATACATACATACATACATACATACATACATACATACTTAAGAAAACACACACACACACACACACACGTGTGTGTGTGTGTGTGTGTGTTTGTGTGCACAAACACATATATGTGGTTATTCTGTAGCTTTTAAATATTAGACGATGATAGATAAATAGATATACTGTAGATAGACAGATACATAGATGATAGATGGAAGCAATTTATAGGTTTAAACTGTTTCTATATGGAACCTTAGCATTAGGAAGAAAGCAATAAAATAGATCGGGGGTGTCAAACTCGCGGTGTCACATTGTCATCACATGATGTTTCGTGATTTTTTCCCTTTCAGTCAAATGAGGGTGGGCGTAGCCAACGCATGACGCATCCAGCCTGAGGGCCATGAGTTTGACACCCCTGTAATAGATGAAATAAAACAAACTTTCAGAAGTTATATGATGTTTGGTAAATCAAAATATCCCAAAATAAAATACAAGTATCCATTATAAAGTGACATAAAAGCATTTACATTTGCTCTGAAAAATATATTTCTATTAAAGATTGAAAGAAAATATTATAATATAATTATTAAACATCACAAGACTTCATTTTACTTTGAAGGCAATGGTTTCTCAAAATACTTCAGTGTTTCAAAACACAGACTTAATATGTTGATTAAATTAGGAAACCATGCCATTTATAAAATCTATAAATTAGATCAGCGTGGCACAATAAACTCTAAAGGATAATTTGCTGGATATTTATAAATGGATTTTTCCAAATATATCAAGGCCCAGCTTTGCTATAAATTACTTATAAAGAAAAGGACATTGAGTACTGTAAGAATTGAATTTGTAATGCTTCCAAAGGCTTTTCGCATTCCCTTCTAATTTTCATAAATATAATACATTGCTATTACTCTACTGAATCTTTTGTTAATACAAATTATAGGTATATTTTCAAACTAAAATCACACTAGGTTAAAAATTAATTCTAAATAGATATCAGGACCATGTTATTCAGAGTTTATGAGTACTACTGATAGTTGACCTTAATTTCATGTGTGATTTTGTTAAATTATAGATAGTAAGCTACAGCTATGCCCAGTATCATAGTATATCGGTATTTACTAGCCTTGCTACAGAATGACATTTTAAGTATCGTGGTAAATTTCCATTCAATAAAGAAATGAAATGCCTATTTTAACAAACCTGGTTTTTTGTTAACCCTGCTGGAAATATATATGCTTTTAAAGATATCAACCTGAAAAGGTAGGCACATGTCTGGAAGAAACATTGTAATTCAGTCTCAACAGAAGTCTTGTATCAAGCCATTAAAAATTAAAATTCTGAAAATGATTACAGGAATGGTAAAATCACTGAAGTTTTAAAATAGTGCTTTCAACTGTTCATTGTGAAATACAATGTTTTTTTTTTCCTTACACTTCAATGTCAGTATGCATGTGATTGAATATTTTGTATCTCGGTGGGAACAATTTCCTTCAGTTTGTAAAGTTTAAAAAAAATCCACTTCCTTCCCCGGAAATTAGAAGAGTTATTTCAGCCAAGATATCAAATCAGAAGTTTTACATAGCATTCAGGGAGCTTTCAAGACCCATCCATGTATGGTTAATCTCAAAACTGCCACAAGATCACAAGAAATGGTATTATAAGCGTATCATATAAAGATTAAAATGTATAGATTCTTTACAGCAACATGAGATCCTGGAAGTTGGCAGCCCGGAGATAACTGATCAAAGAAACACATTTGGTTTTAAAAAGCAGATTATTTAAAGAAAGTACTCTTATTTACATATTTTTTCCCAATAAGGACAAGTAGGTCACTGTCCTGTAGTAACTTAAAGACTACGCTTAGAATTAAGCTATGCTTAGTTAGCACCAGAAAAAAAATGTCTTGTGGTGCCACTAAAGCCAATATTTTAAAAGATTTCCTGCATTACTAAACCCCCAATCTCTGTCATTTTTACTATGACGCATAGCTAAACTGACTCTGTTTATGTACTTCTATGCTACGCTAAAAAATCCAAGCTGGCCTTTCTTTTTGTTAACTTTATGGTCAGGAAATATAGTTCAAGCCACACTTTCAGTATTTCAGTATCCACGTTGTGCTCCACAATTGCATTAACTCTGATGTAGTTTCATATTGAATTACACTTCCAAGAGAACTTCAGACTTCTAAATCTACTTTTGTTGACTGATGACAGCTTTGTTCAGACATACAAATACTTAAAAAAAAATCTGGGCTAAGAAGAGAATGTTATAAATGTATGTGTAAAGCTTAGAGTAATAGTTTGTTCATTATATGAACACCAATTCATCTTCTTAACACTCTCATTAAAGAGACCACTGCACTTTAATCCTTCTTTACTAAATTCACCATTAACATCTGCTGCTTCTCTTGAGAAGGAGAGGTAAACCAAACACATATATGTTTTGCACTCAAAGCAGTTTGGAGGCAGGCAAGCAACAATGATATAAAGGCCATAAGCCTTTCAACTAAAGACCGAATGCACCACCTTACAACAAACCAGCTAGGCAGAATGCATCCCTCAATTTCCAAGTGTGAATTCAAATTACCTAATTACAGAGCTATTCAATATGCTTGTTTGAATGCTTACCAAGCAGAAACTTTAAATAAAACTGTACTTTAAGTCGAAACTCCCATGCCTCCCAATCCTTTGGAACACCTACACCTGTTTCATTTGAAGAAAGTTAATCTTTCCACTGAACCAAAATGTAATGTAAGACCCTCCATAAATTTATAACCACAAACTAAATACAACAAATTGTATGACAAACATCTTAAGTAAAACTACCTCTACATAAGAAATTCTTTTGGGCAATTTTAAAAATGAAATGCCCTCTTTTCTCTTTTTCTTTTTTGCACAATAGCCCCAACCCCAAGTAAAGCATACTCCCAAAATAAAATTCATGCCAAGTTAATTATTACAGAGCAGGAGCCATAAGTTTTATCTTTTTATTATTAAAAATGACCAGCAGAAGTAATCATGTATGAATATTTCATCAAGAACATGACATTAAATCACATATGTAAAAAAAAAATTCCCATATTTTGTAAAGTATTTCAAAGTAAGAGATTGCGAGGTAGGTGATTTTGAACTATATTAAAGCAGTGCACTGTCCAAATGTGAACCAAGGAACCATAAGAAATTATATTGTATGTCTGTGATACTATGATCCTCAAGATCAAAATACAATGGAATCCACAAGGATACATGGGAATCTACTAGCTTCCTAGCTACTTCATGAAGATCAATAAGCTAGACCAGGGGTGTCAAACTCTAAAGTGGTTGGATCCAGCCCGCAGGGCTGTCCTGGTCTACCCAGTGCGAAGAGGAAAGATCAGGCCAGCATGGCTTCAGCCAGTTTACCCAATACAAAGAGGAAACATGCCAGGAGTTTGGGGACTGGCATCAATTGGCTACTCCCACCCAGTTGGCCACACTCACTCAGTCAGCCACAGCCTGATGCGGCCCTCAAAGAAATTGAGTTTGACACCCCTGAGCTAGACACTCCAAAACACAGCCACAACTGTGTCCAAATCAGAGTAGTGCTCATAAGTAAGATATATTGTTTTTACATGGACCATTGCAGATACAAACAGAAATCTTAGCTTAATAGGTAATGATCTTTGAATCACTTGGCAGAATTCCCTACTCTTCTAGGGACAACCTAAGATTAACACATTGACAGGAACTTCTTATGAAGATTTAAGAAGCAAATGTACCCTTCACATCTTATAGCACAGACATGGAAAGCAACTGGAATCAAGGAAGGCCTTAAAATTTATCTTAATTATATCAACAGACTGTTTCAAATTATATTTGTATTTATATTTATTCTGTGACATTTGAGATAATCTATAGATCACAGTATGGCCATAATAATAATAATAATAATAATAATAATAATAATAATAATAATAATAATAATAATAATAATAATAATAATAATTCACCATCCGTCATTTGGAAAAGGCAGCTTTCCTATGACAATATTTCTGACATCATCAAACATCAACACTTGCCTATTGCAGGTCCTTGGAAGAACTTGATAAATGGATAAAAATGGCAAATTCAGTCTAAACATCTGGCTGATTATGTGATAACAGTGGTGGCTAACCTTTTTGGGCTCCCGTGCTGAAAACTGTGTGTGCGCATGTGCGCATGCACTCACATGCCAGCACCCAGAAGACAATGCATGGTGGGCCCCATGCACGTCACGCATCTCTGCGCATGCATGCGAAACCCCCATGCGCCGTGCATCTCTGTGCATGCATGCAAGCCCCCCATGTGCTGTGCATCTTTGCGCATGCACGCGAGACACCCCCCATGCCACACATCTCTGCACATGCACTCAAGATCCCCTGTGTGCTGCACATCTCTGCACATGTGCACCTGTCTCCTGCATCCCCCCCACCCCATGCATGTGCGCCAGATACGCGACAATCAGTTGCGGGGTAGGCAATGCACGTGCATGCGCAGTAGACCAGCTCTGGGCGAGGGCTCACGTGCCAGCAGTAATGACTCTGCGTGCCACTTCTGGCACGTGTGCCATAGGTTCACCATCACAGAACTATAATAATACAATTGCATAGACTAATTACGAACAACAGCATGATAAAGTAGCAACAATAGTGCATTGGAAGTTTTGCGAGCTATACCATTTGCCTGCAAGCAAAAACTGATGGGTCAATAAAATAGGGATAACAATCAAAAATGAAGGATCGAAAGTGCTCTGGGATGTTTGAATGCAGACAGGACCTCCCCTATAACACAGTAGTCTTAACAAATGTCAATAAGAAAGACAACCAAGCCTGGATAGTGAATGTGGCAGTGCCTGGAGAAAAGCAGAAGAGAAACAACTGGAGAAGATAATAAAAATGCAAAGACTTGCAAAGAAAAATTGAATGACTATGGCAAAAGAAAGCAAAGGTGCACTTTGAGTAATATAGTAATATAGTAAAATAGTAATAAGCACCTTGGATGCAATCCCAAAACAGGAAAAATGAGGCATTTCAGAAGGAATACAGTGTGGCTAAGGAAAGGTTTATAGGAAAGAAGCACCCCCCCCACCCAAACTTCACTATAGCAGAAGACAGTGAATAGACAATCTGCTAAGTGAAAAATCAATTGTGCAGGTAGTGAGAGACAGTTCCTTTTCAACACTTAGCGGATAACATGTTAGGGAAGTGTCACCATTTATTTAATAGCTGACTTTCTCCTTCATTTCCAGTGCCACAGATTTCATTTCCCGGACAAGAAAAATCTATAATGACCCATGTGCTACTTTAACTCTAAATTGAGAAAGGTGAAGCAAGCTAGAATTGTGCATTTCCATGAAATTTACTGGCCAAATGCCATGGCAGAGGGCTTTTCTCAAGTTAGTTTCTGCAGTATGGCGTATTCTGCAGTATGGCATTTAAGAAGGAAATTATTTCTTGGCTCAATCAACAGTATAAAAACACTGTAAGCAGAGAATTATTTATATCAAGGAATGGAAGAGCTTGTATTTGTAAGATCTGCAGCCCTATCCTTTATTAAATCATGTTGCCAGTGAAAATACAGTAGTCTTGGGCCTGAAGTTCATGAACCATCAGGTGAAGATATGCAAGGACCTTTCAAAATGAAACAACAAAATTAGTCACTAGAGCAATGGGTAATCTCACTAAATGATTATTTGTTCAGTGGCCTTTCAAAATTACAGTGGCATGGAGCAACGACCTGTGCTTGAAATTATTGACACTGCAATGCCCCTGCAGTCACATGATAAAACAAAATTGGACACGTGGCTAACACACCCATCCTTACAACTACAGGGGTGCTGCAAGTCTCCACTGCATCTAGGGCAGGCCTGGGCCTGAAGTAATGGTCTGGGGTCTAGAGCAGTCTCAGTCAGCTGCCATCGGCCCAAACTGCAATGTCAGTCCTAGCCCTGCCACTCAGCAATGCTATTTTGCATTCTTCTCCAAGGTGTGTGAGCCTTGGGGAATGGCATTTCAAGGGGTTGGGGGGAGGATGAAACCTTTTAAACAAATGCTGTTTGCTTTTGCAGGATCCGATCTGGGTTGGTCCCAGCTTTCAGACTCGTGCTGGAGCCCATCCTCAGGGAACGTCTCTCTAGCAGAAGAGAGAATGCTTTTTATGTATGGAAGAAAATAAAGGTTTCCAATTTCTCTGAAATCAGACAAATGCGGGTGACAGCAGTGCCTTTTACATCTAAAGAATTCCTTGTTTCATTTGAATCTACAAATAGGTTCAAGTAAAGTTAAAAGAAAGAAAGAGAAGGTACATGCAGGGAAGAAAATGAACAAGATGGTTAACAAAAGGAAAGAACTCCCAGCAAATACATTGACTAGACTGCGATTACTGGAAAATCTTTCTCCCATTTTTAAAATAATTTTCCAAGTATAAGGACGAGAAACACCACCTTAGAAACATCTTAGAAACATCTTACATGTGGGGCAGATGTAATTTTCTAAGTGCTTTGTGATGTAAATTATAGTTCTTAAACTACAAGCTTTTCATCTTCAAGACACTTAGGACTATAATTTGGCCAGAGCTCTTAGGTTTTTTGATACACGCTAAACACTCAGGAAATCAATAAAACAAGCACTGTAACAACTTATTAAATTGATGGAGATTTTGATTTTTTGAAATAATTATCAGATGTGATGGAAGTTTAATTAAACACAGAGAAACACTTTTGGCTATAGTTAATCTGCTGATAAAAAGAGACTGTGTAAGCTTTCTGTCTACTACGAATTGGAATAGAATAGAATTCTTTATTGGCCAAGTGTGATTGGACACACAAGGAATTTGTCTTGGTGCAAATACTCTCAGTATACATAAAAAAAAAGATACATTCATCAAGAGTCAAGAATCGTAAGGTACAACACTTAATAATAGTCATAGGGTACAATAAACAATCAAATCATACTAGAAAACAGTCAATATAAATTGTAAGGATACAAGGGACAAAGTTACAGTCATACAGTCACAAGTGGGAGGGGATGGGTGATAAGGAGTGATGAGAAGGTTAATAGTAATAGTAGTGCAGACTTTGTAAATAGATGGACAGTGTTGAGGGAATTATTTGTTTAGCAGAGTAATGCCTTTCGGGGGGAAAAAACTGTTCTTGTGTCTAGTTGTTCTGGTGTGCAGTGCTCGATAGCAGGTGTTGCCAACCTTTTGGACCTCAGGGACCACCAAACTCATACTTTTAAATCCTGAGGACCACTAACACATTTTTTTAAAAAAAGATAATATATTTAATATAAATTTTTTATGTTAAATATAAATATAAATTTAAGTAAATAGACAGACAGACAGACATACGCACACACACACACTTACTTATTTAATTATAACAAAAACGTAAATGCTTAATGATAACAAAATAAAATGTTCCGGGCTGGAACATTCCCCCACCTGGCACCTTCCAAAGAGACAGAAGAGCGGCCGGGGTGTGTGTGTGTGTGTATGTCTGAGCTGAGGAGCCTCAGGGCAACTGCCACTGGGAGAAGCAGAGGCAGAATGGGGGCTTTGCTCTCCTTGGGGGGCAGCGCCCCTCAGCTGCCACTCCAGGGGCTCCTCAGCAGGCATCTACCTACAGAAGGCCTGCCGCCCTCAGTGATTAATTGGGGGAAGGGAGGGGAGAAAGTGGGAGCTCCTTTCAGATCCTGAGAGGAGGATTGAGAGGTCAGATCTGCAGCTGAGGAAAAGCTGGGGGGGGGGTGTGTTCTTCCAGCCTCACCTGGCAACAGGCAAGGAAAGGTGTCCCTGGGGGCACTTTGCTCGCTTTAGCACCTTGCTACCAAACCCAGCCACAGCCAGTGATTATTTGGGGGAGGGGGAGGGGGGAAGAGGGAGAGAAAGTATCTCTTGCATTACCAGGGGAGGAAAGGAGGTGAAACAAAGCTCACTCTTTCACCGAGACCTACAAAACGCCAATCTACCACATTCTAGGAGTTCTCCGAAATCACCAAATGCTCCCACTTGCAGTTCTCGCGCCTCCCGGCTCTTCAAGGGACCCCGGAGGCAGGTCCCTGAGATGCACGCGCCAACCAGCTCCCACACACGGCGTCACCAGCAACAACAGTCCCCTCTCCCAACGCCCACTGTTAGCTCTCCCCATTAGTTCTCTAGCTTTGAATTGCTCCCGCCTCTTTCTCTTTCCTTCCCCTCCCCACCTCGTGCCCACATGCAGGCAGACAAGGAAAGGGAGGCGCAGCTGTGCGCAGCTCTTGGCTCTTTCAGCCCTCACTGCCTCTCCCAACATCAAAGCCTCGGAGATGCAGGCAAAGCCACCACAGCGGTAGCGCCCTGAGTTGCTTACTTCTCCACTACTGCCTCCTCTTCCTCCAGCACCTCCTTCTCTGGGTAGGGCGATTCTTAACTAACTGAGCATGCTAAGGCAGCTCAGGACGCTACCGCTGCGGCGGCTTTGCCTGCATCTCCGAGGTTTTGATGTTGGGAGAGGCAGCGAGGGCTGGAGGAGCTGAGAGCTGCGCATGGCTTCATCTCCCTTTCCTTGCCTCTATGCACGTGGGTGCGGGAGGGAGGGGCAAGGAAAGAGAGAGAGGTGGGAGCAATTCAAAACTAGAGAACTAATGGGGAGAGCTAACAGTGGACGTTGGGGAAGGGGACTGTTGTTGCTGCCGCCCACCATGTGTGGGAGCTGGTTGGCGCGTGCATCTCAGGGACCTGACTCTGGGGTCCCTCAAAGATCTAGGAGGCGTGAGAACTGCTGGCCCAGATTAATTGCTTTTGGGGGCCATTTGTTCTGAGGCCCACCAAAAATTTTCCACGGCTCACCGGTTGGCGACTGCTGCTCAATAACGTCATTTTGAGGGAAGGAGTTGAAACAGTTTATGTCTAGGATGTGGGGGTCTGTAAATATTTTCACAGCCCTCTTTTTGACTCATGCAGTATACAGGTCCTTGATTGAAGGCAGGTTGGTAGTAATTGCTTTTCTACAGTCCTAATTATCCTCTGAAGTCTGTGTCTGTCCTGTTGGGTTGCAGAACCAAACCAGACAGTTATAGAGGTGCAGATGATAGACTCAATAATTCCTCTGTAGAACTGTATCAGCAGCTCCTTGGGCAATTTGAGCTTTCTGAGTTGGCGCAGAAAGAACATTATGCAACCAAAATCAAAATGAAGTCCACATGTCCCTAAGGGACATGTAAAGGCCATGAAATTTGCATACCATTCAAGGAAGATAAGTGAATAATAACTGACCTAAGAAAAAAGGGGGTAAAGTGAGGCTTCCCTCCCAAATGTGAAAAACATCACGTCAAGCTCAACTAAAATTGTAAAAGACGATCATAAAGCCTTTTGTGTGTTTGCCTCTTGGAAATAGTTGGTTTCATTTTATAGCAATCCCAAATTGGAGAAGGGAAACGCTCATCTAGAGCAATTACTCATAATTGTGCAATCTTTGCTGTCTTCTTGATGCCAGGCAAAGACATTTTATTCTCTCAAGCCTTTTAATAATGTGTTAATGCTGCCATAATTTTTAGTTTTTTAATCGCTGCTTTTAAATTCTGTTAATTTGAATGTTTATCCTGTTGATGTAATTTTGTATTGTCTTTTATAAAACATCTTAATGCATATTGTTATTAACGTATTGTTTTTAACTGTACATTTTAATATTATAGCCTTTTGAGATTTTCTTCAATAGGAAACATTTAGAAACGTTAAATCTTGATTTGGGAATAATTTTATATGGTTCAGAATGAATAAGCCTGTAAGAAATGACAATGATTGCAGTTGCAGAAATAATAACATCCTACAGCAAAACAAACAAAGAAAATATTTATGATTCATCAATAAATTCTATTTGCATTTATTGTAATTACCCTAAACAATCAGTTTCCAGATGTAGGGTTTCAACCCAGGGAATTTTCAGCAATGGTCATGTTGCCTGGGGAATTCAGAGAGTTGAACCTACATCATAAAATAGTGTTATATCCCTATTTACAAGATCCATTCAATAAAATGGATGGGAAATAAGTAAGTTTTCAGGTTGTATTATTTCTTTAGGGCTGTCGTACCTGGTCAGTAAAAATGTAGAAGACCATTAGATGTCAAGAAAGAGGTATTAGCCTGATATCTCTTCTCTGCCATCTAGCTTTTTTCAGCTTAGGTATGGCAACTCTAACTAATGCATTGTGATTTTATAACACCTATTACTACAATGACTTTGCCGGGTAAGTTTTTATTCTTATGTTTATATCTTTACCTTTCCTCAGGAAGCTCAAGATAGAGTGAACACTGTGGATGAGTGGGGATTGAACCTGAGTCTCCTTAGTCTCAAATCCAGCATTGGAAGGTTAAGAAATCCTTAAGAAAAAGAGAAAACTTATAACCACTTGACAAACATTCCAGAGAAGAAAAATATTTTATTCCATGAAGACAAGCTGGAAGGAGTGACTTAAATTTAATGAGTCAATTGAAATAGGCTAGATTTTCACTGGTTTGATATTTGTAAGTGAAAGAAAGTCTTAATCTTATATAATGCTTAAGTAATTCCTAAAATTTGTAAAATATTATTGAAAATGTATTTGAAAATATCTAAGTTAAGAGAAAGTTAAAGGAAAAGATGTATTAACTTAAAGAAAAATCTAGAGCTTTAAAAAGGATATATACAAGAAGAAATAAATTATTCTATAAAGGTAACTTGAAGGGAGTGATTTAAATTTAGCAACAGCACTTACTTATACAGCCCTTCCTAGTGCTTTACAGCTCTCTCTAAGCAGTTTACGGTGTCAGCATATTGCCCCCAATAATTTGGGTCCTCATTTTATAGACCTCTGAAGGATGGAAGGCTGAGTCAACCTTGAGCCAGTGATTCTCAAACTGCCATACTGCTGGCAGCCAGCAGTCAGCAGAAGTAGCCTACACTACTGCATTCTAACCATTGTGCCACCATGACTGTAAATTTAATGAGTTAATTGGAGTTAGTTGGATTTTTATTGGTCTGAAACTGAACTTTAACATATGTATGCTAAGAGGAAGTTAAAAAGAAGATGTATTAGAATGTTTTAATTTTAGAAATGTTTTTAAAGAAAAACTTAGTATTTTAAAATGGATGAAAAATATTTTTCCCTTTAAGGTTAAAGAATCTGAAAGAATACAGTGAACTTTGTTAACATAAATGGTGATAATTTATAAAGACTATCAAGTGCAAATAGAAATAAATATATTATTTCAATAGCAAGGAAGATAAAGCAGTAATGGTTAAATTGAGTGTTCTATTCAAAGAGGAGAATATGTTTATGTTTTTTATTTCGATATCACTTCTGAATTTTGTGCTAGTGAGGAAAAAATGAAAGCTTGACTTTGGTTTTGCTGTTTAGATAGATTTGTTGTTATAGAAATAGCTAAGTTATATACTAATGTGTAAAAGCAAAAAGTTGAGGTTATAACGTTGCTATCTTGTACTGTGCTAAAAAGAGTCAAAGTCAAACCCTTTTTCTTTCCTACCTTGAATCTCATATTTTCTTTCTCCCTTTCTTTTTTCTTCCCTTAATTCTTTTTTATATTTTATAAAGGATGCATCTCACAGTATATTAATAACGTAAGAACCAAACAGTACCCTAATTTCCCAAAGGTGGAACATATTCTTATTTTGGCCAATTGATGCTGCAGTGTTTGGAAAACACAGTAAATGGTATCACAGATAACAATCTACGACAGCTTTGGACAGTATGATGTAATATTATCATGAAGGAGTCATTTAAACCTCTGCAAGCAAATTAAAATATCCATGACATAAGTTTGTCAAGAAGGAACAACCAAGGTCCAGGTAGATAGCCTCTGATTGGGAACAAGCCTGTTTCATTTTTAACAAACTCCATCCTGTACTTGCATTCTTTGGAACTTTAAACATTTCTCAGTCAATCATTACTGAAGTCCTTTCTTCATACCATGGAGTTTTAAATAATACATTGGCCTACGGAGAAGAAGGACAGGAAATCTTCGGCTAATAACTAACTAGCGAGCTAATTTATTTAATTTATAACCTACCTTTCTTCAGGAACTCCCTCTGCAGACTTTTTATCTTATCTGCTAGAACACAGCTATGTTTTGAAGATCGGAGGGTGAGAACTGTGGGTGAAAGGTGAAGAAGAGAAGAGAAGAAGGAAAGAGAGATAGCCTGGAAATTTTTGCCTCCTCACTTGTCCAGACAAACCAATAGCTTTGGCTGAAAAACAGAGTCCAAATCATCTTGAGGGAGGTATAGGGTGAATTTCCCAAAACAGGCTACCTCACAGAAGGATGGTCAAGTTTTGTAGGATATGAAAAACAGGAACGCTAAATGTAATACACACATATACACTAACACACACATATAGTCACAATGCATTAGTTAGTATATATAATTTTTATTTATATGTAATTTTTAAATAAAAAGCTAAAGGCTAACATAGACTAATATAAAGTAAGGAAGAAAAAAAGAAAAAGCAAAGAAAAAGCAAAAAGTTCAAGAAAAGGAAAAAAAAACGGATGAAAAATAGAAAAGAAAGAAAAACCTGGGGCTTTTAGAAATGCTCTGGTAGAACTCTGTCCTGATTCTGTTCAATATTTAATTCCCCTTTTTCCATTTTGAGCCACAGAAATTTACCCCCCAGCCATGCAGAGAGGCAAGAGTTCCATGACGAGAGATAATTTTATCTGAATTTTATTGCAGTGATATAGTAGCTTTCTTATTCTTGGTCACACGAGTGAGAGAAATAACATACACAAAAAACCACTGCATTCCTTTGAAAAGAGAACTAGGCAGGCCAAAGGTGGATATTTCCTCTCAAAATACTTGTTTTGTGCTTGGTGGTATTAAAGTAGCAGCCCTTGCCTTTATGTGGGGAGAAGGCCAATCACTTTTTGTGACATCAGACAACTCAACTCTGCTGGGATCCTGCTGGCCAATTTAATCTCCATTGACATGGAGAACATGGATATCCCAGAGGAGCAACAAAAGGAAAATCCTTACAACAACTGATTCAAGTGACTTCTATCAGTTGCTTTCCTTTCCCCCATCTTTTCTTGGTGCTACGTGAAAACCTTGACTCAAAGGAAGGAATATGTTACTTTTGTCAACTAAAGAAGCCTTGGTTTTAAAACTTAGTTACATAAAATTATATCACTAAATCCCTTTGTTAAAGTAATGCCAAGGAAAAAACCCATCTGCTCTCAAACTCGAGGTTTGAATAACTTTAATTAAATATTATTAGAAATATAAAATATAAATATTATTAGAAATTTAATTAAATATTATTAGAAATTTAAAAATATATCCTGCATTTTAAATGTCCCAGATAAAGGATTTTTCCAATGATGTGTGAAACCAAAGAAAGATTGTATAGATCCTTATATCAGAGAAAAACAGCATATCAAGAAGACTCCCAAGATCAGTAAAATTAAAATTTGCTTGTCATAATATTGTGCACACAAAAATTACCCTGAGCTCTTTGTCTTTTCATGCAAGCAATGTAATAATGAGGTTTCATCAACATATCTAGGATTGATCAGTGTAACTATTGGGCTGAAATACATGATCAGCTATGCCTTTTAAAATATTTTCATTTCATTTTTTATATTAACATTTAATCACAATATAGTGATGACTTAATCTTCTGTGGAAAGCTGTCTTAAAAATTAGTTACAGTAAAACCTCAACTTAACAGACCCTCAGGATGAAAGGGTTTTCATTAAAGCCACAAATCTGCTAAATCAGAATCATATAACTCATATAATTTATATCATCTGCACAACTGACATTTGCATGTCATCTGCACTAATTTGCATCATTTACATAATTATCTAAATGACACAAATATCAATTGATGAAATGATGTAAAAATATAAAATAAAAATAAATAAAAATTGTATTGTCTGGGTAGATTCAGAAATAGCTTTGTTTCTGCTGCTTGGATATTAAGCCCAAAGAAAAATGTCCTGAAGAATCAAGGTTTCTCCACAGAATATTACCAGGAGTGGGATTCTACCAGTTCGCACCTGTTCGCTAGAACCGGTTGTTAACATTCTAAGCAGTTCGGAGAACTGGTTGTTAGAAGAAATTACTGGCCTAATCCTGTAAGGAAGGCAGGAAGGAAACATTCTGGGGTTGCTTACAGAAACTGCCTCTCTGTTAACCCTTATTACATTCTTGGCAGGACTAGACTTCCTGTCTCAGGAATGTCTCTGGAGTTGTTTTCCTCTCCTTTGCTGGTACTTTGCTTGTATGGAGTGACCATTCAAAGTTACAATGGCACTGAAAAAAGTGACTTATGACAATTTTTCACATTTACGACTGTTTCAGCATCCCCACAGTCATGAGAGGTCAGGTGAGGAGATGCGTGCCTCGATGTGAGTGATATTGAGTTGGCCACACCCAGCCAATAACATGACCGCCAAGCCACGCCCATCACCTAAGCCATACCCACAGAACCGGTTGTTAAAAATTTGAATCCCACCCCTGAATATTACCCACAGAAATATTGTTTTCAGTATAATTATTTGATCAATATGTTCCTTTTGAAAACAAAGGCTGCTCAGTAGTCTCAAACATCTGGAGCAATGGTAGATTAACAGCAGCCAACAAATGGGCTCCATAATACCCAGGAGTTAAGACAAATGAATTCATTGTGCTGGCTTCGGAAGCTTGCCTTCTACCCTTCTCCAATCAAAACACAGTTAAACAATAATTTCAAAAAAAATTGCAGCTTCGTGAAATATTATTCCAGTTTCTCTGTTAGCAAATGAAAATTGTTGCAATATACTGAAGCATTTTTTTAAAGGACACCACTCTTATAAATCATTGTTGAAGTGTTTTCTTCTCTTTTGCATCAATTAATTTCCTTAATATGTAGAAACAATGTAGTATGGAAACATAGTTAAAAGAATCAAACTTGGCTTCCTTTAAATAAATGTATTGTCACTCCCCACTACACATCTGTTTTATTTGGCACTTACAATCATTAAAAGGCTCTAGGAAAGCTTTTTGTCTATTATAAAGTAAAAACCAGAAGTGCATGTATTCCCATTCAACTATCACAAATGTTTTCACAAAATCTGCTGGTCTGCCTTTTACTCTCAAAATATATTTTTAAACATCTTGGTTATTCTGTAAACTTGAGATGAAGAAAAAAAAGAACCTTAAATGTATTTATTTGTTTGTCCTGCACATCCTGTCAGTGTTGGAGCTTAGTATTTTCTGCAAAAGGGGATTGAATTGCACAGCTGACCCCAAGTAGGAAAGAATTTCAGAACATGCAAAATGTTACAGTCATGAGGGCTTTGGTGAGAAAACTGGAATCTTTATCCTAGAGGAATTAATGTGGGAGACCTCTTTTGACATTAACATAAAAAATATCTGTTGAGAGGGTCTTTGCTGAAATGTGAGTATGATTGTCCACTAGCGAGAAGAATAATTTCTTCAAGGTTATAGCCAACTTCCATAACCTTCTATCAGTCAGGGGAAGTCTGACATCAACTGAATGAATTTCAAAAAATACTTTTCATATGTTAATAGACTAAATAACACATTATTTAGCCATTATTTAAAGGAGCAGTCCTCCCTTTATTCTGCTCCCTTTATTACCTAAAATTATTTTAAACCCCTTAGGAATGCTGGAACTAAGAAAGTGCATAACTGTGGAATATCAATATCATAGGATATTGTAAGTTTTGGTACTTGTTAAAAGCTGTGGGTTTTTTTTAAAAAATAATCTAGTTAAAATACAGTTTTATGGAGTGATTGATTTAATGGATTGCACTTTACTTTCCATAACAAAAAAAACATTATACTGTTCCAGTTTAATAGGTCTCTGTCAGCTATTCCTTCCTGTGATATTAACTTATTTTGTATTCTAATTGATATATTGCCTTGGTATTTTGTGATGAAATATAGAATGATAAAGACTGGGATAGTCATGCACACATGAACAAACAACAACTCTACAGTGTCTTCTGAAAGACTGAATTATGTAAGTAGAAACAGGAGGAGTTTTGAATCTCAAATGGGAAAATTGTGGGAAATATTATCCTAAAAAGACTACTGAAAAAAAAGGCAATCTCCAACTGCCAAATAACCTGAAAAACAGATATCTCATAAGAAATAGTTTTTGGGTCAAATATATCATAGACAAAATTATTTTGACAGTTTACGAACATTTGTTTATCGACTATACAAAGTTAATACAGCACTGAAAAAATGGAATTTACAACTGGTCCTTGGAGTTCCAGATATCAGAGTGTCCCCAAGGTCACATGATCATGATCTGGGTGTTGAGCGCCCAACTAACAATTACATCCCAGCAAACCATAATCACATGATCAGGATTTCTACAGTCGAAGGATAAACCAGTAGGAAATCAGAATTTATGATCACACCGAGTCCCCATTTGGCAACTCGTACAATCTTAAGGTTACTGGGAAAAACCAAGACTGCTAGAATTGCTAAAAGATGTAGTCACATGTTGTCATGCTTCATTAACACATTGCTTAGAGATGGAAATTCAGGTTCCAATTGCTGCTGTAACCAGAGGACTACCTTAATCAATAGGGAGGGGTCATTATAATTAGTTTCATACAATTAAAATTAATATGCCTAGACCATATGTAGACCATAAAGGGCTGGAAGAACTCAATAGAAAATAATTTCAATACTGTTGTTTAATAAACAACATGAACTTGTCTCCATAGTCATTACAAGCCAAGATCATCTTTTATGCCTTCATTTTTTTATTGCTCACCAGACAAAGCACTTTTATTATTATACAGTAGAGACCTCTGTAAGAAGCTAAAATGACATTAAATTATGTGTACTGTATATAAAACCGTTATGCCACTAATGATGAAATAATGTACTTGAGTCATGATGCCTGACCTAAACAAGTTACAAAGGTATCTGAGAGAAGCTCTTATTTACAAGCAGTGGTGATTCGAACTGAATGAAGATACGCAGTACATTGTTCAAGTAAAAAGAGAAGTCAAGAAGGGAACGTTTGGAATAGATGACAGTCTTACTATAATGAGAAAAAAGTGGGGCAGGGTAAACTGCTGGGTAAATAAAGGTGTTGAAAAGGATTTTACAGTTGAATTTTTTTAAAGCCTGAGAGATAACAGCATCTCTGGCAGCAACTGAATGCTAAAAATGTTCTGGATATTAATTTCCAAGAGAAGCTGTGTTGGTTCTGGAAAAGAAGTCAGTAACTTGTATTTATGAGAAATAAACTGGGCTTCTGTAAGAATATTTAGTAAGTCTAAATTATAAACTGCTAAAATAGATAATTGTCTGACTTGTGAATCAGGTTACTTCATAGTTTATTCAATAATGAACTGAGTGGGTCATATAAAACAGCAGGCCCAAAACTATGATTCACAAAACACAAAGGTTAAGCCAAACAACTGCGTAATTATTTAGTGTTATGAGAGACCCCAGCTAATAATTACAATGTGTTACACATATAACAGGACCAGGAAGATCACCATTACCAGTACTTTAAATAATTCTGTAATAAAATAGTGTACATACAGTAAACAGCTAAAAAAAGGTCATACAGATACCAAGAGGCAATGGTAAGCATTTTCTAGTGCGGTTCCAGACAACTGCAATGAAAAATTACCAGCATTGTGGTAATAAATTCAGAATTCAATAGTAGCGTTAATTTCTGATTTTGAGTATCTTCACAATACCACACCATCATAATGTAAGAGTTGTCTATGGACATTTAGGCAATTGAACATTATAAACTAATATGACAGCAGAATCCTGGTGCAGACTACCATCAACAGGCAAGTTGATGGCAAGCAAAAATTCATACCCTCTAAGAAGTTTAACTCATTATCAATTAAAAGAAAGAAAGCTCCTTACTTTGGTTGTTGAGGCTGCAGAATTGCTGGCTGCAAGGGTGGTTATCGCATCGCTGTTCACAGTAGTGCAAGCCACTGTGGCCGGCCCATGCAATCTGGATGGGACAATTGGTACAGGCAGAAGACCTGGCCTATTGTTGCTATTGCTGTTCACTGTGCTGTTACAGTTACTGTTGCTGTTCACATGATTCCCATTGGCATTCCACTCCCGGCGATCCCATCCTGTGCGATAATCTCTTTCAAACCGGCTGTGATGCCGTGACATCTCGGCAAAACCAGCAATTGCCGTTTCTCACCAGGATTTTATCAGATTGCCTATCGAGAACCAAAGCAAAAAACAAAGAGAAGTTAATCATTTAAACCTCAGGAGAAAACACACATGAACACACACACAAACATGCCGCTAAAACTGATTTCCTTGTTTTAATTCTTTGACTTGGCAAAGGCAACCTATCATTCCACTGTGAACAGTTTTAAATTGAACTTCTGAAAGCCTTTAGGCAAAGGCAGGATAGAAACATCAGAATTGATCTCTGGGGGAGAATGGCCTCTAACACATAGAGGAGGTACCACAATGGTCCAGGGGAGACACACTAGAGACAGGCTACAATGAAACACCAGACTACATAAATTGCCATTTCAAGTCATAATAATAGATTAGTTTCTGAAAGCATGATTACGTTTCACTTTCTCTCCCCAAAAACCCTTTTTGGGTCCTGTATAACAAAAAAACTTGTTATATGGTTCTTTGAAAATACTGCATAGGGAAGATGAGTAGAAAGTGGATTTCCTACGGAAAATTATTTGGTTTTAACATATATAAGAAGTAAGGTGCACAATGAACAGTGCCATACAGTTTTAGAGTATGACTGGATTTCTAAAGACTTTGGATTCAATTTCTATTTTCTATATAAATTGCTTCCAATGTAAAATATTTTTTTTTTTTTGGATTTAGGTATTATCTTAAATGTCAGTGTCCTTGAGAAAAGCATCTAAGTTTGTTTTTTTTAAAAAAAGAACTTCCCAGAATCTCCAACAAACATAATTTGATACAGAATCCCAAGCTGGAAATACCTCCAGTATAATGGTTTTCCCTTCAAAATTCCTAAAGGTCAACTTCTTTTCTGGAGAATCAATTTCTGCCAAACTCCTAAACTCTCCCTATTAATTTCTCTGTTCGGTTTTGTAAAGTAATAATATTTTTTATAGTCTGCTAATTCAAATCTGTAGGAATATTTTTTTTTAATGTAGTTTACACCTACAGATTAAACAGAACACTCAAAGTCAACAACAACAAAAATCTTATTTTTAATGAATTTTTTTTAGAAACAAAAAGTACTGCAATAATTCCCTCCTCTTTAATACAAAGAATGTCAGTCAGAAAATGGGGACATTTATTTATAAACATGTAAGCCATCTGATTCCATTGTGAATCTGAATAGCATATAAAATAGATCGATCGATCGATAGATAGATAGATAGATAGATAGATAGATAGATAGATAGATAGACAGACAGACAGACAGACAGACAGACAGACAGGCAGACAGACAGACAGACAGACAGACAGAATTCTTTATTGGCCAAAGTATGATTGGACACACAAGGAATTTGTCTTGGTGCAGTATACATAAAAGAAAAGATACATTCGTCAAGAGTTAAGAATCATAAGGTACAACACTTAATAATAGTCATAGGGTACAATAAGCAATCAATCATACTAGGAAACAGTCAATATAAATCGTAAGGATACAAGGGACAAAGTTACAGTCATACAGTCCTAAGTGGGAGGGGAAGGGTGTTAAAGAGTGATGGGAAGATTAACAGTAATAGTAGTGCAGACTTTGTAAATAGTTGATCAATATAAAACAATGGAATACAGAACAATATAAAAATATAAATATAAACAATATAAAAAAACAAACTTGAGACACAAATGTCGTAACCTCTAAACATCACACATTGCATTCTAGCCAAAGGCCTGGAGAAAGAGTCAAGTTTTAAGGGTTTATTTCAATAAAGCCAGGATGAAGGCAGAATAAATCTATGGGGAAAGCTGTTCCAGAAGGGAGATGCTACAATATACAAGGCCCAATCACTGGGTCCTATCAAGTGATACTGCTTAATCAACAGAACTTGGGTGTCATGTGCCATACAGTACAGGTAGATACAGAGAGTTCCTTAAGACAGAAAGTCCCTCACATAACCAGGCCCTATGCCATGAAGGGCTTTATAGGGGGAGACAATAACTTGATTGCAACCACCTTGATTGTGAACCAGAGCAACTCATGAAGCAGTGTTGCTACATAGTGTTGTCACTGTCTTCAAAATCAAATGAGAACTCTTTAATTTGAAAATGTCTACAACACATTTAGACCATGGTTTCTACATATAGATAAAAGATTATACCAAAACATACACTCACAGTTCTTATAAAAATAGCTACCATATCTTGTTATTAGAGGGGAAAAGAAAAAGAAAAACTGGAGAGATCTGTACATTTACAGATAAGCATCTACACTGCACTAAAAGTTGCCCAAATAGATATTCCGACAGGTCCTACTTTGTTTCACATTCCCTGTGCAATGGCTGCAGAAAGATTGAGAGCTTTTCTGTAATCAGATCTGATGACAAAGACTGCATCTGCTAAGTGTGAAATACTTTATATCTTCATAGCAAAGCCAGAACCGTTTTGGAGAGACATTCAAAAGCGGAAGCATTTTATCTGAGAACATAAAATAAATCACACAGAAGACCATGATACTAAATTCAAACAAAATGTGCTAATGTTAACAGATTTATGGGAATACTTTCATTCTTGGACCACAACAGCATATTAAAAACAAAGTACTGTGTTTTTCTCTTGTCAAAAACATGAAAAGGATGCACTACCTGCCAAATGCTTCTCTGCGTGCTAAATTATTGATTTTATCTAGATTAACAGAATATCACTTTTAACAAGAGTCCTTTTAAGCTACATACTGCCAAATGCAGAACTAAAGGAAATATTGTAAAGGTGTTATAGGGTTCCCCCCATCTTTCTTTCAAGGCCTGGGTAGTTGCTTTTTCCTCTTTGTTCCTGCTCTTAGTCCAGAATTGTACCACTGAGGCCATTCAGGAGCTTCTACACTATTTCAATGTTTCATACATTGCTGGGTTATTCATTGATTTCCTCTTCAAACCAGAGCCAGTTCAAAGCTTGGCTTCTGAGCCCACTGATCTCCTCCCCTCCTCCAAAAACATATTGATTTGCCCTTATTTCATCATGTGCTCTTTTAGTTTTTTTATGCTCCTCTAAGGTTTCTTTCTGCTTCCAATTACAAGATCCTAGGATTCTGTCTCCATAAATCTAAAATCAGTTCCCACCTACCCTTCCTCTGTGAAAGTTTAAATACTTTTTTATTTGACTAACAGGTTAATGTGTGTGGGATGCTCATATTACACTGCTCACAGTAAGATCTGTTGTTTTCAGGCTAGAATTGTTTTATATTCATTAAAGACAACGTAGTGTCATATAGTTCTTTTAAATCACAGAATAACAGAGTTGGTCTAGTTCAACTCCCTGCTTAAGCAGGAAACCCTAAACATTTCAGACAGATGCTTGTCCAACCTCTTCTTAAAAACATCCAGTATTGGAGCACCCACAAAATATGAGTGCTTAGGTTTGATTGGCTTTTGTTCTAAATCTTGGTTATTAAGGTATGAATTTGGATGAAGTTTTCTTTTGATCTGTATTGTCCCCTTTCAGCAGCATAGCCAGGAGCCATACACTAAAACACCAAATAGGTTTGACTGAAAATGGGTTGGTTCTAGTTTAGCACAATGTAGGAATCCAGCCAACCTGGTTTATTCAAGAAATCATGGTTAAAACAAGCCAGAACTTTCTGAAAAGACTTTAAACTATAGAAGAGTAGATAATGGGCACAGGGCCATCCAGGAAACAGGACTGGGTTGTTGTTGTTTTTTTCTTCCGTTAAGTATTTCAGTAATATAACTTTAAGAGGATTTGGAGAAGATAAGTGAAATACAAAGGCATGGGTGAAACAGGTGATATCTACTCAAAAGGAGATGGAATATTTTTTTTTTTAGCAGTCAACATCCCCTCTTCTGAGAGTTTCCCCTGAAAGCATTTGAAAGCTCTGCCTATATATCTACGAAGGCCTTGAGAGAGAAGGGGATCTACAGAAGACCTGGTGGGCTCAACATTATCCTGTACTTAAGATGAAAGGAACTGTTCATGGCATTAGTAAATCTATCCAGACAGCATTTTGTTAAACCACATTAGCCAGTAGGTTGTAACCCCCACCCCCCAAAAATGCATGGTCAGGAAATATTTCCTTGGTATTTCTGCACATCCATAAATATAATTGTTATATTGATTGATAAATTAAGCCAATACCACAAACACACGGATAGATTGGCTCTTGTTTGCTTTCACTTTGTAGTCTTGTAGTGAATTACTACTATTTTTTATCACACACTGGATTTTTCTGATTTTTTTTTTTGAAGAACCAAAATCTCCCTTGTTTCATCTTCTACCTTGATTTCCACTCTCCGTATGTTCCTCAAAAAGGCAACAAATGCACTCATGTTCTTCTAAAGATTTGTCAGACCATAAATGTATCCTTGCTGGATCAGACCTAAAGTTTATCTAGCCGGCCAGAAGTTTCCATGAAACTCACAAGCCACACATGAAGAAAATGCCCACAAGCCCAAATAATAGGAGGTATGCTTTTGTTTTCAGAGATATGCTGCTTTTGAACACAGGCACTCACTAGGCTACCAAAAACCAGAGAAAAATCTCCCCAAAGCAGAACACAGTTTGGGCTGTACATTATTTTTTAATAATTAAATTTCTGCCACAGAAAAAAAATATTTTTTTCTTATGGGTTGTAAATGTGTACAGGTGTTATTTTAGGACAGTCTTGACAAAGGATACTGTATTATTTTTCCTCTGCAAAGAAAATTCTGTAGAATATATGTCCATTCCCCCCCGCCCCCAATAGTTAACATTTTAAAGCAATTCAATTCTCTGGATAGTATACAAAACTCTGAAACAAAATCGTAGGAAAAATAAAGGAAAGCTGCTGCCTAGTCACCATTTTAAAAATGTATTTTCTGGCTCTTTAAGATGTAAGTTAAACCAATAAAAGTACAAAAGTTAAAGTAACATCTGCAGTAATGTATGAACCAAAGTAATGAACCAAAGTAAAGCAAGATGCTTCAGGACAGGGCTGTCAAACTCATGCCCCGCAGGCTGGATGCATCACATACTCAGTTTAGCAAAGGGGGAAAAAGTCACCATACATCACATGATGTCGCCATGATGCCGCGAGTTTGATACCCCTGTTTTAGGAGAATCCACACAATACTTGAGACCCATAATTCCCTTGAGAATCCTACAAGGCTGTGCAGTTGAGATTTCATGGTGAATCTCTGTTCAAAAACCAAAACAAAATTAGGAAGCAAGGGGGAAGAATTTAAAAAGTAAGATTTCCCCTTTGAGCTTGACTCTTGGTGACTTCATGGACCCATTCCTGTAGTTCTTTTGGAATCACTACAGAGGTTGTCCCACTGCTAGTTTTCCACTAGTCTTGTCTCCTACCAATTTCCAACCAAGCCTGAATCTGCTTAGCTACAGAGCCCTCCCCAGGCCAGCCAGATGCTGATACCTGAGAAGATATAAGGGAGATAGATGCGACAATGTTTCCTGGACTTGATCCTTTATTTAACCCCTTCCAAATCCCACTAAAAGTGTGTGTGGGGGGGGGGGCATGACAGGATGGAACAGGCTGACATTCCTGTCTGCAATTTTTCCATATCTTTGCTACGCAATTTCTCCATCAGTTATAAATGCATACAAATTGAAACGGCTTTCCATAAACATTTTTTTTACCTAGTGTACCTGATTTCCTAATATGAAATTGACAGCTCAGTTTTGACAAATACAGGTAGTTTTGAAAGCACTTTAACCTATTTTAATACATTTCTGGCATATAATTTTCCCCAATATATAAAAAGATGGTTTTGCCTTTTCATAACATGTACATTTTAACACCTTCTGATTGGTTAATTATATTGCAACATTAAGAAAAGTGTAAGTATTGGGATATAACTGTTTCCCTTCATATTTTAGCTGTGAGGTGCAAGTTGAATATTTTCCCACCAAAATGGAACAAAACTTCCCCAATCAAATGGAGCAGTTCAGTGGCATTTTAATGGTACTTCATCCAATCCACTGTCATGCACGCCCAAGCACTGTTTTCTCAAGTGTCTTAATCCATATTAAGTGGACATGTTGGTTTTGGTTCTATTCTTGCTTTGAATTAGACTTCACGGTGAATGTACATCACTATACAGGTAGTCCTTGAGTTATGGCCACCATGGAGCCCAGCATTTCTGTTGCTAAACTGACAAGCTTCAATACATTAAAAAAAAATTCTGCTTGTACATCCAGTTGCTGTATATAAGTGAGTTGTATCTCATTTTAGTATCTTTTTGTCACAGTTAAACACATCATTGTAGTTGTTAAATTAATCATGTGGTTGTTAAGTGAATCTGGCTTCCTCCATTGACTTTCCTTGCTAGAAATGGCATGGGAAGGCTATAAATGGTGATCACATGATCTCAGGACATTGCAACTCTCATAAATGGAATAAGAAAGGATAGGATAGAGAATAGAGGACAGAGGATAGATTAGGATAGGATAGGATAAACAGAATTGGAAGAGACCTTGGAAGTCTTCTAGTCCAACCCCTTGCTCAGACAGGAGACCCTATACCATTTCAGATAAATGGTTGTCCAATCTCTTCTTAAAAACATCCAGTGTTGGAGCATTCACAATTTCTGGAGCTAAGTCATTCCACTGATTGTTCAGTCAGGAAATTTCTTCTTAGTTGTCTCCTTAGTTTTCTTCTTAGTTGCTTGTCTCCTTTGTTAGTTTCCAAGTTGCCAAGCACCTTTGCATGATTTGCATGGGGATGCTGCAGCAGTCATAAGTCACTTGTTTTCAGTACTGCTGTAACTTCAAACAGGTTGTAAGTTGTAAGAATGACCTTTGTACAAGGCGCGTGGGATACCTCTCACACATTGGTAAAAAAGGGCAAAGACAAAGCACGCGTGAAGCTGTGTTTTCCAACAACGCCTTATGTCCTTGATTCAAATGTCAGAACACAAATAGGTAATGGAGGTATTTGCATGACAACATGCATTGTTGTATTAGCCTCCCTGAAGTTGGCTGCCTTAGGAGCTGTTGTAATATGGGTCCCTGTAGGCAGAGATATCTGCAGGAACCAATGTTTCCCTCAAAATGATGAAAGCAGCTTTCTGCTGTTGTGATGAAAGCTCTACCTCTTGCTTATGTTGGGCCACAGTGTAACACTGAGTTTGTCATTTTCCCTTCTTTATTCCCCCTGCTGTTGCACCCCCACCGACCATCTGCCATTAGGTGAAGTCTTCAGAAACTTAGCCACCAAATTCTGGACTAATAGGAACTTCCACATCGTTTTAAAGGGCCCTTTACGGTATTTCAGCCACGAGGTTAGGAGAGAAAAATATTTTAATGAGTCTGCTTTCCCCTAATACCATGCTCTGCAGTTTCTCAGCCCTGCAGTATTCTGTTTGTTTTATTAATAAGTGAAGACCAAATTTCTTTGAGAATATGTGCATCTACAACAAAGGCGAGGGAATAAATGAAGCATTTAAAAATAAAGATGATCTTTGGCTTGAGGGGATATTCTAACAACAGCAGCAAAGGAAGTTCAGGTTTAAATATTAATTATATATAACAACTGGATATACAAGCAGAATTGTTTTTTATTTACTGAAGCTTATCAGTTTAACATGTATGCTCATCTTGCTTATTCCCAGACTATATCAATCTGTCTTTTGCTGTTCACTGTACAGATCCAACCGCAGATCATTACCTTTTTATTGATCTTGTTATTCTCTTATTTTTAGTAAACTATGGAAGGAAAAATGGTATTGATTTCATCCGCTAGTTATTTCTGTCTTGACATTAAAGACAATGCCTGAAGAGCAACGGGGCCAATGCCAGCTACCACAACAAAAACCAGCAGCTTAATTGCAAAATTAAGCATTTCTCATCCAAAGCCAAAGCACTCCTCCTCCTCTTCGCTGAAAGCTATCTCACATGCCTGCTATGAAATTTCTTTAATGCTACTAGGTCAATACGGGTTTAGTTAAGCACAAAGTTCAGCATGGCTAATAATCAAGACATTTTGTTAGATCTCCGACACTTTCCCTGGATACTGGGATATGGACACAAATTATATACAAATCAAACTGATATTCTGCTTTATCACAACTGAGTTATTCTGGGGGCTGTATTCCCTTGTTCCGCAGGCTGCTTTTCAGGGAGGGTTAGAGTCCCTGATTCCAGCAGCACAAGCTTTTGACTTTCCAACACCACTCTATCCTTTCTGTTTGCATATACAATTTTCCCAAATAAGACCCTGTCTTATATATTTTTTGCCACAAAAAAAGGCATCAGGTCTTATTTTCGGGGGATGTTGTTCACTGACTCACCTCACTTGTGTGCGTCACCCCTGGCCTCCTTTTTGCTGTTAGAGGCCTTCAAGAACTTTTGCGTCCCTCAAGGCTTCCCTGAAGGCCTCTGCAACCGATAACAGAGCTCTGGATCGTTCTGGAGCTCTGTTATCGGCTGCAGAAGCCTTCAGGAAAGCCTTGCCGGCCCTGCTGGCTGCAGAAGAAATGGGCCAGCAAGGCAGGTGTCAGGGTGTGAGAAGCCTGGCTGCAACTTTCTGAAGGTAAGTAGAAACCCCCCATCCACACCCTAGTTTAATTTTACCTGTGCACCCTAGAGTGGGCGGGGTCTTAATTAGGGCGTATTTTGCAGGGTAGAACTCATATTGGGGATACATGTAAAAATCAAGCTAGGACTTATTTTTGGGCTTATTTTTGAGGGGAAACACGGTATATACATTAGGAAAGAGTATAATATATTATGAATTCATAAGAGTCCTTCCTATGAAGAAAGAATTCTTTTTATCTGAGCTTCATTACAGCACTGCAACTACAATACAACTGGGGCTGGTACTTTTCTCCCTCTCCCTTTTTCTTTTTGAACCCTCAATGCGTCAATTGTCCACAGATTTCCTCTCTGGGAAATACCTAGGTCACAGGCCAAGCAGAAGAAAAGTACTGTCATTAAACACTAGCCTGTAGCAGCAAGAGATTTAAAAAAATATGTTTATTGCATATTTTACATCCTACCATGATGATGTTTCCATATTTCAAATCCCAAGCCTGCAGCATAGGACTGAACCAGGCAGAGTGCCTAGCATTTCTATAAAACCATACTGTAAATCAATTTAGACACAACAAGAAGTCATTTTCTTTCATCTTCCTTAAACTCTTTTTCTTCTTGAAGTTTAATTGTGGTTAAGCCACTTTAATAACTGCATGATTCACTTTAACAACTGCAATTATTAACTTAACAACTGTGGCAAAAGTGTTGTAAAAAGAGGCAAAATGCACTTCACAACAGCCTTACTTAGCAATGGAAATTTGGGGCTCAATTGTGGTTGTAAGTCAAGGACTATCTTCATTCATTAAATTTTCTTCCTCTGATCCATGCCTTCTTTGCTGATTTCTTTCTAACACAGCTACCTGCTCCTTCTAGCTCTTAGTAGAAGCCCCTTCCCATCTCTCCATGTTTTCTCTTAAATCTCTCAGCTTCCACCATCATTTGCACCTGCTCATCTCCATTCCCCGCTCTCGACCCCTGGTGGCCTCACAAATTCCAATTCCTGTTGTCTCCCCCACTTCTTTCCCATCTTTCTTTTATTACTTGCACCTTCCCCACATTCTTTACTTCCCAACATTTCTGACAGCTTTCCTTGTTTCTTTCAGTTCTGTTTCTGAAGTAGCTAAATTTTAATGGGTAAACTGCATCCAATCCAAGATCACTCAGGGCTCTGTGTCCACTCAGCACGCCTTTTAAAGACTGATGGCATGATGTCATATAATTTAAAATAATAGAAAAATTGTATTGGTTATATTATATACACCTGCTCTTTTAACATGCGTACTACCTCAACCTTCAGGGTGGATAAGGCACTAGCCAGAGGGATGGAGCTTCTGGATCCAAAAAACCAAAGAGTGGGCCTCTTTTATGCCCCAAAGCCCTTGCTTTGTTGCTTCTCAAATCCGATAACTCTTGATGGGACTTTCCATGTGCTCTGGACTAATTTCTTTCGTCTGGTTCAGGTGACACTTCCCTTATTCCCCCCGCCCTCGGTTTTCTTAATGACTTGGTACTTTCTTAGCTACTTCCCCTAAGGGATCTTTTAGACAAAATTCCTGATTTTGGTCTACCCTGCATCATCTTTAGGCATGGCAGCTTCTACCTAGTCTCACAGATTAAGAGTCTTCATGTGTAATCTTCAAAATAATATTTCTTGTACTTTAAGAAACTATTAATTTTTCCAAGTATGAATCGGTATTATAAAGACAAGTTTAGATATGAAAATAATGCCAATTTATTAAATCACAGTAATTATATACTTTATAGTATAGAAGTGATATTACTTTGTGGATGCAATTTCTGTCAAGAAGCAATTTACTAAACCTTGCTTCTGTGCTTCATGTTTCATGCCATTCAATAAATATATATTAAGTGGCTATAGAGTTCCAGTTGAACACATAAAAGCTTTGTATAATTTTCACTTGTATATATACACATTCTTTCTAATTTTCTTGTTTACATTATTTTTGTCCATAAAGCAGAAGGCATAATATAACCATAAATATATTATAACATCATCCCAAACAACCATTACATTTGTGGAGTATCTATTAATTTAGAAAAAAAAAATCTTCAGAATTTTTTTCCATTCGTTTTTAAAAATGTGAATCATTTAATAATGATGTATTGAAGTGCAATCCTGAAAAAATAGGACTTTTTTTCTTGCAGTAATTGATAGTGTTACTGGAGCATGACAGGATGTTTCAGCAGGATCTATATTATAGTTATCTATTCAACCAAGGATCAAAATGCTAAGAAATGACTGAATTAGAATAAGTCTGAAGTGTGTGTGTGTGTGTGTGTGTGTGTATACACACCCTATTAAGAATTTAAAAATTGCCATATATCCTGAAAATTAAACACCTGCATAGAAGCTTATAGCACTTTTCCTGTATGAGAATTAAATACTGCTGGAACAGAATTACAGGCAAGTCTTGACTTACCATGATGTTTTGGACTGGATTTCCAGTTGTAAGTTGTTATACTCATAAGTAAAGTTACACAGGTGATCAAAATCAATTTTCATGTTGGTTGCTAAGAGAATCTGTGATCATTAAGCAAACACTATCAACCTATTTTTTCAAATGGATTGTTTTTACTAGAAACTGGTAAAAAAAATTACAGATCATGATCAAACAACCACAGGATGCTGCAAGTGATAGATTTGCTGTTTGCCAAGCACCCAAAATGCAGTCATATGACGGAGGGAGGGATAGGCAGAGAGAGAGAACACATTTTATCATGGCCAGAAGTGCTTATAGGCTGTAAAGTCCCTGTTTCATGCTGTCGTAATTTCAAATGGTCATTAAGTCGAGGACTACCTGTATGATCTAACACAGGATTTAAATCTTGATTTAAAGTCTCCATCTGTAATTATTTGATCCATAGTTAAACCCAAAAAAATAATTTAAAATTCTAATATAAAACATCTGAATATTCCTTATTAATAAGAGCAATAACATTTATTAAAATATTTAATCAACAATTTTGTAAAAAAAAATCCTCCTGGATCATTTATTTCTTTTTTCTCTGCACAGTCTGAAGATGTGATAATGAAGAAATGTATACAGTGATAGAACTTGAGGTGAAAGGAGAGATATAAGAAAAAGTAAAGTACTTGCTTACATCAGATACATTTAAATAGAGAAATAACAATTTTCATATTACCTGATATTAATATAGAAAAAAAAATCTACATTAGAATGTCACAATAATTTCTACGGGCCAAATGTAATATGGAGAGATATATGTAGCACAGCTACTTCCATTTACAGCCTTCTCAATCTACAAACTCCCTTGAGGGTACAAAGTAATTTAAAGCTAACTTCATGGGTTTTGCTCCTGATCGGTCAATTATTCCAAATCAGGCAGAATTAAATGTGGCATTTTGGGGATGTGGAATGATATTAGTCAGTGACCAAAGTGAAACCAATAAACCCAATTTCTTTTACAGCCTTTGGCAGTTTTCAAAAATTGAAGTCTCTGAGAAAGCAGTTTTATTTGTTTGTTGCCCAAACTCTTTTGCAATTTATCATTTTAATGCAATTTTTTCAAACTTCTGTGAATAATTTTGGTTATGGCTCCAATGAGAATAAAAATGATGCCAGAGTACATAGCATTCTGTACTGTTGGAAGCTACAGGGAAAAAAATTCATGAGGGAAAGAGGAGCTAGTTTCTTTTACTATTAAATATACAGCCATTGTCTTTCTGGCTGCAAAATTTATCTATGTCAATATCACTAAAAAAAAAATCAACCTTAAATATCAACAGAAGCCACTTCAATTTAAAAGAGTATCAATAATTTAAAACCCACAATTATATTTCAGTCACTTTGTCCTTTCTAAAGGAAGCTCCCTTTAATGTACTATGTACATTATTTAGGATATAGGAAGGAACTATATCATTTATAGTTCTAGTTGAAAAAAAACACCACACAGCAAATCTAGTGATCTTAAAACTGAAGCCACTGGTAATTTTAAAAACAACTTTTCAAAGGGACTATGATTCCTTCCACTGAAGCTTCTTCATATCAGCTCAGAATAAATTACCTGGGATTCTTGGGTCAAGAGATATTTTTCCATATGTGGGGAGGAGGCCTTTCCCATTGCCCTGCTGATTAGAAACCTTTTAATTCCGTTTGAAACCTTTTCTGTTATTCTTCTTCTTCACAGCACTAGTTCCACTGCCAAGCTTTAAACATGCAAAACAAGGGCATTCCAGTTGATACAGTTTGCATTCTAGCATTGTGCCTAGCTGTTTGAACAGCTTGTGTGTGGAAAATTAAGCTTAGATTTCTGTTTCCTTTTTGTTTATTTTTAGCTAAGCCATGTATTTCTATTCATTAGTGTTTGTATTTCCTTTGAGAATGCAGGTGTCACATCCTTTATACAAATTGTTCAGAGGATTTGCATCATTATTACCTTCTAGACTTACCTCTCCCCACGGAAAAGCTATTAAGCATCTTCCTGTTTAATTTGTCCCTGCTCCTATCCCTTATTATGCTTTATCAACTACTTCTGCACAAGGTAATGGGACGCACTGACAAAACTGGCAGTCGGTAATTTTGCCCCAACTGAAAAAGTCTTTTGTTTCATTGTGAAGTTGTCAACTCAGAACAAAGAAAGAAGGAAGACACTTTCCTTTATGAAGTGTGACCTCTGATAGACTGACCCAGATCAGCTGAAGGTAAAATTAACAGAACTCCAAGTTGGCTAAGTGACAAGCTCTTCTCATTCTCTAGCTCCGAAAAATAGCATCTGTTAAGGCTTAGGTTCCATCACAGATATGACCTCAACGTGTTAGTGCTTTAGAAATGGCAAAATCTAAGATTCATTCATTCATTCATTCATTCATTCAATCGATCAATTTATATGCTACCCATCTCACTACTGAAGCAAGACTGGGCACTTATACAATCATGAAAAAAAATCATACAGAGACAATTAACAAGAATTAAATAGAAACCAAAGAGGATTGGTGGTACAGGGGAGGAACTTCTCTCTATCCCGTCAGCCACCCAGTGTAAAGCACCACCTTCAGGGCCCCAGACCAGCCGGCAGAGCGAGGTTTTAAGACCCTAATCTAGAAGGTCTATAGCCATGATGGCGAACTTATGGCACGACTGCCAGAGGTGGCACGCACAACCCTCTCTGTGGGCATGTGAGCTGTTGACCCAACTCAGCTCCGCTGCGCATGTGCGCACATCCCTCCCACTGGCCAGCTGGTCTTTGGATCTCTGCTGTGCATGCCGGAGGGCAGGGCGCATGCAGCGGGCGCATGCACGGGGGGATGCGTGCACATTGCATTTTGGGGATGAGCGCACATACACTTACACTTTGGGCACTCAGTGCCAAAAAGGTTAGTCTATAGGGTTGGAGTGTATCTTACGTCTGGTGTCAGAGTATTCCAAATGGAGGGGACCACAGCAGAAAAGGCTCTTCTAGACTCTGCCAGCTGAATTTTCTTGACAGATAAGGTCCATAGCCATTCGCTTCAGTGGTGAGATTCAAATATTTTTGCCACCGGTTTGGTGGGTGTGGCTTGGTGGGCACACTTTGCATGCGTGCACATGCCAAATGCACACTTTGAACAGGCGCAGAGGCGTTCTAACTCAGTTCCTGCAAGCCTGCGCGATCCCAGTCGCTTCAGCAACTGCTGCGCGGCACTCTTCTGTGCCACACAAAGCAGCTGCGCTTCAAATTCAGAGGATAAAGGTGAGTATGGGAGCCCAGGCAAGCGGGTGGGCCCAACAGCAGAGTGGCGGAGAGAACTGGTTTGGTCTCCGCTGCTCATCGCTGCTACTGGCTCGGCAGAACTGGGTTGAACCAGTAGAATATCACCACTGATTCGCTTCCACTGGAGTGGGACCTAGCAATCCCAATGGGGTGTCACATCTTCTCAGATACCCTTTATACCATGCCATAAAGAGCTTTAAAGTAATAACTGACACAATGAATTGGACCCAGAACTAAAATGGGAACCAGTGCACCTTGTGCAATAGGAGCATTTATTGCTTGCAATGTATCACATAACATATTCTGGCTTGATTTCTACAGAGTTTAATAGCATACCTCAATAAGAGCCTCTGTGGCGCAATGGTTAGAGTGCAGTACTGCAAGCTACTTCTGCAGCCAGCTGCCTACAATTTGGCAGTTCAAATCCCACCAGGCTCAAGGTTGACTCAGCCTTCAATCCTTCTGAGGTCGGTAAAATGAGGACCCAAAATTGTTGGGGGCAATATGCTGACTCTGTAAACCGCTTAGAGAGGGCTGTAAAGCACTATAAAGCGGTATATAAGTCTAAGTGCTATTGCTATACCACACATTTTGTAAACAAAATACTTTATGATCCATCCATAGCTTCTCCAAGTAGAGGTGGATTTTATCCTAATACAAAATTTTGGGGAACCTTTCAGTCAGTTGATCTGAGTTAACAAAATAGCACCATTCCAGTGTTTGAGGGGCTGCCATAAAGAAGAAGGGGTCAATTTATTTTCCAAAACACCAGAAGGCAAGACAAGAAGCAATGGATGGGAACTAGGAAACTCAAGGAGAGAAGCAACCTGGGATTAAGGAGAAACTTCTTAACAGTGAGAACAATTAACCGGTGGAACAGCTTGCCTTCAGAAGTTGTGGGTGCTTCCTCACTGGAGGCTTTTAACAGCCACTTGTCTGGAATGGTATAGGGTCTGCTGATTCAACAGGATGTTGGACTAGAAATTTCCAAGGTCCTTTCCAGCTCTTCTGATGGAGTTAGCTGGATACAAAGACAGCTTCATCAATTCCTATATTCCGTGGCCTTCTATTCCTGTTCAAGAGCTCTTGTATTAAAGTTAACACCAAAGCTATGCTAAAGCTATGCTCTACTTACAAACATGGGAACAAGAAAAACTACTTGCAGATACTTAATTATATCCCAGAAGAGCCAGAAATGTTCAAAACAAACTGAGTAATGCTTTGCAGAAACAAAAAGGAGCAGCATAACAAACAAAAAGGAGAAGCATAACAAACGCCGCTCGTTATATGGACAAAAACATGGTTTGTTTTACCCCAGTGTAAATACACTAAGAAAGCTGAAGTCTTAAAGCAAGAATCTGAATACACCAGGACTTGAAACCTTCTTGCTTATCAAAGCATTAACATTTGGGGCTTCTGCACGGGGGTTTTGAGTGCAAAACTTGAGAATAAAAAAAATGTACACGAATTTGCATTTCAAATAGTAACCTGCATCACATCATTCATATGTGGGGTTTCACTTCAGTTCAACATTTAATTGAAGTAAAAATTCTATTTGCAGTTCTTCTAGCAGAGACTGCTAATGTTGCTTCAAGCCTCTATTGTATTTTTCAACAGGATCACAGTATTATCTACAGCAGGGCTATCAAACTCCCGGTCCATGGGCTGGATGCATCACATGCTGGCCACACCCACACTCGGCTAAGCGAAGGGGTGGGAAAAGTCCCAATATGTCAAGTGATGCCGCCATGATGAGGTGAATTTGATACCCCTGATCTACAGCATGTTGCAGTTATTAAAAACAGTGGTGTTGATGTCACATAACCTTATGTAACATAGTGAATATCTTACAAAGATGTGAAGAGATGAAAAACTGGTATTTAGCAATGCGTAGGCTCCTTAATTAGTAACCTTATTCTATTTAACTTTAAATAAACGCTAAGAGAGTCAGTTGGTACAGTGGTTAAAGTCGTGGCCTAAAAATTGATAGTGTGTTGAGTTGAGCAGGAAAGCTGGCTGGGTGATCTTGGGCTGGTCATCTCTCTGCCCAGCCCAACTCTCAGTGTTGCTGTGGGGAAAATAGGACATGGAAGGAATATTATGTATGCTCATCGCCTTGATTTCATTACAGAAATAAAAAATAGAGGAAATAAATAATCACGCAGAAGCAAAAAGAGTTAGAGAATTCCTTTCCTTTATAATAAATATTAAATTTATCTTGCTTCTTTTATATATTTTCATGATACTACAGTATTCAGCTAAGAACTATAGCAGGAGAGACAATAATCAAAAGATAAAAGGGTAAGACTCACTTGGTAAGTATAAAAGTCATGATTTATGGCACATCAGATTTATGGTATGTTTTATTATTGTTTTAATCATATGGTTTTGCTCCTTGTGAGCTGCTTAGAGGCTGTGAGAACTGAATGGAAAATAAAAATCATCAAACAATTCTTTATTTTTTAAAGGCCATGCAATCTCTATCATTTAATTTTCCAAGACAATTGATTAAACTTCATTTTACATAATCCAGACCAAAGAAAAATGATGCAAGCTATTCTTGCTAAGAGAGATTTAAAAGGAAAAACTTCAGCAGGTTTTCCAATAATACAGCCAAGCTGTAATGTAACAGCTCTAATTATAACTTTATTAAAATGCAAAAAAGAAAAAAATGTTGGGAAGAAAGAAAGAAAAGAAGGAAGCTCATCAAGAAATATTAACAGCTGTAGAACCAATCATTTCGAAGCACAAAATGTAGCTCATGAAAGTTTTGGAAACCTATATATTTTTATTCTTTCTTATAAGCCACTGAAAACAGCAGTCATGTAAAACTAACTGCCTAGTGCAGAAAATGTACAATTTAAAAACAATCCATAATAACATGTACTGTAGATGAGCCACGTTCAACTGATAAATATTTCATGGGCTGCAGTATGTTTTTATTATAAGTAGACTTCTGTTAGTATTAAAAATTAAAAGTAAGCTTATAAAACAACTGAACCTTCTCCTTCACCCCAATAGCACCCTTATCATCAACTCCAACTCTGTCCCCAAACTCTAGAGGATTGATTTACTTTAAATGCCATTTAAGTTATAAACCTGTGATCACAGTGCTTGCACGATGGTACTTGAATTATGGATGATCTAACAGCTTTGAACTCTGAATGATCTCTGCAAACACTTTTGGGTCAGTTTCACATTGCCATTTCACAAGGTTTAAAGCAGCCATTCTCAAACCTGTAAAACTCTCCAGCAACAAGTATCTCAATTTGCGATACACAAGGGGAAAAGAAAAAAACGCTAAGTCACAGCTTTTCAAAATGTGGGTCATGACCTTCCAGGGAGTTTGGAATTTCTTAGAGCGAGGTCATTTTTTTTTCTTTTTAAGCTGATCGGGTATGCACAGACCACTTGGGAGTGCTATCAACCTTGTTCTTGCTTTGCCATAGCAAAACTGTGGATGGCTTTTGCAGCTACACAGAAAGCCTAGAGAAAAAAATGGAATGATATCTGGCTCAAATCATCCTCCAATCACAGCACTGCTGGGCCTGTAAAAATATCTAGTCTTTCCAAATGGAGAAGTTTTGTTGGTGGCAAGAGGAAAACTAATCTACCAGTGCTACTGATAGAAGTCTAAACCAAGAAAATGTGATGAATGTTAATAGCTTCAATAACTGGTATGTTTATTTTTTTGGCCAATTCTAAACTCAAATGAATTTTAGTCGGAAATCATGCCCATTCACTTATCGTGTACAGCAGGAAATGTAACAGATATCTATTTTAGGACCCAATATTCTATACAAACATTATAAATCAACAAACTACAGAAAAACATTCAACTGTCTCAAGGAATACAGTACATAGGGCAAAGAGGGCGTTGGCACTTACCTGATACGCCCGTTCTCTGTGAGCTGTGAAGAGCATCCAGAAGTGGGAGGTGCTTGAGTCTCTTCTGGAAAGGCTGGGCTTAAAACTCCAGGATGCTCCTCCTCCTCCATGGGACACCTCCACAGCGTCCCCCAGTTTTGCGAAGACTGAGTGCCAAAGTCCAGAACTCATCACCTAATCTAGATCCCGGACTGGAACGGAACCCCACCAGACGGAAAGAAATGGGTGGGGCTGGATGCTCTTCACAGCTCACAGAGAACGGGCATATCAGGTAAGTACCAACGCCCTTTCTCCCATGAGCTGTTCAGAGCATCCAGAAGTGGGACATACCAAAGTTTGGCCTGTCCTTAGGGAGGGACTCCATCTGGATCGAAATCCACTCCTAAACTCTATGGACCCTCTGCAGGACTCTTCTGCCAAATGAAGCGTCCGCTGAGGCGTAGACATCAATTTTATAATTTCTGACAAAGGGCGATGGTGAAGCCCAAGTTGCCGCTCTGCAGATTTCGTCTATGGAAGCCCGTGTGGCCCATGCTGCTGATGTTGCAGCACTCCTTGTCGAGTGGGCTGTAATGCCCTTAGGAACTGAGATGGACTGGCATTCGTAACTTTTAGCTATGGTGGCTCTCAACCATCTCAATGGTCGTCGACGACACCTTGTGTCCTAAAGTGGATGGGTTGAAGGACAGGAATAGAGCCTCAGATTTTCAAAATACCGCTGTGCGGTCAAAATAGATGCTTAACGCCCTTCGAACGTCAAGTCAATGCCATTGATGCTCCAGTCTATGAGATGGTTTCGGACAAAAATTTGGAGGAAGCACCACTCCTGCGCTCTGTGGAAGATTTAATTTACTTTCGGGGTGAACGATGGATCCAATCTGAGAACCACTCTGTCCGCATGAAACATGCACAGGTCCTTTCTCATCGACAATGCTGCCAATTCGGAAATCCTCCTTGCTGATGTGATCCCAATTAAGAAGACCACCTTATATGTCAGGAATTTGAGACTAGCGGTTCTTAAAGGCTCGAATGGGCCAGTTGTAAGTGCGGTTAACACCTTGTTGAGCTCCCAAGTGGGATAGCGGTGAATTACAGGAGGTCGTAAGTTTGCAGCACCCTTAAGAAAGCTGCGGACATGTGGATGGTGCGCTATGGAACGAAGGTCACCCCATGATATCACCGAGGCTAAGGCCGCCACCTGTCTGCGTAAAGTATTTGGAGATAGGCCCTTGGTAAACCCCTCCTGTAAAAAGACCAATAATTGTCCTATTGATGGGGCGGTTGGGTCGATCTTAGACCCCTGGCACCAGCGACAGAAAGCGGATCACGTGGCCTCGTATATACGATTCATTGAGGACCATCTGGATGCTTGTATGGTGGCAATGGCATCCTCTGAAATATGATGGGTCCTTAAATGGCTCCGCTCAACCTCCATACGGCTAGGCTGAGCCATTGTGGGTCCGGGTGAAGTACCGGCCCTTGCGAGAGGGAAACCCTCGATGGTGGAATTTTCCAAGGTTGTTCTCTCGACAGGTCCTGTAAGTCTGCGAACCACGTTCGCCTGGGCCAATAAGGGGCGACCAATATCAATTCCGCTCGTTCCTCCAATGACTTCTGGATCAACCTGGGTATTACAGGGAGTGGAGGAAACGCATATAGAAGTCCGGGAGGCCACTGACATCGCAGGGTGTTGACGGCCTCCACCCCCTGAGTCAGGTACGTTGAAATATACTGGGGCAATTGGGCGTTGAGGGGAGAGGCAAATAGATCGATCACCGGTTGCCCAAACCTCCACACTGCTTCCTGGACACAGACAGGTGTAGGCGCCACTCTGTCTGATCTATCGTGGCCCTGCTGAGCCAGTCCGCTTGTGTGTTTAAGGCCCCTGCTATGTGCTCTGCCTTGAGCGAAAGCAGATTGGCCTCAGCCCACTTGAACAACCTGGTCGTCTCCAGCATCAGAAGTTTAGAGTGGGTACCCCCCTGTCTGTTTACATGGGCCTTGGTTGTGATATTGTCTGTCAAGACCAGAACGTGGCGTGATTGGAAAAGGGGTAGAAAACTGCGTAACGCCAGATGAACTGCTCGCAGCTCCAACAGGTTGATGCTTTGTGATTGTTCGGAAATAGTCCAACTTCCCTGTGCAGTGTGGGATTGGAAGTGAGCTCCCCATCCTACCAGGCTGGCATCGGTTGTGATCGTTGCCCTGCAAGGTTCCTTGAAAGGACACCCCTTGTTTATTGAGTTTTCCGACCACCAGCGGAGCGATCAGAGAACATTGTGCGGTACCTTTATCCGGACGTTGGAAGTGGCTCTTCTGGATCGCTGGAAAGGTAGCAGGAACCATTGCAGATCTCTAGAATGGAATCGAGCAAAGGCACAATGGAAATACATGAAATCAGTTTCCCTAACAGTTGAGACAGAACTGCCAGGGAAACCCTCTTTAAGGCTCTGATCTCTCTGGCCAAAGACTGGATACTATTCAACCTGTCCTGAGAGAGAGAAACCTTGCCCTCCACGGTATCTATCACTGCCCCTAAATGAACTAACCTAGTTGAAGGGAACAAATGGCTTTATCCCAATTTATGGAAAACCGTGACCTTGAAGGGTCTCCAGAGTAATCTTGGTATCCAAATTTGCTTGATGTCTGGAAGATGACAAAATTAAAATATCATCCAGATAACATTGTAAACGAATAGATTTGATCCTGAGGGAGGCAGCCAAAGCCGCTAGGACCTTGGTAAAAGTCCTAGGGGCCGAAGCCAGACCGAATGGTAGGGCGATATATTCGTAGTGCCGATCACAATAGCAAAATCTAAGATATTTGTAGTGAGCAGGTCTAATTGGTATATGTAGATAAGCCTGTCAGATCTATAGAGGTCAGGACATCGTTCTCTCTGATGCTGAACAGAATGGACTGGAGAGTAGTCATTTTGAATTTTCGATAAACTAATGATCTGTTCAGACATTTGAGGTCCAGAATTGCCCTCCAGCCCCCCAAACTCTTTGGGACCACAAACAATAGAGAGTAACAGCCTTGACCCCGTTGTTCAGATGGGACCTCTCTAATGGCCCGAATATGCAGAAGATGATTGATAGCCTCCTGCATCAACACTCTCTTAATGGGGTCCGTGGACCTAGGGCTCCTAATGAAAAAGTTTGGAGGGGAGGATTGAAACTCTAGCGCCAAACCAAACCTAACAGAGTCCCTGACCCACGCATCAGAGGTGGAGCTGTCCCACTGATCAGCAAACAATTTTAGCTGCTCTCCAATGGGAGCTGCTGTCAAGGACTCACTTGGGGCGACGAAAAAATCGGCCTCCGGTACCTCTGGGGTTTCTTCTGTTTTGGCCTCCCCGCTGACTTCTATCGGAAGATTCCGACCTATCCTGTCTAAAACTGGGTCTGTAGCCTGATGTTCTCTGCGATCTGGGAACGTATGGGCCTTGATAGTAGGGCCGAAAGGAACCCCTTCGAAATGACTGGGGTGTTCTGTTTTCAGACCTCCGAAAAAGAGGGGGAAGCACTTTTTTCTTGTTCCTATTCTCAATAAGCAGGGGCTCCAAGACACTGCCAAATAATTTATCCCCCGATATTGGTGCTGATGCCAGCTTGCATTTATGCTTGGTATCCACCTGCCAATGTCTGAGCCATAGCAGTCTCCGTGCTGATACGTGAGATGCTATGGCTCTAGACCAGAATTTGACTGCATTAAATGTGGCGTCAGCGGAGAATTCTGCTGCTGCAATAATCTTAGCAATGTCCTGGTGGACTCTGGCATTTGACACCGGCAATATATCTCTAAAGTGGAAGAGCCATCGTAGGGAGGACTGTGTGAAAAAAGACGCAGCTGTAGCTGCCCTAATGGCCCAGGTGTCAGAAACATGCGCCCTACGGAGTGTCAACTCTGCTCTCTTTTCCTCCGGTCTCAGGGCTTCCTCGGCCTCATTGGGAAAGGTTGAAGAAGTGTCACAATGGGCTCATCCACCTCCGGCGTTTTGAAAAAATTTGAAAACTCTGGTGCCAAATTATAATATTGTTTATCGTACCCTGTTGGGGGCTGGGTAGGATGCTGCTGATGCCCATTGATTTTGTACTAATTCAGCAAAAACAGGAGGGACAGGAATAGTTTCTGCCTCATTAGCCGGTTGTGAGAATATTAGTTCCTCGGATTCGTCCTGAGACCCTGTTGACAATGGATGAGGGCTTGATGTGTCTAGTTTAGCGGTGTTCTTTGCTTTGAACAGTAGGTGCAGACGAAAAAGGCCAGAAAAGGTAGGTTGGTCCGGAATGAGGCCTTCATCATCCGACATTCCTCGTTCTAGTGGGTCAGCCTTTGACAGCCCCAAGTCCATCTGATGGATCGACCCCACCTCCATGGGAACATCCTGGTCATCTAATTCCACCTCCTCCGAAGACCCTGGACTGGTATGTCAGGGATATTGGGGAATACCTGAGTTTGATGATGTCCCATATGCGCAAAGGATCAAGCAGACAGGGATCATGCTTCCGAAGTAGCCGAAAAGTGTCTGGTCCGGGTGGATTGCTGAACTCCAGCCGCAATGCCCTTTTGTATGGCCATCTCCATCCATTGCCTCATTTCGATGGGAATAGTATCAGGTAATCCCTCCTCCTGTCTTAAACCGGCGGCCGTAGGGGTCAAGGTTGCCTCTGGGATTTGCAGGGCAGTTCTCATTGGAGGAGATATGCCTATGGGAGGCTGTCCAGAAATAGCCTGTCTGGGCTGGGTGGATAAGTCCAAGGGCCCCAACAATGTACTTGGGCCCTGATCCGATTGTTGTGTCATAGCCATCTTGTCCGCCTCCCTGGCCCGTTTCTGCAACTGCCTTTCCAAGGCTTGGTGCCATCTATGGGCATCCTTATCCGCCGCCTTAGAAGCCTTTTGGGGGCCCACTGACTTATCTCGGGACTTATTTGTCTTGGAGTGGAAGATGTTGTCACCTTCCATTGTGGAGGACTGAATCTCGTGTCTCTAACTTTATTTTTAATTTTAATTTTAATTTTAATTTTAATAATAATAATAATAATAATAATAATAATAATAATAATAATAATAATAATACTTGGGGTGATGCCTACCCCTGTGGTTGAAAGTAGAGCGCTTCTCCAGGAGTGTAAGTCTCTCTATATATATCTATATACAAACACACATATATATATATACATATGCCTGTATCTATATATAAGCCCGTATATATGGGAAACAGTATCTAAGGGAAACACCCCCAAGCGCTCCAAGCAAGAAATATTTAGGATCCCTGGTCCCCAACAAGGGAAACCAGCTATACAGGTCCTGGATGGATCCTTTCCTGTCAAAAACATCCCACTGTTTGAAATGGCACTTGAAGCTTCGCTCCAATGTAACGATCCAAAAGCAGTTGCTAGAGGGGAAAAAAAAATCCTGTTTAAGGACTAGCCTCCTTATCCAACGCCAGCAGGCTAAGAGAGACATAATCCCAGGAAAGTGGAGTGGGAAAGTCCCCAAGAAGGGAAACCAGCGGGGAATGGCGCCTGTAATATTTAGGCGCGTACTTGAAGCCAGCCGTTTAAAATGGCAGGAAGGCAGAATCTCCGATGTTAAATGCCTGAGCAGTTTAACGAGCTGCTGCTGATGACTCTCTAAAATGTCAGACAAATGATCCTGTAAGGAGAAGTAAGCTGCGGCTGCGAGCATTCCGGCAAGATCGCAAAGATAAGACGATCGGGGAATTAGATAGGCTAATTGCCTGAAGCGGCCGTCTCAGACTGCCTGCGAAGTGGCAGGCTCCGTCAGTCACAAAGAACTGCTCTCAAACTGATCGGGGGGATAACCTAATAGAGCCACAAGCCTTGAAATCGCCAGATTAATAGGGGGGAAAATTTGCAAGCCAAATTAACCCAAGAGCAAACCTGAATCTTGACTAGCTGAATCAGAAACCGTTCCAGTCAGGGAGTGCACAACCTCTTACCATGAAGGCTGAGCTAAAAACTGGGGAACGCTGAGGAGGTGTCCCGTGGAGGAGGAGGAGCATCCCAGAGTTTTAAGCCCAGCCTTTCCAGAAGAGACTGAAGCACCTCCCACTTCTGGATGCTCTGAACAGCTCATGGGAGAACAGTGTAACTTGCAACTCAAAAATGCAACTCTGAGTCAATATTCTACAGGAGTAATTGGAGTCCGTAAACTGATGCTACAGAACAAAAATTGTTTGTATTCTTTTCAGTTTAACTATACTAGGTTTCTATAGGGGAGGAAATATTGGGCTGCTAAATTAGAAAACTGTGAGAGATTAGCACAGAATTTCCTAGCAGTCATGAGAACAAAAACAACCCTCAAACTGTAAAATATTTGTTTCCAGTAATATGCTTCAGAATATGGAAAGAAACAAATGCAGTGCCTGTCCACAACTCCTTAAAGCAGGGGTGTCAAACTCAAGGCCTGGAGGCCGAATCCGGCCTTCGGAGTGCTTAGATCTGGCCCATGGGGCCACCCTGGAAACAGCGAAGGACCAGCCCATGGTGCCTCTACCAGCAAAAATGAAGCTCGGGAGGCTGCAAGGGCTTCCTGCAATCCTCTGCCAACAAAAACGGAGCTCAGGAGGGCTGCACATGAGACCCTTCTGAGTTTTGTTTACACTGGCAGAGCGTTTGGGCCACCGCAGGCACCCCCAACCTGAGTGATGTTGAGCTGTCCACTCCCACCCCGGTCCCTCTGAGGTCAAACACAACCCTGAAGCGGCCCTCAATGAAATAGAGTTTGACACCCCTGCCTTAAAGCAACTGTGTCTTTCGCTGGGATGACAGGGCAGGTATATAATGAACAGTCACAAACTCCTTAGAAAATACAAAATTGCTTTAAGGAGTTACAGATAGACATAATCGCACACCTCCACACTTCAAAGCACTTCTCTCAAATAAAAACCAGAGCACTGTGTAGTCAGCCCTAATATACATAGCAATGACTTATTATACTCCTAAATGCAAATTGCTACAGAAATGGATTATATAACCACAACATTCTAACACACTGAAGTCCATTTAAAAAAACGCTAAAATGGTTTGTATTCAATACTGAAACCACTTGATTGGATTAAATTTATTTGCAAAGAACAGGATTAAAAAAAAAATCATTCTAATTTTGAGCCACACAAATAGGTAGCCTTGAGGATTAAGAGATCGTAGGCATGGAATGTGCCAGAGAGACTGCAAATGATAAGAGTTGGCAGACGTTAAGTGACTTTCATACATACTAGTTTCCTTTGGTGCCAAACAAACTGGGATTGAGGATTCAGGACACAGTGATTTAATAAAAGCATGTACTGTAGCCAATCACTCTTAACTTTATACAGTAGTTACATATGAGAAAATAAAAAATAGAAGGTTCATAATTAACATTTTTTAAAAATAGATGTGCATATAGATAATTATGTGTCAAGGAATTAGCAGGTGTATTTAAAAATGTCAGCTATGAAAATATGCAGAAACTAAAGAGGCAAATTAGACATCTGGCATAAAGTAATATAAAAGCCTGATTTGAGGAGGAAAAAAAAGGGTGATGAACCTGCAATTCCTATCAGCAGTTTCCTTCCTTCAGTCTGTCTTGAAAGAATACCAGTCTGCTCTTGGGAGGGAATCAAAGCAGGAAAAAAACTGCCTTTTTTGGGCAAAGACAACAGTGAGTACAAGGCAGTTTCATTAGCTCACACACTCTTGTGCATTATACATGACTGGGTCAGACTCATATTTAAAACAAAAGATCTTCCTTCACCATATCCAAAGGACTCACAGTATACACACACACACACACACACACACACACACACACACACACACACACACTCTGAGATGCTATGAAAAGTGCCTATGAAAAGGCTCATACTTCATAGAAGGAACAAAAGTAAGGTACAGTAGATTTTCTTTAGGAGAAAACTGTTGATTAATATTTTTAAAAAAAGTAAAAAATTATTATATCCAATTATTGCAGATCTAAATGTGTGTCTTTTTTTTTTTTGCAAGTGTAATAAAATAATTTACTGAACAAGAACTAGACACAAGTTTTTTTAAAAAATATATATAAATGGATATAAATGCCCAATTCAATCTAAATATATGATTGACTGCAGAATGAACCATTATCACCCTCTCTCAGCACAACCCACCTCACAGAATTGTGATTGTGGGAAAAATAAGAGGAGGAAGGTGTGTTGGATAGGTTTGCCATCTTGGGTTTTTTAAAAAAAGTAATAAAGGGAGCATCTTGGGAGGGGCTTGTGATACTCTGATGGGGTTGAGAGCTATGTGGCATTCCATTCGTAACCCAAGGATTAGTGGGAGTGAATCTCATACCTTGAATGAGATTACTCGTTCCTTTCATCCACGCGTTCACTAATCGAATGAGGCTCGTTAAGTGCACATGAGGTATTTCAGGGTGGGGAAGGCCATGGGGGCCTACTGATGGAACAGGCCACCTGCCAGCCCCCAGAGGCTCCATTTTGGCCTGCAACAGGCTGGGGGAGGCCTGCAGAGGGCCGAACGAAGCATCTGAGGGCCGGATCCGCCCCTCAGAAGCTCCATTTTGGCCGGCAATGTTCAGGACAAATGTTGCAGAGCCTCTGCAGTTGTTCGTAAGGGTGAACAACAGCCATGATCCTGCAAGATTAATAGTTGCGTAAGTTTGAACGTTTGCTAAGGAAACACTCATAATCTGGGGATTACCTGTATTTGTTTTACCAGAAGAGTCACTCATGCAGATAGGTCTTAACAGTAGTGCGAGACTAAGGGTAACCACCAACTCATTTAATATGGTGAGAAAACAGAGAAGGAACCTATAACCCTGTGATGGTGAATCTATGCCACGCATACCGGAAGTGGCATGCAAAGCCATCACTCTGGGCACAGCAGCCATCACCCGTTGCTCTTCCGGGTTCCGGGCACGCCGAGCAGCTGGTCTTTGAGTGCGTAGAAGCGCCGGAAACCAGAAGAGCAGCTCCCTCGAGCACATACGCGTGCTGGCTAGCTGGTCTTCAAGCATGCAGGAGCGCTGGAAACTGGAACAGCAGCTCCCCAAAGTGCATGCACATGCCGGCCAACTGGTCTTCATGTGTGCATGTGCGTGAGAAATCAGACGACCAGGTGGCTCGCATGCATGTGTGCACCGGGAAGCTAAGCTTCCGGTGCTCACGCAGATGTGCATCAGGGAGCTACTCTTCCGGTTTCTGGCGCATGTGTGCACGCTCCCATTTCAGCACTCTGTGCCGAAAAGGTTAGCCACCACTGCTATAACCAAATCAGTCGTTACCCAGGTCAACAAGGAACATGTCAGATGTGATAGCTTCTGGACATCTTTCAACACGTGGGCAATGGGACTCAGGAACTACGTCTGGGCAACCGGGGCCTAATCCGGTAGGATTAGTGGAAGAACACCACCACCATAGGCAAGACAAAACTATATTATGTTTGAAAGCTGTACCTGCTATTATGCTTTACTATTATAAATAATAACCAACAAACTGTGGATACTTAAAATGAATGTTTGAACATTGGAAAGGAATTTATCTAGACTCAAATTCACTGAACAACAATTAACAAATCAAAAGGAGATCCATTACCACAAATTAAATATTCAGGGAAATATTTAAATATCTAATCTTCTCCTGGTGCTTGGAGGAAAGGCCAGGTCTTCAAAGCTTTTCTGAAGGCTAAGAGGATGAACTTCAGGAGGAAGAGAGTTCCATAGGGCAGCGGCTCCCATGGAAAAGGCACACTTTGTAGCTCCCAAAAGATGGCAATATTTAGGGAATGGGACTAGGAGCATGCTCACTTTATCTGACTTGGTAGGTCAGGTAATTATCCTTAGAGAATGATGCTGAAATAACAGCAGAAATATTCAAAAATGAAATGAAAATGATTAAAAACTGGAGAACTCCTAACAGAAGACAAGGTAACAGAATAATAGAGTTGGAATTGTTCTTACTGTTAGGAAATGTCTCCTTAGTGCTAGGTTGCTTCTCTCCTTGATTAGTTTCCATCCATTGTTTCTTGTCTTGCCTTCTAGTGCTTTGAAAAATAAGGTGACCCCCTCTATTTTGTGGCAGCCCTTCAAATGTTGGAACACTTCTATCATCTCAACTCTAGTCCTTCTTTTTCACTAGACCAGACAAATCCAATTCCTGCAACGATTCTTCATATGTTTTAGGCTCCAGCCCCTAATCATCTTTGAAATGATCAATTGCATGGCTTTTGGCTCAGATATCTAAGTAGCTTACATCCAATTATAGCGAAATAGCTTCATGAAATATTGCATAAAGGAGACATCTGCGACTGGTTAATAACTGGCAAAACGTATCTGATTCAAAAAGAGCGAGGAAAAGGGGCAACATCAGGAAACTATACGCTGATAACATGCTTGCCTAGAATGTTTATATTACTTGCAGGTATAACAATTCTGGATGGCTCACAACAGTCAAACAAAGAAATTACAGTAAAATCAATAAAAGGTAAAAGGTAAGATAAAAGATGAAGCTTGGGATTTCACACACAAGAGAAGAAATAATAATGTTACCTTTTTTAAAATGGAAATATGTAGGTGATCCATTTGATTAAGACACTGACATCAAATTCCAGTGATGAGAAAAGTGTTGATATCATTCTACTGATATAAAATCCCTGGTAGTTTTGTGGATGGAATACACAGATTTTGTAGAACTTTTTTTAAAAAAGAGATTTATAATATAATACAGAAATCTGCACTTGTTAACTGCCTTTGGATTGAATTATTTGTTTCTTTAGCCATAGATAAAATAGCCCTTTATATTCTCCTACTATAAATACAATCCTAGCATATGTGAAAGTGACAAGCTGACTTTTCTGCATGTTATCAAAAATGAATCACACTCTACATCTCAGGCAGCAGGCAAGAAGCTTTTTAAATTTTGTCTGATGTTTTCACATTTGGGGTATATTTGAACTTTCCACATACTACACTGATTTAAGATCCCAAACATAAGTCAATCCAGAAGCACAACCCAAATGTCTTCATATATAAATCAGACAGCTAATGTTTTAATTTCAGATGTTTCAGGTCCAGAAGCATCTTCTGAAATGCTGGCTTACTCAAAGGTGGTCAGGAATAAAGAAGAAAACCTGAAATTTTTGAAGTTTACATTTATTTATTTCAACATGCATTTTTTTAAAACTAAGCCATCACAAACCAGGATTAAATGTGCATGAGGGAAGTCACCCAATTATAATATTCCAACATGTATCTTTGATACATTTCCTATCTTAAATGTCAGGATCTCTCTCTCTCTCTCTCTCTCTCACACCCACACACCCACCCACACACCAAACATGTATAATTGCTGTTTAATTAATTCGATCAATTTATGATACCTATGCTAACTGAAATATACAAAAGCCACAACTTTTGACATGGTTTGAAATTACAGTTCTTATCTAATAGTTTCTTAACGTTGGGGAAAAGACTAAGACTACTTTATACCAACTATAGCAGCATTAATCATTCATCTGCTGCTCACTCTTATTCTAAAATGGTAGTGGCCACAGCATTATTATGGACCAAGGATTTTCAGTAAGTTTTAACTACTTTTCAAGGTGTCATTCCTCATTTGTTTCTTCTAACATATACATATTAAACAACTCATGGCCTGTTGGGTCATCATTTCAGAGGTATTTCCTTATCTAAACAAACAGAATGATCCCAGGCTGGCAAACTCAAAACAACAAACAATTGGAGCGGAAGCAATTTCCGTTTTCTTTATTTGTTCAATTTATATGGTGCCTATCTTGCCTGAAGGTAACTCTAGACAGCACACAATCATTAAAACCAATAAAACATTAAAACCATAAATAGTAACATTAAAATAGTATAAATTGACAATGATGGGAAGGAAGGGAGCAAAATGCACACGGAGGTGGAGTCTTATATTAGTTCACTAGCCACCTCCAAAATGATGCACCCCTTCTTGCTGTTTTCCCTACTGATTCTCCCTGGAAAAAGCTGGCAGGGAAAATTAGAAATGATGATCATGTGATTGTGGCTGATTAGAAGTCTGGCAATGTAACAGCACTGAAACAGACTCAACTTTGCCAAATTTCAATTCCATGGGAATCATGGATTCCGAATCCATACTGTAAGTTAGTCCATTTGAGGTACGTTGACTCAAAAAACGTGACTCTATGATGGACCACTGCATCCAATTGAAGGTTGTAAACAATCAAACAGATATGAGAGTTTTAGTATGTGTAAACACACACACACAAACACACACACTGTATATCTAGAGTATAGCTGCCGGATAGTGTACTGATTAGAACACAAGGGCAAAGTGGCTGTAGGACTTGAGAGCAGACTCCCAGAAGAGGAACCAGTCAACATCACAGTAGCAGACATCCAATAATATCTTAAGAACATGAAAAGCTGGATGGCAACTGGTTTGGACATGATCACTTACTGGCTAAAGAAACTTAACAGAAGCACAGATGAACCACCTGCTAGCAGCAGGCTCCCATCCAAACTAACTAACTCAAGGAAGGACAATGCTGATCATGAAAGACCCTCACAAGAGAATAGCATCTCTCACTTCCCCATAACATGGAAAGTCCTATCAGGAATCATAGGGTCCAAGGCATATGATATATGGGCCAGTATATAACCAGAGTTCTGAAGGGAATTCTAGGTGCTCAAAACACCAGTTGCTCACAGATAGAACAGTCATCCAAGATTCAAGGTCTAGACACATCAATACTCATTAAATTCACACTTGGATCGGTGAATGCCTACTATACAGTGTCAACAGGACACTAAGGACCTTCCTAAATAACTCAGTGGGACTGTGAAAGATTATGCTGGAAATCAGCTCAAGACAGCTCACACTAGTGGCTATCAAATGCAACTTACCGCAAGATGTGGCACTGACCTCATTGCTGTTCTGCAAGTTGAACCCTTTCAACTTGGTAATCACAAGGACTGGATAAGGATACAAGTTCAAAAATAAAACTACTGTCAGGCACCTCCTCTATATGGGTAACATCAAACTGTATGCCAAGAATGAACAAAACATCCGCTCACTGATCACTAATATAGAGTGCGAACATTGGGATGTCATTCGGACTGGAAAAGTGTGGCTGAATGGTAGTCATGAGAGGAAAGGTAGTTAAGACTGATGATGCAGAACCACCAGTGGACCAAATAGCAGACATATAGACTGGTTACCAGCACCTTGGTATGCCACAGTCACATGGGAACCATAATGAGGAGGCAAGAAAGATAGCAACATCCATGCACCAACAAAAGGCAAACAAGGTAGATCCTAAAGAATCAGCTGAGGGGAAAGAACATGATCCACACCATCAACAAGTATGCCCTGCCAGTCATCAGAAACCCTGCTGATATAGTAAGCTAGCCAAAGAAGGACATGGAGGCTGCCGGTGTGAAGATCTAGAAGCTCTTCATAATGTTGTGAGATTTCCACCCAAAGTTCAACACACAGAGACTGTATACTGGCAGGAAAGAGTGCGGGCAGAGTCTGGAAAGTGTCAAAACCACTGTTGTTTGGACAAAACCAAAGCATCTAGGAATACATCAGTAAGGTGGTACCCAAAGATGAGCTGCTGAGAATGCTGAGATAGCAGGAGACGTGGGTGGAAGATCACGGAGAGGAAGTATCATGACAATACAAGACTCTGGGATGTAACATTGATGATAAATGAAGTCACTGATATTGGCGATCCCTATCAGTGTACTGAAAGTCCTGGATTAAAGGACAGCGCAGACACATTTATAGGAAGGTTATATATCATTAGTGTTGGGCTTTTTGCTTATTTGAAACTATTTTAGTTCCAGACTAAAGGAAGGCCCATATATGTATAATGTACCATTTGATTACAGTTCTGTATGTATTAGAAATCTACAGCTGATATAGCTTATATTGCTAAGAGAGCTTCGTTACCTTGACTCCTCCCACATCCCATTCTCTCACACAAAAAGAAATAAAATGGTAAAAAGGTTTTCTTATTTTTAAATCTAGATTATATAATGTTGTAACAATTAAAATTATAGGTACTGATCAAGGAATATATGATTGAATCACTAAAAGAAATATGCCATTTGAATGTACTCCTGTAATTCTCTCTTTATAGTACACATTTTAAAAATTATGATAAAACCTTGCACTATCCAAAATTATCCCATATATATTTTTTCTACAGAATGGTGGGGTGCAGGGTTTAATTCCTGGTTGGTTAAACAACATTTCTCTATCCAGTCTTTCTTAAGCTTTATGGCTTAAGGCCAAAAAAAAGTCAATATCCTGGAAATTCAGATTTAGACACAGTGAATAATTAGGGCTGCAATCCTAAATTCTAATCTTTACTAGAATTATTAATAAATGCTACACAATAGCACCTGTACCTTTAATGTTATTTTTCTGTGACTTCCTTTAATATTTGCTTTCCTTCCTACCAAGGGAAACTGTATTATAAAAATGTAAGAAGAGGCATGCTTGATCAGAACAAGTTTCCTGTTTAGTCCAGCATTCTTGTGTCCACAGTGCTCAATCACTGCCACGGACAGACTACATGCAGAACATGTAATCATTAGGACATGCTCGTATTTCTTTATCCCCCATTTCATACCACTTATATGCTATGAATATAAGGGAGACCTGGGGGGGGGGAGGACTTACTTCAGGATACAGTGCACATTACTAAGAAAATTTACCCTGCAAGTCCCAATCAAGAACTCAAAGCTTTCATCCTGTCTATCTCAATGTTCAGAGAGCTGCAATCATAAGCGCAGGTGTTTTGTCCATCCAATCTGTCTCCCTTCACACCCAGTAATATCCCCGCACAGATGAAACAACTCCCAAAGTTAATTGCAAATTGCATAGCAATTAATACCTGGCTGCCTGCAATCCCATTAGCCTTTTACTCCTAGCCAAAATTCATTTTTGACTATTAGCATGCTCTGTCTAGATTCCCTCTATTTCCAAGCGCCCGTGGCATTTAAATAAGACCATTCAGCTGTTGTTGCATAGTTCTGAGAATGCTTGCTTTGCACTTCTTCCATTTGTGCAGTGGTTCAAGCCAGGGGAAATTTCTCTCAAGTGCTTTATATGAAATACTAAGATGCAGAAACCAGAATTTGTAATTTAAATGGATTTCCTAAGGAGCCTCTTCAGAATGCATTTCCTCTTAATTTTGAAGACAGGCTACAGCTCTGCAGATCTCCAAGACATATGAGCAGAGGCTGGGCATTGGACTGAAATAAGGCTCAGCATGGAATTATGTATACACTGATAACATAAACAACAACCTGAATGGCATAATGTCTCTGTAATACAGAACTGATGTTTGGAGGGAATTATATGCCACAGATTTCTCAAATGAAATGCCTATGCTGAAAATTCACCTCTGTTTACTGTTAAATATAGCAGAGATTGGGTCTTATTTTCCAAAGAAATGCTCATAATTCCACTGAATAATGCTTAACGAATGAGAAGCAGCAACACCTTTTATTACTATGTTGTTTTACAACAGTGACAGAGAAGAATTAAACTCTAGGCAATTCATATAGGCAACTATTACTCATCAGGTCTTAAATAATCTGGTCTCTTAGAAGCTGCTTTAGTAGGCAGCATGGCAACTATGAAATGGATGACTATGTCTGGGCTCTGAAGCTGGGCAGATCTGGTTAGTAATAGTAATGGGGGACAACAAGGACAGCCCAGCACTGTAGAATGATCCACAAAGTCAGGGAACACTTCAACATTTCTGCCAAGAAAACTATAGGTAGTCTTCACTTAATGACCCTAACTGGGACCAGAATGTCCATCATTAAGCAATATGGTCATTAAGGGAACCATATGACTACACTGCTTAGCAATGGCAGTTTCAATAGTACTGGTTGCAGTTGTTAAATCAAGACTATGCCATTGTTAGGCCAGGACCTAATGCTTCTCCTGTCCTGCTTTGCTGCACTCGCCTTCAATTCAACTCTCCTGCCTATCTGTTCCCATCTCTGCCCTTTTGAACAGCCTACACTCTGCCACCCTTCATCCCATTGTTTCTGCCAACTCCGCCATCCTGAACTCTGCCACCAGGTGTGCCTTGTCAGCAGGAGGAGGAAGAGATGGTGAAGGTCAACTGCTTAAATTTTTAGTATGTGGCCACAGGGGAATTACAACAGCCGTAATTTCAAGGACCAATTGTAAAAACCATTCATTCAGCACCATCACACAAATGATCATAAAACAAGGACTACCTGTATATATGGAAGCATCCATGAAGTCAGCAGAGATAAACTTAATTTGAAGATGGCTACATTAATGACTTGCCTCCTGTATTAAAACCTCAACTAAAAATAGCTTTAGCTATTACTAAACTATTACAACCCTTCAAAGCTCCAAACCAACATGGCCAATAATTGTTGACTCCACAGCTTCCCCAACCTGCTTTTAAAAGGAGCACTGGTTCATGAAACTGCAGCATTAGCAGAGGGTGAATAGGGAAAATACATCAAAAATTACAAAGCATACTTACCAATAAACATTGAGAATTACAAATAGGCATACAAATAAAAAATATTATTCAAAGAATAGATTGCTTTGCAGGGGGAAAAAAAACCTTATCTAATTAAAACCAGAATACTGCCATCAACATCTTTATCATCTAAGTCAGGGATGTCAAACTTGTGACCTGCAAGCCAGATGTATCACATACTGCCCACGCCCACCCTGTTTAGCGAAGGTGAAAAAGTTGTGATATGTCATGTGACAACAATGTGTCATTGCGAGTTTGACAACCCTGATCTAAATTGATGCTCTGCTTTTCTACTCTGGCAAATAAACCAGAGTATCTAAAACTAATTATCTTTCCTGTCACTTTCTGGAAAAGCAAAACAAATGCATAGCAAAATTTCAAAATATACTACTAAAATCAGATTCAGATACTATCAGAAATGAATGCTAATTAGTATATTTATAGGAGGGGATGATCATGTTCCTATAACAAGCTCAATTCTGGTCGTATTTTCTAACCAGTGACAGGAAGCATGTGATTACACAGAGTATTTTAGGAACATTGAGTCTTCATCTGGATATACAACTAACCATGAGAGTGTAAAGAAGATCATTAACACCACGGAAGCGTTAAATAATACAAGTAGTCTTCAACTTGCAACCATTTGTTTAGTGACTGTCTAAAGTTGCAATGTGATTGAAAAAAGTGACTTATGATTGTTTTTCACACTTAAAACCATTGCAGCATCCCCATTGTCACATGATCAAAATTTGGACGCTTGGTAACTGGCATGTATTTATGGTAGTTGCAGTGCCTCAGGGTCATACTATCACCTTTTGACAAGCAAAGTCAATGGGGAAGTCAGAATCAGTTAACAACTGTGTTACTAACTTGACAACTGCATTGATTCACTTAACAACTGTAGTAAGAAGGGTCATACAATGGGGCAAAGCTCACTTAAAAACCGTCTTACTTAGAAACAGAAATGTTAGGTTCAATTGTGGTCGTAAGTCGAGAACTACCTGTAGTGCTTTATATGCTTTCAGGGCCTACTTCCTAAATCATATACAACTATACTGAGAAATTAATATAGTGAAGGAAGGGTTCAGATAATTCATAGGAGATGTTGTCACATCAAGGTTTGTAACCACCATAAAAGTAGGAGAAATCATGCCATCTATATGTAGACCTACAGCCAGGCTTTTTTGTTTTTCTTTTGTTTTGGGGAAGGAGGGTCAAGGTTTTCTTAAGATTTTCCACTCTAAATACTGTACATGAGATTATGATGAATGAAAAGGAGTTTCGGCCTCTTTGTAAGTGTATGTTTGCTCAACCAGACGCAAAATTACATGGGATGGCAGCTATTGAATACTCATGGTAGCATAGTAGAGAACTGGATTACTTAACATTTTCCAAGCAAGCACTCAAGTCGTGGTTTCTATTTGTGATGCACTTGTAAATGCACCTGTTAATAGCTAACTTCCTTAAAGCCACAGGCCAGAGCAAACTTTACTGTTGAAAGCCAGGCTCCTTAGTTGAAGAGTAAAAGGCTAAAAGAAGAATCGAGATTACTGTAAAAGAAGATGAAGTTTTCTTAGCATAGAATTAAGGATGACCTTCTGACCCAGGGTACGTCTGTGCTGCACTGTTGACTAAGATGCTAAGCAATTATAATCCTTGCTTACATTTTCTTAAGGTTGTAACAAACAAAAATGGTGGGAATCAAAGCTACCTACACATTCGTCTTTTAGCCTACCTTGCCCTGGAACTGCTTGTTTTGCAAACTGCAAGGCACCCCTCCCTCTATTGGCACACAAGTAGAAGATATAGGAAAAGATTATTTGCTTTGCTACTTCAGCAACTATCCGAAGAAACGCTGCATTCCAATAGTGCAACTCATATTTTTCAGGTTAAATAAGATTTTTTTTTAGAATTCCTAAGAATGTATTTGACTATCTATGTAATGGAGTAGCGCTTGTATATCTTCAACCCACGGTAAGTTACTCATAGAAATCGATACACTGAAGTAAATCAGAGAAATCGATCACATGTTTGAAACAGCAACAAAATCACAGGATACCTACTGTCTTTCTCTCTAGTGTCAGGATAGTGTTTTCTTAGGAATTGGTACCTGGTCAGCTGTAATTAGCTTGGGGAAAGAAAGAGAAGCCAATGGCATAGGCTACATTTCTACCCATTTTCCATGCTTCAGAGAACAAAGCAAGATCCATCAGAGAAGAATCAGATGCTGCTCCATTGGCCCAGCCTTGCCATGTCAACTGTTGTTTCTCTGATTCGCCAGCCAGAAGGACAGCACTTGCCAACCAGTTAATTGCAGAATTATATATTTAGCCACATAACATGCTCAGGGTATTGCAGAAGACCTCAGCTGGAAGCCAGCTAGCTGTTGTCACTTGAGGACAGCCTGCAGCTTGAGTCACACAGTCTTGTGTGTTTAGTATCACTGGCCCAACTCCCTGGAGTGATGAGCAAGATGGCAGCTGTCTCAACCGTGTAAGCAAGTGCACATGAAAGAAAGCTGCTATTAACTCAAACCATCTGAAAACCTGGGCATGCTTGTGGCAAACGTGAGCAACATTTCTAATTACACTCTTCCTTATTTATTGTTTCAGTGCTGCCAATGAATGCACAAAGTGACAGCACTATTAAAAAGAGGAGTGCTATCATAAAGGCCTCCGGAAGCAATTGCGAGCAAGCGAGAGAAAGCCTTCCCGCCTTACCATTCCCTCCTCCCTATTCCCTGAAGACTTTTCCATTTATATTCTGTCACTTTTAAACACTTTCACCATTTTAAAAATACTCAACGCTTTGGTGAAAAAAAATATTTCCCAGAACAAAAACGTTCACATTCATTAGAGAAGTTTGGAGTGTGAACAATTCAATCTTGTTAAGTACCATATGGCTGCCCGTAGGAAAACGCCAACAAGTTTCAACTCTACAGCTGGGCCATAGTTCCTTCTATTCATTGTGCAGATGGCTGTAATTGACACCACTGCTAAAACAGGTCTCCAGGATGTCTATAGGATCATTAGAGTAATTAGTTATTAAATAGAGCTACTAGTTTTAGGAAGCAGCTTGCAATTCTTATAATGTTTGGCAAGTGAAATACACATTTTGGCTTCAGAGGAAAACAATAGCTAAAGCTAAAAGTCCCACTGAAGGCATCAGGAGGTGTCCTGCAAGTTGACTCACTGGAAAATCAATCATGTTGGGAATGATCAGCCAAAAATGAGAAGGGGCCATCCTAGTATCTGTTGGCTGGACACTAAAAAGGATGACACTGGGATGACAATGGCAGATTTGAAGGAGGCAGTATGAGAAAAAAGGGCGTGGACAGCGCTGATCTATAGAATGGCCAAGGGTCGGGCACGAGTGAATGGCTGACGATGATGCACCTAGAGGTTTCTCCAAAGAAGGGACTGGAAGGGAGGGGGGGTATCACCTGGAAGCAACATTGTCATTGCTTGCTCATTCCTGTACTCAGATACTGCCTTATGAGGCCAAGAGGCATGGTGGTGCAGTGGTTAGAATGCAGTATTGCATGCCAACTCTGCCCATTGCCAGGAATTTGATCCTGATTATCTCAACAGCAATAGCAATAGCACTTAGATTTATATGCCACTTCACAGTGCTTTACAGCCAGCCCTCTCTAAGCAGTTTACAAAATCAACCTATTGCCCCCAACAATCTGGGTCATTTTACCGACCTCGGAAGGATAGAAGGCTGAGTCAACCTTGAGCCTGTTGACATTCAAAATACCAAATTGCAGGCAATCAGCAGAAGTAGTCTGCAGTACTGCATTCTAACCACTGAGCCACCGTGGCTCAAGGTTGACTTAACCTTCCATCTTTCTGAGGTGGGTAAAATGAGGACCCAGATTGTTGGGGGACAATATGCTGACTCTGTAAACCGTTTTCAAAGGGCTACTATGAAGCGGTATGTAAGTCTAAGTGCTATTTCTATATGAAGACCACTAAAGCATGTTGCCAAGCTTCCAGGCCCCACTCCAGAAGCTTCACCTTTTCTTTTTAGGAATCAACTACAACCACCCTATTGATTGTCATCAAAAGGAAAATCCACATCTGCCTTTTTATTAGATTTCCTTCCTCCCCATCTAAGAAGCTAGATGCCATGTTTAGTGGACCATTTCTCTAACTTGCATGGATTAATCCTATAGCCTTTCATAGGCAACTTCCATCCAAACTCACCATCCACGCATTTGTTGTTTCCTCCTGCTCATGCAATATCCTAGCACACTTCTCCACTACCATCCACTCAGTGTGTTGGGAATGGCGGGGGGAAATGAGGTAGAATGGGGAAAAAATTGTATCGGCTTAAGGAATCTGTTCATTAAAATCAAGTTCCTAAAACAGCCATAGCTTTTTCCTCAGGCTCAGTGGAAGAAGAGATCCTTAAATGCATAGCATAGCAGTACTCTACTGATATAAAGGCTAAATAATTTTTTTTTCCCCAAATCATTTTTGAAACATCCACAATCAGACCAAATATGTTTATTCAGAAACGGGGTCAGACTGCACTCAATGGGTCCTTCACTTTTGTAGCTTCAATCTTTCACACTTGCCACAATGACAACAGAAAGCTTTTCAGTCAAGAGCCAAGTCTATTTTCTTTTCTCTTTAGAATGGATGCTCTTCTTATTATGCACATATTAAACCAATAAATTATTATTTACTTGGTTTATACATGTAAAAAGTCTGCTGTGAAAATTAAATGCATCACACAAATACGTGCCCACAAGCAAGTACCTATCTAATACACTGCAGTGGGGATCATGGAACAATGGCCAATCAGCAAAATCCTGTAAGGACAGTCCCCAAGCTTATTAATACTGGCGCTCCTGCCAGAATGCATAATGAAATCATTTTCTTTCATCTGACTGTTACTGATTATGCTTTACACTGAGAATATACTCTTCAGGTAAGCACAGCGATTTAAAGCTCCCACTTAACTACTATTCATACTTAAAAGTGCAACGTCATGGGTATTTGTCAAGTGAGGAACCCACTATGTGGAATTCATAATACCCCCTTCTTCGATATTATGTTCTTATTTAGGCAGAGTTTTTTTTTTTATTCAGAATTTTTTTTTTCTCCTGCTAATGTTATTCCTTGTGATAATTTGAATCGCTTATTGCTATGCTGACTTTAAATGCATTCTCACTCTGCTTGAATGCTTCTATCTTCCACGAAGAGAAGTTTAACTGTTCTTAGTAAAATAAAAAGAAAGTTATCATACATTTTTTTCTAAACAGTTTTTATTAATTATAATATAGCATACAAAGAAAACACAAAAGTAAATATTAGGGAAAATAGGGAAGATAAAAGGGAAGGGAAAAGTGAGGGAAAGGATAGGGGAAAGAAAATAAAAGGTATCCCTTTGGTGCAGTTGAACAAGGCATTATCATCAAACCTCAACTTTTTACTTTTACATAATAGCATAAACTATTCATTTCTATAACAACAAATCTATCTAATTGGTAAAATCCAAAATCAAAGTTTCATTTTTTGCATTTGTACATTTTCAATTAAAAATTCATCGTACATATTTAATTTCAATGTACTCATTGTATTCTATACCTGTTTTTCAGCAAACTATATTCTCTTAAAACATTCATAGGATACTTTGATGGCATATTTCTGCATATTATTCAGAAGCAGTGACTTATTTGGGGGACCTTATTGTTTTGGAACATTACATTTAAAAAAAACAAGTTCTGAATTATTTGAATACTTCACATACTGCTATTTTGTTAAACACAAATTAAACCTCTACATATCATACCTAACATAAACGAAAATCCATGTTATACTTCTAAAGCCCATGATAGAAGCCTTTGGGAATAGGCAAGTGGAAAATTGAATGCTCAGATCTATACGGAGTTCCCTATACACAGCAAGTAAATATTCAGGCAGCATTTAACATTACCACATTTACACATCTGCATACACACACAAATACATAAGAACTTTCCAAACTCCAGTCCCTATGATAGAATAGTCCAAAATTCATCACATGTCTACTCTGAAATTCTGTTAGATAGATTGAAATCTCACCATTTCACCTGCAAAAATTTGGAAATAAAATGAGGGTTCCAATCTTAAGAACATTTATCAAAAAAGCAAGTGCGGCTAAATTGTGGAAAATATGCTTAAGATTGCTTGATAGATGCAGTCTGAAAAAAATTAAGATTGAATAGGGTATATTTACTAAAGTAGTAGTGAAGGTACTGGCCTAAAATGGTGAATTCTAGTCCCACCTTAAATTCTCTCTCAGCCCAACATACCTTGCAAGGAAAAAAGGAGAAAAGAGTATTATGTATTTTTGCCACCTTGAGTTAATTAGAAAGTAATAAAATGGGATAAAAATCTAATAAATAATTAATTGTACATTAACAATAAGTAATTACAGTATGCGATCTAGCCCATTTGTGTGAAGAGAAGCAGACAATATTGTCTGTCCATCTATCTGGTCTGAATCATAAATTTAGAGCTAGCTTTTGAAAGACTAAAGGAAAGAATTAAACGTTAAAATGTATACAAAACTATCTGCGTTGCTTTTGAAACTATGCAGGATGAGTTAAAAGTTTGTAATGCTGAAACAGGAGTACAAGAAAGAAGTTTTTATGCAGGAGAGAAGTTTCTAGATGAAAAGATCATGGGTGTGAATTCACTTTATAATTTCGGGCATGTAAAAATGGACATAATCAAACTGACAAGGTTGTTTTAATAACTTCTGAGGACATGCCTATAAAATATATGGAATACAAGTGTTACAGGGGTGGGATTCTACCAGTTCAGACCAATTCTATAGAACCGGTTGTTATGATTCTGCGCAGTTCGGAGAACTGGCAAATTGTGCCCCTGGCTGGCCCTGCCCTCTCTGCCCGTCCCTCCCCTCCCTGTCAGTCTTTACCGTGCTTGTGTGACATTGCACACATGCCTGACATTGCTGACTGCATTGTACCCAGTCATTTCTTAAGGTATTTCTTTTTTCCCCTCTCCCAACGACCAACTGTTCCGATGATCAGCTATGCCAGGATCCCCCTCGCGGTCTTACTGCTTCACCCAGGAGACTTCCCTGAGGCCCAGGAGGCTTCCCTGAGGCCCAGGAGGGAAAAAGGGGCACAGGGGTTGCCCCCATGCCCGTTTGCCTTCCTGGGCCTCAGAGGCCCAGGCTTCCTGAGGCCCAGGAGGCCCAAAAATGGAGCACGGTGTGTGTGTGTGCGCTGCACAGCCCCTCGTGCTCTAGCTACGCCCACCTAGCCATGCCCATGGAACCAGTTGTTAAAAAATTTGAATCCCACCTCTGAAGTGTTACAATACAAGAGCTGCAGTGGTATGGTGGTTAGAATGCAGTACTGCAGGCTACTTCTGCTCCCTGCAATTTGGCAGTTCAAATCCCACCAGGCTCAAGATTGACTCAGCCTTCCATCCTTCCAAGGTTGGTAAAATGAGGACTCAGATTGTTGGGGGCAATAGGCTGACTCTGTAAAACCACCTAGAGAGTACTGTAAAGCGGTATATAAGTCTAAGTGTTTGTTGCAATTGCTAGATGAACAAATGCTACCTTTTTTTCTTTTTGATGGTAAAATGTTTGCATCATTTTTTTATTCAAGTATATACAGTATATACATATACATATACTATATATGCATATACATTAAACAAAAAGATATTTTTAAATGCACTCAAAAGTATATCTATTCTTTCCCTTCCAGCAATATAGATATTGCACTCCATTATAGAAAATCCAAGACCCTTGTCTTATTACAGGTAGTCCTCGAGATACAAATGTAATGGAGCCTGCCAATTACATTCATAACCTGAGGACTCGTTGGAGTGAATCACGTCAAACAAACGTGATCATTTCCTGCTTTTGCACACACATTTGCTAATCTAATGTAGAGGTTGTTAAATACACATGAAGTATCTCAGGGTGGGGAAGGCCATGGGGGACCTAGTGATGGAACAGGGCCCCTGCTTCAGACCACCCAAGCCCAAGCCCACCCAATTGAGATACCTCATGATCCCTTCCTTGGGGTACCCACAATTGTCCCCTCCCATCCTGCCACACTGGTTCACTTACTTTGTGAAGATCTAATGAGCTGTCTCCTCTTCAGCCTCTTTGCCGCGGTTTCTTTGCCTGCTTGTAGCCTTGGCGTGAAAAGTGCTTGCAAGCCAACAAGACTTTGGTGCAGTGAAATTGCATTGCTTCAAGCTTCCCGTCGACTTGCAAACACTCTTAGTGCCATTCCAGTCTTGCTGCAAAAAGCATTTGCAAGCCGATGGGAGGCTTGAAGCAATGCAATTTTCTTCCCCCAAAATCTCATCAGCTTGCAAGCACTCTTCGGCCGCATCTGATGCAGAAAAGTGAGACAGGATTTTTTTTTTTTAAAAAGAAAAACTATAATCAGTTTCCACAGAGATAGTATGTATGTATATATATGCATGCATACATGCATGCATATATAGTTCTACTTCAGGTCATGATGTCTGGCTCCAGTCAACCCAGGTTTAGCACTTGTAATTTTAAAATTCAATTCTCCTGTGGCTTTTGCAACATTTTGTTAGCTAAACCATTTGAAAATGTGTACATAAACTAAAATATATCTTTGCATGCTATTACAGTTTTTTAAAAAAATACCAGTAGGAGGTTGCTAGGTTGTCATTCCCAAGATATTCAACATTATACACAGAAGATTGTAAGTAAATCCCACAGGAAACCTAACTTCATGTGTGGCATACAAAAAGATACAGGTGAAAAGCACACTGGGGCTTTTATATATTATACCTACACTTATACACACGCAAAAAAAAAAAAAAAAACCTTGCCAAGAAAATGCAGAGTAGCTTATCAAAAAAGCATTGTGCTCTAAAAAGTATATGAGGAGAACTACACTGAAATTATAAGAACAAACCACCTTAAATTTTGGGCAGTAATTATTTTTAAACACTACAGGTTTGCCAAATCTCTTCTGTTTGCTAGGTTTTTCTTTTTCTTTAAAGGGAGCAGAAGCAATGTTGTACTATATTTTTTTTTCCCTTTCACCAATAGCCAAATGTTCTTAATTAACATGCAAAGACAAAACTCGAAATTTAGCCATCCTAACTCTGGTGTCCTTCAGATGTGCTGGGACCACAAGTTGTGGAAATTGCAATTCCAACCTATCTTGAGAATGCAAGATTAGAACATCTGAGACAACCAGCAGCATATCTCGGTCATATTAAAGACAACACAAAAGTTCACCTCCTCAAAAGCCTAAAACAAAATGTATCTAATTCATCCCATTTTCACACATGGGATCTTCCTTACATTTGGGTGGGGGGAGAAAGAGTCCCATATGTTGCATTCTGGTTTCTGGTTTCCTTTAGGACAGTTAAGTTCTGATTAATAAAATGTAATTGGTTTTTTTTTTTTTTTTTTTTAAAAAAAAGAGCTCTCTCAATGGGGGACTTTTAATTAAAAAGCAACTATACAAAGATAAGATTCCCAAATGTTTCTCATACAAAATACCAATTCCTTGATGAATTAAGTTGAAATGGAAAGAATTATAAAACTGCTGAAGTCTGTTCTACCAGCACCCCAGATCACTTAACACTATAAGAGATTTGTTGAGATGGACGTATAATAAAAACAGAGAGAACTGTCAGAACAAAGCCGTTCAATACATATTGCAGGAACTCTCACTTCCATGTTGCATTTTGTAGTTTCAGAAGCATATCACTCACTCAAATTTTTGCAGTTACAGACTTATTGGAGTGGGACAAACAACAACTGTTATTGTTGGATAGAATTTCAGTGATGAAGATGAATGTTTTACCTAGGATGTTATTTCTATTTCAGACACTGCCAATATTGACGACTGATTTAAACAAAAATTGTTGTTTTAGTTTGTATGGCAAAGTAAAGAAGAAAAAAAAAGAATGAAATATAAATGGTTGCAAGATGCCAAAGAAAGAGGCAGGCTAAGATTACCTAATTTAAAATTGTATTTTGCTGCTTGTTGTCTGGGGCTGGAAGGACATGATGTGAGGTTTGGGTGACCTGGCTATTTATGATATGACAAGTTAAGGTGATTATGGATCTTCAAAAACATTTTGTTAAATGTGTCATAATGAGGGTTTAGAAAAGAAACAAAACAAGACTGACCCCTAAAATTCCTTTATAGTTGACATTCCAATGAGGTTTAGAAGAAAAATGATAGTTAAACAAACTTGGTTAAACTATGTTCTACCTTAGCCATGAAAATCAGCTGGGTGACCGTGCTCCAGTCTCTGTCTGTCTGTCTGTCTGTCTGCCTGCCTGCCTGCCTCTTTCTCTCTCTCTCAGTCCAACTCATGTCACAGGGTTGTTGTGGGAAAAACACGAGGAGGGACGTGTGTTAGATATGTTTGTCTCCTTGGATTATTTGTAAAAATAATGAAGGCGGGATACAAGTAAATAAAACAAAAATATTAAAGAGGGAGCTTCAGGGAGGATTTTGAATCAGGAATAATGCAGGTTAGAGACACACGTTTTGGTTAAAAATCAATCCAAACTGCTTCATTCCATTTTGAATTTGGGAACTGGACATTCCTATTGATAAAAGGAAAAAAAGATATACCCTCGCTTAACATGAAATCAGCTTTTGCTGAGTTAGAGTGACAGATTCATGATAATTTTTTTCAACTTCCCAGTCTAGCTTACAATCTTGGCATTAGCTGGCGGATTCCCACCCAAACATTTACTAGGTAATTAAAACAACAACAACTCAGCATTGAGGGCAACAAACCTGCCAGCCTCACCAACAACCTTCTTGAGATTTTTTGAGTGTCAACTTGCAACCACCCTGTCAACATTGTATTCCTTTGGCAACATTTCTGATCAAGGCTAATGATTAAACTTAGTTGTCAAGACACAAAAGGAACTGCCTTCTTATGGATAGCCAGCTGGTTACAAGCAGAAATGAAAGAGTATTGTAGGAATAAATGGACAATTTTATCAATGGAAGGAAATAAAAGAGAAATCCCCTAACAATCATGGTGACAGCGTTTAGGAGAGGCCTGGCAAGAGCCTCCTAAAATACTTTAAAGTGTGTGATATCCCCAAAATGCAATAATTGAGCTATAGCTTACTAAAAATAGCCTATGTTGTGCAAATATACTGGGCTGGCTGATTGCCAGACTAGAGGAAGCAAACCAGCAAACTCTTCACTCTTGTTAATCTATGACAGCCAAAAATCAGGAGTATGATTTCATCAAAAGCCATAAGACAATTACCCTCCTTGCTTCCCCCCCATCTCTTCCCAATTTAACTCCGATGTCTACTTAGCCACTCCATGAAAAATTATTTAAACTGAAGGAATCAAGAAAGTGGATTACGAAAAAATAATCCCTACAGTTGTTCATAACTATAAATCAATACAATATCCTAATTGTGTTCCACATGCATTTTAATTTAATTAATTCCAAACACCAAAGATTTTTCCCTTCAAGTTTTATAATTAAATATACATGTTCTTAACTGCACAAACAAAATGGGTGTTTTGCAATAAAGACCAAGTTGCCACAGTCTCAATCCTCTCCTATTTTTTCCTTGCAAAATTATGTGATAGATGTTTACCATTCCTGTAAACGTTGAGGTGTGGGCTGTTTATAAACATTAGAATTACTGTGAATGACAGCTTCAGAAAAACATTCCATTGTGTATTTTCATGAACAATTTGATAGGCATATTACCATATTAGAAAATTCCTCAGTGAAAAACTCTTGATCTTTGATTAAGGTAATCTAGCATTTGTTTAGGGCGTGAGAAGAGAAGAATTCTTACGTACTATTTTTGTACATAGAAAACTGTTGTGCTACCTGCAGGCACTAAAACATGGGAGACAGGGATAGCAATTTAACACTATTATCTCATCTACAGCACTCAATCTTCTTTTCTTTTTACAAGGTGTCATTGTTTTTTAAGTGGCTATTATCAATTGTATTACTAGTTGCAGTAATATTATTAATGGGTGGAGATGGAGGGAGGAGGAGAGAGAGAGAGAGAGATTTGTTTACAAATTTAATATCAACGTTGTTAAGTAAAATCCAAGCAGCTCCTTAGTGGAGAGATATTTGCTAGGCCTCCCCATACTTCCCCCACCTGAGGCATCCTGCACTTTAATTTACCACACTGCCTCTTCACTCTGGTGCTGAAAATGGTCTCTCATGAATTCTAAGCAGGATTTTTAGCTCCTGAGTGTAGAGACATACCCTGTGCAGCCTTTAAGGGGTCTCCCAACTCGCAAAGCACTGCGCACCGCTTACTTAACTGCAGTGTCTCTCTGCTGTGGCACTGGAAATTTCCCCTAGTGAAATTCAAGGAGGATTTTCAGCACCAGAGTGGAGAGGCAACAGGATAAGGAGCATGGTGTTGTGCCTCAAGGGAGTGAGGGAGGCTCTAGGAGGCCAGACACAGGCTGCGTACAAGTGTTGTGACCTGAGGATTGTATTACTTCCATGCCCTTTACTAATGCGTGGCAGAGTCCTAAGGCTGAAGAATTTTTTTCTAGCACTACCAATACTTCCTAAATGTGTGGCTTCCTTTCTTAGCTTTCATACTACTACTACTAACAACCTATTTTTTATATAGATATCTGGATCCAAATTTGCACTTCTATGGACTGGATAATTCTTTTTTAGGGGGGATATGACGAGGGAACTTGCAGTTGATATTCACCCATATTTTTCTATCTCAGTTGTGATTCTCTGTGAGACTCTGAGGGCCTTTCATGCCTTCTGGAAACAAACAAGAATGAAAAGTGAAACAAAATGGGAAGGACTTCTCTACCTTTTCCTCCACAAAGCACAAGCCTATGGGCATTCATTGCGCACAAACACAGACCCAATCCAGTTAGTCGGATCCAATAGTTACTTGTATGAAAAGCAATATAGTTATAAACAATTGCACTAGCAGAATCTGTCAAAGATGACCTGTAAAGTAAATCAATGGAATATGCGCAGAAAGCATGGCTTTTTTTTTTTTTTTTTTTGGGGGGGCAACAGCAAGGCTTTGTATAAATAAGTGCAATACAAACAAGGTTGTATGTGCACATGTACACACACACACACACACACACACACACACAAACTGGTTAGTAGCTTCAGAATGCCTCACAGAACAAACCAAAAGTATTTTTGTGCAACAGCAGTAGGAAAACACAGGACCGGCAGACAGACATGGTTTATTCAAATAATACTATAATTAACTGCAAGTAAAATGTTTCTTAACAATAATAAATACAGGTAGTCCTTGACCTATGACCACAACTGGAACCAGAACTTCCCATCGCTGAGCAATGCAGTTGTTAAGGGAGTTGTGCCCACTTTTACAATCTTTTTGCCAAGGTCATGAAGTGAATTGCCCTGGTTGCTAAATGTATCTGGAGTTCTTCATTGACTTTGCTTCTTGGAAGTCCCCTAAGGAGATCGTAAACGGCAGTTGTGATTCAAATGCTAAAACCATCATGAATACATGCCAGTTACCAAGTTCCCAAATTTTGATGATGTGACTGTGTGGATGCTGTGGCAATTGTAAGCGCGAGGATCAGACTTAAGTCACGTTTTTCAGGGCCACTGTAATTTCACACAGTTGTTAATTGAATGATCGTAAGTCAAGGACTATCTATATAGTCGCATAAAACAAGAATATGAACACTGCCTCTCCACTACCAAACAATCAGTGGTGGTATTCGACTGGTTCTGCCTGGTTCTGGAGAACCAGTAGTGGCGATGAGCAATGGAGACCGAACCGGTTCTCTCCACTGTTCTGTCTTTGGCCCACCCACCCACCTGGACAATCATACTCACTTTTATGGCCAGAATGCTTTGCGTGGTGCAGAATAGTGCAGCGCGGCAGCTGCTGCAGCAACCAGCATTGTGCAGACTTGCAGGAGGCGAGTTAGAACGCCTCTGCGCCTGCGCAAATGCTTCTGCGCCTGCACAAAGTGTGCGTTTGGCGCACGCAAAGTGTGTGCATGCATGCAAAGCGCGCCCACCAAGCCTCACCCACCAAACCGGTGGCAACTTTATTTGAATACCACCACTGCAAACAACCTCCCGTTAGGAAATGCAACCCCACCCCCAGAATGGCAAAACAATAATGAAAAATTGCATGAAAGAAAACTCTGGGTAATAAAAGCTAAGGTTCCTGATTGAATGGTTGGCTCTTGCTATTGTGTTTTCTCATCACACTCAGTGGTCCAGGAGAGGTAAGGATGATATACTTAAATCTTAATCTCTAAAGTGTTCCCTCCTGCGCTCTAGAGATCAGGATCTTAGCCAGCTTCACTTGAATTATATTACTGCACAGCACAAGCAGGGTGAAAAGCCTATATATATCATGTTTGAGAAAGACAAGACATATACTTTCTAGCAAGTCAGAAAGCAGGCTAAAGGAACCGATGAAGATGAAAGGTAAATTATACAGGGAAACAGCTTTCATTTTCTTTGTACTACAGTGCCATAATAGCCTAGAGAGAGTCACATGTTCTTTTTAAATTTTAATAATTTTATTAAAGTTTATATGAAGATTTAAAAAAAAACTAATACAAACTAAGAAGAATATAAAAAGGGGAAAGTAAAATAGAAAGATATATAAAGAAACGACTCTTCCCTCCAGATCAGTGACAAATAACTTCAGTAGCTTATCCCCTTCTCTGGTATTTCAATAAAAGATCTGTTCTTCCCATATCTCATCTTTGATCAGATGGAACAGAGGTCTCCAAACTTGGCAACTTTAAGACTTATGGACTTTAACGCCCAAAATTCCTCAGCCAGCAAGATTGGCTGAGGAATTCTGGGAGTTGAAGTCCACAAGTCTCAAAGTTGCCAAATTTGGAGACCCCTGAGATGGAATGTGTGGACGACCTTGGAGAAAGAGGGAAAGAGATGTTGCCTAAGAAACAATCAGACGAGAGAGGCAGGAGTTCCCAGGGACAGAAACTAAGGAAGAACCCGGCCTAATGGTTCAAGCAGTTAAAAGCAGTGGTGGAGAGTTTGTACTTTTAGACAACACATATTCTTTTTATCTTGATCAAATCAATCTACCTTATATTTCTTCCCGTTTACAACTTTAAAAAGATTAAAAGCTTGATTTTTGGATCCTTTTAAATAATGTTCAACAAGTTGATTTCTTAGCTACTTTTCTCTATGTCTTTTCTTTTGGTCTCTTCTAGGAAACTCCTTCACATGTCTCTTTTGTACATCCAAGTTAAAAGAAAAGAATCTAAATCATTGTTCTGATTTATTACTTGAATGTCCCCTTTAATTATTAAGCCATCCTCTGATTTTCATTTGTAAATCTAGTGTGACATCTTTTTCCATATCATTCTTGTACTCTGGCATTTTAAAATCCCTTTTAGATCCACATTCAAAGTCTGTTTCTCTTTTGTCTAGAAAAATCTATTCCTTTTCTGTAGCCTCCTTTAAATCCATTCTCATAGCACCAGACAATCTTAAGAGTAATTTCTGAGTGAGTTCATTGTTCCCAAATATTGTTGAATTCTTCTACAAATAATATTGCTCCATTATATTAATGGGTGTCTTCTACAATTGTAATCTTTAGTTCTTTCTGGTTCCCCCTATTCAATTTTCAAAGTCCTCTCTTATCTTTTTGTTTTGTAATTAACAATACCTTCCCAAAGTAGGATTTTTTTACAGTTAGTTTCAAAATCTTCATATGTATTTTTTTATAATATTTTAAACAATTCACTGGAAACAGTCTTTCAAATCCACCTGTCTCTTTAATCCATTTATAATTTTTTTTAAAACAATCAATGTTCCAGTCATCTTTTGCTGTTTACTCAGAAATATTTTTCTTTCTTTTTAACTTAAATTTGCACAAAATATCCTTCATCAAGGGTAAAAAGAAACTTACCTCGTATAATGAAAATTCTGAATGTTCTTAACATTCTTTGTATGGAAGTACTTGTGGGAAATCCTGGAGCCCCCTTACTTCAGAGAAAAATTACGACGACACCATTAAAGCCAACATCTTTAACACATTCTTCGGCTCAGTATTTGTTAACAGCAATGGATCATGCCCAGTATTTCCTAGCCGTACCACAGATAACAACAATGATCTAATACATATCGATTTCACAGAAGACAATGTTGAAAAAGCACTACGCAACCTAAAACCATCTCTATCTATTGGACCGGATGGAATATGTGCCTACTTCTTAAGAAAGCTATCCACTGCCATAGCCAAACCTCTAAGCATAATCTTTGAAAAATCTTTCAGAACCAGCTCCTTGCCTAACCTATGGTCACAAGCCACAGTCATCCCCATCTTCAAAAAGGGAGACCCAAGCCTAGTTGAAAATTACAGGCCAATCTCCTTATGCTGCATCACCTGTAAAGTCATGGAATCAATTATTAACCAATCCATCATCCTTCACTTAGAGACAAATAACCTACTCTCCAATAAACAATTTGGTTTCAGAAAAACTATCCTGTAATCTGCAACTCTTACACTGCAAAAACATATGGACGACACAACTCGACCAGGGCAAAGCAATAGACGAATCTACATAGACTTCTGTAAAGCCTTTGATTCAGTGGTACACGACAAACTACTCCTAAAAATAAAATCCTATGGTATCTCTGGACAACTGAATAACTGGATAGAAGCATTCCTGTCAAACAGACAACAAATGGTCAAAATCGGGAGCGTACTATCAAATCCAGTACCTGTCAATAGTGGTGGTCCCCAAGGCAGTGTTCTAGGACCAACTCTTCATACTCTACATAAACGACCTCTGTGATCATATTAAGAGCAATTGCATGCCTTCTTCGCTGATGATGTAAAGCTGTTCAATACCACAGACAATACTGCTACCCTACAAAAAGATCTTGACTATGTATCAGAGTGGTCAAACAAATGGCAACTTCAAATCTCAACAAATAAATGCTCTGTCTTACATATTGGCAAAAAAATCAGAAAATAAAATACAAGCTGAATAGTCAAGATCTTGTTGATGACTCAAGCTCTGTAAAGGACCTTGGAATACTCACCTCTAATGATCTAAGTGCTAGAGCCCACTGCAACTACATAGCCAAAAAGGCATTAAGAGTTGTTAACCTAATCCTACTTAGCTTTTTCTCTGGTAATATCACACTACTAACCAGAGCATACAAAACATTTGCTAGACCAATACTCGAATACAGTTCATCAGTCTGGAACCCACACTACGTATCTGATATTAGCACAATTGAGAAAGTCCAGAAATATTTCACAAGAAGAGTTCTCCACTCCTCTACTCGTTGTAGAATACCTTATGCCACCAGACTTGAAATTCTAGAACTTGAAAACCTTGAATTACGCCTGCCTTCGGTCTGACTTAAGCATGGTATATAAAATCATACATTGCAATGTCCTACCTGTCAATGAATACTTCAGCTTCAACCATAACAACACAAGAGCACACAATAGATACAAACTCAAAGTAAACCGCACCAAACTTGATTGCAGGAAATACGACTTCAGCAATAGAGTGGTCAATGTCTGGAATACTTCTACCTGACTCTGTAGTTTCTTCCCCAAACCCCAAAAACTTTAACCTTAGACTGTCTACTATTGACCTCACCCCTTTCCTAAGAGGCCTGTAGGGGCGTGCATAAGCGCACCAACGTGCCTACCGTCCCTGTCCTATTGTTTCTCTTATTCTTTTATTTTTCTTATATGTACCCATTTCATGTATTCACAACTATGTATACATTTATACTTATTATCTTGTAAACAATTGGCAAATCAAATAAATAAATAAAATAAATAAATGTGTGGACGACCTTGGAGAAAGAGGGAAAGAGATGTTGCCTAAGAAACAATCAGACGAGAGAGGCAGGAGTTCCCAGGGACAGAAACTAAGGAAGAACCCGGCCTAATGGTTCAAGCAGTTAAAAGCAGTGGTGGGGAGTTTGTACTTTTAGACAACACATATTCTTTTTATCTTGATCAAATCAATCTACCTTATATTTCTTCCCGTTTACAACTTTAAAAAGATTAAAAGCTTGATTTTTGGATCCTTTTAAATAATGTTCAACAAGTTGATTTCTTAGCTACTTTTCTCTATGTCTTTTCTTTTGGTCTCTTCTAGGAAACTCCTTCACATGTCTCTTTTGTACATCCAAGTTAAAAGAAAAGAATCTAAATCATTGTTCTGATTTATTACTTGAATGTCCCCTTTAATTATTAAGCCATCCTCTGATTTTCATTTGTAAATCTAGTGTGACATCTTTTTCCATATCATTCTTGTACTCTGGCATTTTAAAATCCCTTTTAGATCCACATTCAAAGTCTGTTTCTCTTTTGTCTAGAAAAATCTATTCCTTTTCTGTAGCCTCCTTTAAATCCATTCTCATAGCACCAGACAATCTTAAGAGTAATTTCTGAGTGAGTTCATTGTTCCCAAATATTGTTGAATTCTTCTACAAATAATATTGCTCCATTATATTAATGGGTGTCTTCTACAATTGTAATCTTTAGTTCTTTCTGGTTCCCCCTATTCAATTTTCAAAGTCCTCTCTTATCTTTTGTTTTGTAATTAACAATACCTTCCCAAAGTAGGATTTTTTTACAGTTAGTTTCAAAATCTTCATATGTATTTTTTTATAATATTTTAAACAATTCACTGGAAACAGTCTTTCAAATCCACCTGTCTCTTTAATCCATTTATAATTTTTTTAAAACAATCAATGTTCCAGTCATCTTTTTGCTGTTTACTCAGAAATATTTTTCTTTCTTTTTTAACTTAAATTTGCACAAAATATCCTTCATCAAGGGTAAAAAGAAACTCACCTCGTATAATGAAAATTCTGAATGTTCTTAACATTCTTTGTATGGAAGTACTTGTGGGAAATCCTGGAGCCCCCTTACTTCAGAGAAAAATTATGAGAAACTGATCCATTAACTGGCTCCTCTTTCTGTCAGGCCATTAGCTCTGTTGTTTTCAGTCTTGTTATTGCTTCCCCAAAAGACTTTTTTTTTCTTTTTAGAGAGAAAAAATGTATAGCCATAGCAATATTTCCCAATTATTAGGAAGAGCTTTGGCTCTATCAAGCCTGGGTAATACTAAAGATAATCCTTTTAAGTAAATTGAGAGATACTCGTTCCTCTTGATTTCAAGGAATGGATTCAGAATATGAGTCTGCTACTTTTTGTAGTTGTTGTTGATCTGGGTTTTTATAATTTTCATTACTGGTAATTTTTGTTATTCATGTTCTAAAAGTGACAGATGATGTTTCTTTATGTGGTCTACATTTAATGATAAGCTTGACTTCCAGAGCAAGTAGGACAGAGATAAAACATTGAGATAAAACTGATACATAACTGACAAATTGAAAGTAGATGGACAATTCTATCTTGTAAATGTAATCTTCAATAAATACTAATTTACTAATTTACACAGACAGCCTTATTTTGAAACATATTACATACAAAGATAATATTCATTTTAAAATAAGTAATATATTATAGAAATCATAGTTATAATTAAGTAGAAATAGACATAATAGTGATATACCGCAGTGTCAGCATATGGCTCTCAACATAGAGATTCATCTGAGATTTGAATAAAGAGACAAGAAGTCCCACTGTGAAATTCAATATGATTCATGAGCATTTATACTAATACATTGGTACAATAAATTATTATCCCTGTATTTGTAAGCTAAGGGAAACTGAATTGACAAATGTAAAATAAAATACATGAAAAAGTCAAGATGCTGAAAATTATAGTTTTTGCTGGCAAAATACTGCTGGCAAAACCAGAATTTCTACCGTATATCATATTTTGATATTAAAAGTGGCAATGTTTGGGATCCAATTAAGTCCCTCTCCTGATAGAATTGCTTTTATCAGAAGAATGGATGAAGACAATTTCTGTCTTATTCTCCAACCCTTATTCATTCTCAGAATTTGCTCCAAGGAGTTGACCTGGGAACTCTCCAAGATAACATTTTGGAAGACTTGGAGGAAGGGCTACTGGAGGAGAAGGAAAAATCCTTTGACACGACCAGATGTCTCTCAATAAATCCCCAACATTCAGAGTTCATTTCTTCCTTCAAGAATTTTTGAGGACTCTATCATAAGTACATTCACAATGATGGTTCTTTATACAAAATAGATGATTTCAAATGCAACCATATTTCCCCAGAGAAAAACTCCAAATTGTAGATTTACTCATTGAGTTAACTTAATGTCACAAGAAAACATTTAAATTGTTCCAGAGAACTCATTCATTTGCATGCTATTGTGACTTTTCTGTTGGCCTAATAAAGATCATATTTGGAAACTTTTTTTATTTAAGAGGTAACATCAAGTGAATCAATCAGATTTGGAGAGTGTATTTCCTATTCTCCAGCCAGCTAAAACAGAATATTGAAGAAAATACATGGTTGCCCTTGAATTCTCTATTCCCGAGATCCTCTCTTTAACTATGATTTAGAACAAAAACGTTCACTGATATCATGCTCTAACTTGTCCCATTCCTACGAACAGAATTGAGGAAGGGAAAACTGAAGCTCTAGAACACTGTATCCAAAATATTAAACTACTATTGGGAAGATGCAGAGTTACCATAATCAATCTACATCAAGATGTAGCATTAAAACTAGCCAGAAATTGACAATATGGAACCCACTAGGTATTTCAGATGACAGTTCACAGGCTCCTCTGTCACTGGCTATGTTTAGGAAACCAAAATCCAAAATACTTGGAAAGCAATAGCCTAGTTCTGCAGTAACTTATTTTGCCAAATAATTCCTCTGAAATTCTGGTATCTACAGATAAATTAAAATAAAGTATTTATACTATTTTAAAAGGGATTGTGTGAAACCTTCTTTCTAATTATTTTTTTGCATGGCTTTCAGTTTCATTTCAAGAGAGAATTCAAAACAAATCTTGGATTGGAAATTGTTAAAAGTTATCAAGTGTAACAGAGAAAGTGACAAATTCCTCTTCGTTTTGTACATCTGTGTGTAAGGAAAGGATACTAATTCTTCTGAGACTTAAAAATGAATTATGAAATACTTTTCATAATTTATTTGCCACAAGGATATTAGTGTGTTGATTTAATAGATTTACAGTCCACTTTTCACAAACTAGTTTACCCAAGTCATATTTTCAATAGTTAGAAAGGTGAGGCACCATATGTATGTATGTATGTATGTATGTATGTATGTATGTATGTGTCTGTCTGTCTGTCTGTCTGTCTGTCTGTCTGATAGAATAAGGGTAGAATAGGGTGAAATTGTTTTATACACACACACACACACACACACACACTGACTATAGAGTGAGACAATTCTACAGACAATTTCAATATAGATTAATTTAAAATGCCTATAAAATATCAAAATTCCATAAAGGCAAAATATGATGCCAATTTAAATTTTACAGAATTATCAGGAGTTCTCATATTTCAAAAATACTTCATCAAGCAAAAGGAATAACAGAAAATTTACCTGACTGTAGAGGCATGTATGTACCAGACTGGTTGGTTGGAGTAATAATCTTCAGATATGAAAATGGGGGGAATTTTTACATACAAAGTATTATCCTTGCACTTGGAATCTCCCAGTAGAATACTTGACAGGAAGCAACACCAAATGTTTGCAAGTTCCCTTTCTTGCAAATATACTGTACTTTCCAACTATTGAAAGTCATAATTGTTTCTCTCCCATGTGAGATCTAGAGATCCTTTGGATGGTGAGAAAAAAAAGTGTATGAAATTCTGTAATATTTGAATTCAAAACAGTTTGTTTCCCAATACTAAAAAAATGTTTTTGGGTGCTTTTTAAACTCTCTACAAGCAGCATGCCAAATTCACAAGACAAATTTCTATATGTAACTGACTGATAGGGTAAGGGTAGAAATTGGGAATGGTTTCATAGGAAGCACAGGTTGATGGTTTTTTTTGCCTTTTTGTTTTTATTATTTGGGGGGGTTATTTTGCAGCTTAACATAGGTGAACATAGAAGTCCAATAAATAAATATTTTTTAAAAAAATGTTTCCATATCAGCATAAGTTGAAATAATCTTTTTTATAGAATAAAATTTCAATTTTATTTTTCTAGATAAAAATGACCATTGTAATGCCTAATGTTTAATAGATTTCTTTTGGACTATTTAAAAGACAGATATCATGGACAGAATAATCTAGTAGAACATGAATTATTATTATCTTGCAAAAAAAGTAATCTTTAAGAATGTACAAAAAATTTTTGAACTGGAAACTTTTTGAGTCTGAAATGCGTTGTTTTTAGCTTGAAATCATTGATTTCAGCTTGAAGGAAACTCTTCCAGCTTCAGTCTAAGACTTCTAAGGCTGTTCTGACCATGTCAGGAGTTATGTTGAGCTCAGGATAATTTCCAGTGCAAAAATTACATCTCCCTTTCAAAACAAAAACAGGGTGCTGTGAATTCAATATATTTTAATTTTTAAATAGAGTTCTTTGTTCCAAATTATTTAGAGTGAATAAAACGGTAACTATCAAGCCCTGGGGTGGCATGGCAGCTCAGTGGTTAAGATTCTGGGTTTGTCGACTGGAAAAGCCAGCAGCCCAGATTCAAGACCTGAATGCTATATGACAGGGTGAGCTCCTGTCCTTGTTCCAGCTACTGCCAACCTAGCAGTTCGAAAGCATGCAAATGCGAGTAGATAAATAGGTAACATTTTGATGGGAAAATAACGGTGCTCTGTGGCATCATGACTGCAGAAATGTCTTTGGACAATGGCTCAATGACCTTGAAACAGAGATGAACATTGCCTCTGCAGGCACTCCTTCATCTTTTTTTTTTAAATCAACCCCTGTGAGGTTGGCAAGCTGAGTCGGTACCACTTAGATTTATGGAAAAATCTTTATTACTAGTATGTAGGGTAAAGTATTCAAATCTGCAAACCCTACCAACTTATACCATACGTAATTAAGGCAGAAACTCCCTTCAATCTGACTTCAGCATGTCTTACATTAACAGCCTTGTTCCTGTTTTACTGCCTTCTCTGGGTTCTCAGGGTCTGTTAGGCATTTCATCCCAGCAATGTTATCCACTATTAGACTTGCACCTAATGCTCTGTAGAACCATAATTTATTGCATTCAATGCAATAGGAACAAGGGGAAGGGTAGAATTAATGTTTTCAAACTTTAATTCTTCCTTATGAGCAAACAGTGCATCGAGCAGTGATCTGGAAAACCTTTTGAGAAATTATACTGTAAGCCTTAATTTGAAAGGAGGAGGGGTGGAGGCTACTGCTTTGCATTTGTGGGGCAACCGTGTGGGTATATCCTGACCATCTTGATCTGAATCTGGACATAATCGAAAATTTAAGACTTGTGGACTTCAACTGCCAGAATTCCTCAGCCAGTGCTGGCTGAGGTTCTGGGAGTTGAAGTCCACAAGTCTTAAAGTTGTCAAGGTTGGAGACCTCTGATCTAAAACCCTTCTGAGGACATTCCAGTGATCCTTTTGTTTCTGCATACCCACCTTATTTGTTGTTTTTCCATCTTCTCCAATCTTAGAAACTAAAGCACAGCTGTTTTTTTTTATTTTATTAATTCTTTACCTGCTCATATCACATATCCAAACCATAAGAGTTTCTGGTTATTAATCATTACCTCAAAGCAGAAGTTAGTCAATATTTGGTGCAGGATTGATCCTACTTTTAGACCATGGTACTTTCCATACGGTAAAGATTCCCCTTGCACATACATGCTAGCCATTACCAGCTCTAGGGCACGATGCTCATCTCCGTTTCAAAGCCAAAGAGCCAGCGCTGTCCAAAGATGTCTCTGTGGTCATATGGCTGGCATGACTAAACACTGAAGGCGCATAGAACACTGTTACCTTCCCACCAAAGTGGTCTCTATTTTTCTACTTGCATTTTTACATGCTTTCAAACTGCTAGGTTGGCAGAAGCTGGATCAACTAATGGGAGCTCCCTCCGCTACGCGGAGCTAGGGATTCAAACCGTCGACCTTTCTGATTGACAAGCTCAGTGTCTTAGCCACTGAGCCACCGCGTCCCTACATACAGTATATATGTAATATGTATGTACATACATACAGTATATATGAACATACAGTATATATGTAAATACAGTATATATGTACAGTATAGTACTGCATGTAGTTCTATACAGTAACTATTGGCAAATCCATAATTCAAAGCCTGGCTTTCTTTCTCTTTCTCTCTCTCTGCCCTGCTTTCTTTGGCATGCTTTATTATACTAGGAAAAACATTGCTTCAACAATGCTGATCTTTACTGTCATAGAACTAACTTTATCCTCCATCATCTTGCCTTCCTCGCTAAGATTAATCCCCTGTTTACTTCTCTAGCACATTTTATCTACTTATAGTCAACCTGAAACCCATATTATATTCATTTCTCATCTTTATTTTCAGAAATAGTTATTTTAAGACTTTGTTATTTTCAGCTAACAAAATGATGTTATCTATCCATCTCAATTTGCTAGTGTTTCAATCTCCAGTTTTGAATCCGGATGTCATCTCTTGCCATTTTTATAGTATATTTGTTGTACAAGTTCAACAGACACTGTATGTAGTCATATGCAACTCTACCTTATTCTGTCCTCTATTCTGGTGAAGAGAATGCAGAATTTATTGGAACATTATATAAATTCATCACAAGAGCTGTTTCCTCGAGTAAGATAACAGAAGAATGCAACCATAGATAAAGAAATGCTAGATGAACTGACAATTTCAAAGCAGCTGGAGAGACAGTATATTAGATTGCTAACATTAGATAGATAATAGAGCAAGAGAGTCTTAAAAGTGGTTTATTTTTGCTTTATAGATTACAGCAAGATTTTTGAGTTTGTAGACAGTGCCAAAGTTAGGAATATATTAACACTTAATCAGTGTGACACTTATTATATGCAGGAATAAAGTGTGTTAGTCTTTTAAAGGGTCACTGGAGTTTGCTACACTTTTTAATTTAGATGCTTAATAGCTTGGCAATGAATATATAATATATAAAAAAGAGGCATGATGTTTTACTTCACTGGGTTTCACATCTGCTGGCAGAGCTGTTACTGAAAAGGTCTGTTGTTCAGCTTATCATATACACTGGATCCTTGAATATTAACCTGCTGGAATGTCTCTGAATTATAGTACTTAAACTCCTCCAATTAGTTTCCAGAATAATTTTATTTCTTGAAAATATGCAAAAAAATTTATTCCAGGTAACAAGAGCTGTCTTTGTAAGCAATTTTTTGAGTTTTTTCTTACATACACAAACATAATTGTACCATCATTTTACAATTGGAACTGTATGCACATTAACTGAAGGGAAAAATTGAGAATCATGAAAAACTACTTTAGAACAGAGATTAAAAAACTAAAGCATTTTGCTCTATAAAATTATGTTGTGTCAAATATCAAATGTAAAAATTATAAAAAGAAAATTAAAGCACAAATCTCTGGCTGACATTTTGTGTTCTTACAAAAAATAAGTAACCAAGAATAGCAGTTGGAGAAGCTGAAGTAAGTACAAATTCAAGACTCAGAAAGAAAACTGTTTCTTTAGAAAAATTATAAACAAAAGGTTTTACTCTCATTATAAATATGTAGACATCAGCAGATGGGAAACATAAAATGAGGTTTAACTTATTACACTGTGAAACTTTTCCACTTCTATCAGAACAACTACCTTAGTTATTGCACTTTTAACGTTCCTACTTTTATGATCTATAATTTATTGTATTCACTAAATGAATTACTACTATTATACTGTCAAGCAGATATTTTCTACGGCTAATAACAGCAGTTTGGTAGTAATCAAGTGAATGCCATGCTCCATCTCCTCCTTGAAGCTGAAACACTCAATGGAGAAGGTAGTAAAAATTAATGTTATACAACAACTGTTGTTGCAGACCGAAGAATTTTCTTTCTTTTTCATACATAGTTATTGAACTGTTTTTTGCTTTTATGTTTCAAAATGCTAGAGAAAGCAGCCCAAAAGCATTCCAACAAAGTAATCTGAACTGATCAACTAGAGAATTGGTATTTACTATCAAGATGTTCAAAGACTTACACAAAGCCTTTGTGTATGTGCATTTTATTCCTAAAACAAGCATATCACTTTTTTCCTCTTATCAGTTATAGAAAGTTGTTAGAAAGCTTGGAAATATTAAGATCTTCCTTCAGTGAGAAGCAAAATATTGTATAATTCCAAAGTATTGTTCTCAATTTCAAGTGTTTAAGTATTTGGGGACCTGAATACATTAGAGTTCTCTTCTTGGTACCTAACTCTAATTGGGCATTTCAATCATCCCAAAAATGAACAGATCAAATAAAAAATGCCCCAGGGAGGAAAAAAAGACTTTTGCAATTTTCCAGGCAGTTCAGGGCTTAGGGTAAATGTAGAAGCAAAAGTTTATTTTACATGGATTATAATATTAGTTATAAAGGTTTTAAAAGGGTAGGGAGTAAGGGAAACCTATGGTATGAATGGGGACAGCAAATAGCTCTTTAATATATAATCTGTCAATAGTTATAAAAAGTGCATTCTAGGTTTCTGTTATCTATAGATGTCTTTCTGCATGGCAAATTATTGGAGATAATTTAGAACTACCATAAATCCCTTTTAATGACCTGCAATACAGTATTTTAAATTTAGACCAATATTGCAGTCTCAGTTTTATTATAATGCCCAAGCCAGACATTATTCTGAAAAAGTTTGCATGAATTAACATTACAAAAATGAGATCAACAAGACTTTAATTCACATTTTTCCCCTGTTTCTGATGTGGCCTACAAGGAAAATAGAAACTTCCTCTTGTTTTTGTTTTTTTAAACCCCATCTTCTTTAAAATTTAGTGAGGAAGATGCTCAAACCATATGCTTCACAGATCATGATATAAATAATCTGGAAGCAGCTTGGCAGATTTAATTTCTTCTTCCCAAGGTAGATATAAGCATTAATGAACTTTACATGAGTGAGAGAGAGAATGAAAGAGAAAAAAACCCCTACAATAAAATGGCACTCCCATCTATTCTTAACATATAAAGTTTGCAACGAGTGAAGCTGCTGAATTTCATTATCTAGATCAGGGGTGTCGAACTCGCCGCCCACGGGTCGGATGCATCACACGCTGGCCCCACCCCCACCCGGTTTAGTGAAGGGGAAGAAAAGTCCCGACACGTCATGTGACGCCATCATGATGAGGGAAGTTTGACACCCCTGATCTAGATCTTAAATACAGTTCTTCTGACATGAAATTTATGACTGCCATCTACCTATCCTCTCCCATCCTTCTATTTGTATAAACCAGTCTTCTCAAGATGTAAAATTAGCGCCAGGATTATGATCTCTAGAGTTCCTCTAGATCAAATCTCATTTCAACCGCCTCTCCCAAAGTAAAGATGTTTGAATTCAGAATAGCAAGACTCCCTGCTGGAGTTGCACAGACAGCTTAACAGGTGTGCAAGCTTTTCTCAGCAGGCATCAAGCTATGCAGTCTGATCTGCTAGAATGCAAATCTCTCAATCTCTGAAGAAAAGACAGTATAGGAAGAAGTGAAAAGGAGAAATGTGTAGTGAGAGATTATGGAAAACACAAGCTGCTACTACTGTTACTGAGACATCTTTTTCTTTTGAAAAAAATAAAATAAAAGCTAAACTCAGTCATTAACTTTGCTTACACTTATTTTTCTATAAAAAATAAAATATTTATGAACATGATACTAAGGAACAAAAGTGACACTGAAACTTGCTAATACTTTTTATAGAAAAATAATACAAACTTCTGGATAAACTTTTTTCCATGTCAGAGGGCAGCAAATGAGTAGTGGGGAGGTTTCTATGTCCGTCCCCCCCCTGAAATCTTAATGTATGGATTTTATTTGCATTTATAAAACCCTCCAAAACAACTGAAATAAAACTTTCAGAATGAAATTGCAAAATATTTCTGATTTAAGGGCAATTCTGTTTTTCCTCTACAGTCCTATCTATGGGCATCTACAAAAGCCTGTTGCAAATGACAAAAGCAAAATAGCATTATTGCAGTGCAAGTTCTTGGTCACTAATACAGAAATAATTTACCATTAGTTTATTCTGGGATTTTCTTCAATTCCCAGTCAGTTTTGGAATCTGGTAGTTTCTAATAGTCTCCCATCCAGATAATAAAATATGTTCAATCCTGCTTAATTCTTGAGTTAAACTAAGATTGGTTAGATGCTTGCTGCCTTCTAGCTAGGTTGTCAATTAAAAATGAAAGAAACAATCAAATATAAATTTGTATACTCCTGTTTTGTCATAATAAAAGTTAATTGCAAACAGTAGCCTATGCACAATTCAACAGAAATAACAAAAGATTTCAAGTATGTAGGTACCTTCTCCAAAATCTACACAAAAAGATACCGCCCAAATAATCAAGAGTGTGAATCAACCCATTTCTACTCATGAAATAGATTTGCATGCATATATATATAATGCTCGGGATCAGGAATCTTCAAGTGATATGAAAGAGATGTTTATACTGATTCTTTTAAAACTGTACATCTATCAAGGCACATTTGTTTAAATCAAGGAGATTTAAAGCCAGTGATTAAAATTACAAAGAGAAAACTCATATTAAAGCCAAGACGCTTTAGGGATAGCTCTTCACATGTTTATCAAAACAAAGCAACCCGATGACTCCAATACATAAGCTTATAACTGAATGTTACACAGAGAGGAACACTTTCTGTAGTGTTTTGGTAACCTTGGAATTAATCGAGTCAAACTACAGATGTTGCAATAATGCATACTGAAGGTCCATACCTCGGTTCATTTCTACTTTGCCTGTAAACTGCCTTTTCTGTTATACCTCTGTTAATAGCTCATTTGCCTTCATTGGCCAGATTTCTTTACAAATAAAAAATATCAGTCTGGTCCAGGCTATGCCTTTGTCCTAGTTTGCAGTCAAGGCAAAGTGCAAAATTTGGTGATTGAATTGGATTGACCCACTTTCATTACATTAAAAAACTGAAATGAGTGTCCATGTTTGCTAAACAGATAATTCAAAAAATGACATACTCTTTATTCATTTGTATTCATAAGTTTCCAATTCTCCCAGATGATATTGGATATGATTTTCCAATGTCAGTCACCCCAACTGTATGTCTATGATATATCCCCATGCAGAGTCTTGTATAGCTATGGCGCTTCCTCTACTTGATTTTCTATCCCTGCTTGCTACTGCCTCAGTTGTTTATCTTTGGATGATACCTTACTGATATACTCCCGGATGCTCTGAGTTTCATCCATGACATCGGCTTTGATATTCATCAGATCCTGCCCACTGTCTTTAGGGCTGGTCTTTGGGTGTTTGACTTGGGGTGATAACCTCTAGACACATGATGGCGAACCTATGGCATGTGTGCTGAAATGGCACGCAGAACCATTTCTGCCAGCATACGAGCTGTCACCCGGAACACATTCACTGCGCATGTACGCATGCCTCCCGCCAGTCAGCTGATTGTCAACTGATTGTCAGCTGATCTACTACGCATGTGCAGGGGGCGCATGTGAGATGTGCATGCATGAGCAGAGGAGCACAGCGCATGTGGGGGGGTCATGCACACATGCACAGAAGTGTGTGGCACATGGGGGTCACGCATGCACAGAAACACGTGGTGCATGGAGGTCGTGCACGCATGCACAGGGGGTTGGGGGTCACGCATGCATTGCATTATGGGTGCAGGCATGTGTGCGTGCACTTTTGGCACGCGATGACGAAAAGTTTAGCCATCACTGCTCTAGACATTATGAGGAGTTTCCTTGTCTTCACCTTTTCAGCCTCCATGTCCTCCTTGTGCCAACTTACTATATGAGCAAGGTATCTAATGATTGCCAGGGCATACATTTGATAGGCTGGATTCTGTTCTTCCCATTGAGCTGATTCTTCAAAGACTTCTTACCCTTTGGTGGTACATGATTGTTGCTGTTTTTCTTGCCTCCTCATTGTGGTTCCCATGTGACTAGTATCCTGGGGTGCTGGTAGCTGGTCTACATGTCTATATCGCTCACTGGTGATTCCACCCCATCAGTCTTTAACTACTTTTCCTCTCTTGACTACCATCCAGCCACATTTCTCCAATCTAAATGATATCCCAATGTCCTCACAGTAGATCCATGTAAGATGGAACAGTGAGTTGATTTCTTGTTCATTTTAGCATGTACCTTGTTATTATCTATGTAGACGAGGTGGCTGGAGGTAATTTCACTCTTGAACGTGCATCCATATCCCATTCTTGTGTTAATATGGGTAAGGGAGTTGGACCCTATGCAGAAAGCAGTGGGATAATTGCTGGGATTAATTGGATTAATTTTCAGTGTTGTCTTCCTATAGTCCCAGAGTTTTTGTGGAAGGCCCTTAATGTCCTGTTGACACTCTATAGCACCAGTCACAGATCCATGTATAGACTTAACAAGCATTAAATCATAGGCTTTCCTGTAATGAATCTGGGCTGTGCTCAGATTGGTCTATCTAAACGTCAAGTCTTGGATGAGTGCTCTATCTATGAGCAACTGATGTTTTAAGCCCTTAGTGTGTTGTTCCAAATGCCTTTCTGAGCTCTCTTGTACTGATCCATATAGTCCTGAAACCCTATGATTATTGACAGGGTTCTCCATGTTGTGGGGAGGCAGATTATTGGCAAGGTACTGTTTCCTTGTGGGGATCAGTTTTTCTCTTCCTTATGTTAGCCACTTTGGGTGAAAGCCTGCTGGTTCATTTGTTGCTAGGCATTCATGCACTGCTTTTAATTTTTATTAGTCAGTAGGTGTGGACTATGTCAAAGCCAGGTACCATCCAGCTTTTTATGTTATTGACCCACTGCTAGTTGTCTGCTACTATGATGGTAATTGGTTTCTCTTCTATGTATTCTTCCAGTACAGTTCAGTTTCTGTGTTGGTGGTTCTGCTATAATCGGTGTTGTTGTACAGCACTTAGGAATACACCTTGGATGACCCTTTGGAAATATGTATTTATTCTGCTTCTTTAGTGCAACTCCTTAGCCATATAGCCAGAGTTGTGAGCCTTTGTTTAACAGTCTCTAGGGCTTCAGATGGATTTATGCCCTTGTATTTTTCCCAGAAGCTCAGACTTATACTTAATCTTCACAATCTTTTGTACTTCCAATGGCTTACTAACCTCTGTAAGTTACTTTGATCTCAGCCTCTAACCTTATTTTCCAGGGGTAGGGGCAGCATATGTATTGTTATTCTTGATCATATAGCCAAGCATCTCTAGAATTACAACAACTATAGATGAATATCAACAAATTGTTTTAAGTTATGATGATGATGATGATGATGATAGAGATAGTTGGGAGGGTTCTAGTAGCATTTTCTAGAATCTAGTACATATATAATAGTACTTCTCCACTGAGCCTTGGTAATTGGTCTCAAAGGTTTATCCGTGATCTTATGTCTCATATCAGCTACTGTGCTCTGTAATGGGGGTGCAGTGATGTTTCAATGCAGTTGTTGGCTGCACATCCAGTTGTTCTTCCTGGTCTTCTTGAGTCTGGGATGTAATGCATAGTTGGACTACCTCAAAGCTATGAGATCAGCTTCCTCTCGTCTATGTTGAAGCATTCGGTAACAGCTGTTTCTTGGTTAAGGTGGATATAGGTCTTCTGTCCATTCATAATTTCCTCAGATGTTTCATATATCCCCTCTCATTAGATCTGCTATTGTAGTAGCATTCCATCAATTCTAGGTTCTCTTGTCTTGTCCATGTATGGTTTGTTCCAGTAGCCCACCTATTACCAGATTGTCTTGGTTCCTGAACATCTGATGTGGACCTTGTTAATCTAGACATTGTCAGAGTCAGCATGATTCTCTTAGTTCATGTCACTCTAATATCCAAGTAGGAAGGTGAAACATTAGGGAGTCGTTGGCCAAGGATCCCTAGATTGCTTAAAAACAGTATACACACACAGCTACAGGTATATATACATACACAACGCCTGGATAATGTACTGGTTAGAATGCTGGTCTTTGATGCAGGCAATGTATTCAAATCCAGTCTTGTACCTATGCATTGCCTGTATCAAAGATCAGCATTCTAACCATTACACTATCCAGGAGTTTTGTATGTATATATGTATGTGGCTGTGTGTGTATATACGGTATTGTTTTTAAGCATTGCTTTTAATAATTGCATTTACAAAAACAAAAAAAGTGATTAAAAATAGTTTTATAGATTTGTGATATGCTCTCTGAGTGATATATCCCAGACACTACTATCTCTCAAAGATAAGCATCATATTTTTTAGCCATGTGTATTAGGTTACCTTGTTATTGCTCTGTCCAAAGTTGTAATGCAGTTCCAAAAGACTTCTATACTGCAATATTTTATTTGGGCTGAAATGATTCCCTACCCATGGTTCTGTTTACAGGTAAAGAGACCAAAATTTATATCTTTCCTTTCAATGACCTCAAATGGAAAATGGGAGACTTTGAAATATACTTCCCCACCCAATTTGGGAATGGGAATAGATTGCTGTTCAAGAGCAGTGAGTTGGAAATTTCTATCCAAACTACAGACCTTTCTTTCCTTACCTCTTGAACCATCTTGTGCTGGACAGTCAAAAACTAATTTGGAATGTACCAGGAAGCGATCATTTGTTCTACTAACAGATGGACACAGTTAGATACAGCTGTTATGTGTCTGTAAAAAATATAACTTCATTCACAGAGGTTACTAATAACCCAAATGCTTGTACTCACATAGCAGAGGTAACCCTAAATCCATTTTAATCCCATCTCTAATTTATAAGAAAGAGGGATACCCTCCACTATGTAACAGAAAATCTAAACTTCTCAAAGTCCTTTGCCATTGTCTATTATTTTTGAGGATGATTGCTAAAATCCAAAAACATATGGAAGGCACTAAATTGCCCATTCTTCTATACCCGTGATGGAGAACCCAGCTGATTGCTGTGCATGCACAGGGCGTGAGTGGGAGACACGCACGCATGCACAGCGGCATGTAGCACGCCGGGGGGGGTGTTGCATACACATGCGCAGAGCTGCATGCAGGGGGCACGCATTGCATTATGGGTGCAGGCACGAGTGCGTGTGCACGCACACTTTTAGCACACGACAATGAAAAGGTTAGCCATCACTGTCCTATAGTAATTATGTTTTTTAATGTTTCATATACTTAATAAAGACATATATTTAAATGTAACACAAAACCTGAATTCTTGTAATCCCCAACAGTGAAATCCTCTTTTGATAAATTACTGTGGAATCTGATCTTCTGAGTTCAGTTTCTGTAACAGAATGCTAATCTACTATCCCAATGGTTGTTTGCAGCGTAAATTGTAAGATTATATAAATTGGTTCTCCTTTATCTACATAATGTTGATTTGATGTAGGCAGATGTATATTGGTGTAGTGACAAGCATACTTGCATTCATTTTGCATAATTAAACAAGGTTTGTCTCCTCCAAGCCTCTAAATCCAAATAGCTCTTGGCATGCAGACAAATGTATTGGTTTTCTCACAGCCTGTCAAAGTCCTTCACCAGAGCAAGTCTCCACAAAGTCAACAAATCTTCTTGAAGTGTTCCATAAGGACTACACTTTTAATATACTCAACTGAGCCTAAATAAATCAACCAACTTTTACATGGCTAGAATTCCAATGAGGAGGAGAGAAGCTAATCTACTGTTACTATACTTGATAATTAAGGAATTTGTGGCTTTGTATTTCTAAAACTGAGAGAATCCATCAATGGCATGCCCAAATTTCTAGCAGACAACCTGAAAATATCACAGTCCTAGGAAGAACCTAACAAACTTCATTAATGTTCTCTCCAATTTTATTCTGAGATTATGTTTGTCAAACCAGAGGCTATATTATTTATGCAACATGGAACTGATCTGTTCATTTAAATTAGTCTAAGGGAATCACGCTGGTATCTAATCTGGATTAGGACTGCACTGTAGCATCCTTCCCAGGGCGGGAGAATTAAGAGACAAGGCTAACTTTTTGGGTGGAGTTTTGGAGGTTTGATTTTTAACTCACATACCCTTAAGCCTTCCTTGGTCTGTGAATAGCGCTTTCATTTCAGACTGGGTATGATAGGCTTATGATCATCATATATAAAATAAAACCGCAAATCATGATTTCTTGATTTCACTATCCAGTTAATTGCCATCTTATCTATCTTTTAAATATTTTGCTAATACTCAAAAGCTTTTCAATGACATACCCTTTGGGTTATTGTGAACATCTGGATGTTCCTTATCTGTAAATAGGGAGGGAGAGGGAAAGAGAGGGAGGGGAGAGGGGGAGGGGGAGGGAGGGAGAAAGGGAGAGAGAGAGAGAGAAGTTGCAGTAGCCAATGTACAATTATGAAATACTGTTACAATAATGGTTTCAGATAAACAGAAGTATTAGAATAAACTAAACTTCCTATCCTAAAGCTTACCATGCTTAATGTGTTATTAGAATAGAATAGAATAGAATAGAATAGAATAGAATAGAATAGAATAGAATAGAATAGAACAGAATAGAATTCTTTATTGGCCAAGTGTGATTGGACACACAAGGAATTTGTCTTGGTGCATGTGCTCTCAGTGTACATAAAAGAAAAGATATATTCATCAAGCGTCAAGAATCATAAGGCACAACACTTAGTGATAGTCATAGGGTACAATAAATAAACAAATTATACTAGGAAATAGTCAATAAAAACCGTTAGGATACAAGCAACAAAGTTACGGTCATACAGTCAAAAGTGGGAGGAGATGGGTAAAAGGAAAGGAGGATTAATAGTAATAGTAATGCAGACTTAGTAAACAGTTTGACAATGTTGAGGGAAATATTTGTTTAGCAGAGTGATGGTGTTCGGGGAAAAACTGTTCTTGTGTCTGGTTGTTCTGGTGTGCAGTGCTTATTAGTGCTTAGTGCTTAGGCTTATTAGCTACTAGTGAGCACAGGTTAAAAAAAACCTGGCAGACTATAGTACTCTTGTAATTCTTTTCTTATGAGTCTGTCCTTCCCATCCCCCTGTTCTCATTTTTAAAGTAATATATATTAAAAAGTGACACAGTATTCATTAATAAACCAAATGTGCCCTAAGTAGAGAATGTCCAACTCAATTTGGATATTAACATACAGTATCAAGAATTCATTGCTCTAAAATTATGAAACTCTTAAGCCAAGACAGATATAAAAATGGCAAGTAAAAATTATGCTGCTACACAAGATTTTTTTTCCTACAAAATGCTTTCACGCAAATGCAGGTCCGCTGGGTTCCACCACCACCCCAGATCAATCAAGTATTGATCTATTGGCTGCAATAGAAATTGACCAACTGGCTTGTCACCCGAGCCTGATGTCTGGACTAAGAGAGAGCAACTGGTCCAAAGCCATCCAGCCATCTTTCTAGATACTGTATGAAAACCTGATATACCTTGGAGACTTACAAGGTTATTTTCAGCAAGCTGTCTCTGTATATTTATATTGAACCAGAAACCTGCACCATGTTTCCCACTCTCAGCAATTACTAATTATTGTGGGATCAACTGTCTCTATAGAAAAAGTTTATTTTCATTCGCATATCATCAGATTGTTCCACTTGGACCCTCTACTTCAAAATTAAGTAATTTTATGCATGCTTTTATTAAATAGTGATGCTAAATTGGTCAACAAATGAATAAAATGCTTTAGAAACCAGAGGTTTTAATAACTAGCATTAAAAAAGTAGCAACCCTACTTCTCAGAGTTTTACCCCAGACTAATTTTTCCAAAGTTTGCATACGCCCCTCCCCATGTATGGACTTTAGTGCCAAGGATTTTCCAATCACCACGGACAAGATTAAAAATTCTGCAAATTGAAATTTACACAATGAAGAATACTAAGGCTGATCAAAACTGCCCCAGATTAAATAGATGATAGAAATCTTTTCTTTCTCCAAATTTCTAATCCAAACTTGAAATGTTGTAATTCCCCTTAGCCCCAGCAAGTTTCACCTCCAATCAGCTAATAGAGGCTGTAGTCTAAACTATTCAAATCAGGTTGAGGAAACCTCTTCTAGTTATTGCTCAGCTTGGCAAACACATGTGTATGTGTGTGAGTGTGTGTGTGTTTGTGTTTCTAATATAATTCCTTTGTCAGGATTCCGGCAGTTACCCCAATTAAATCATGAGTCTCGAGCCAAACTTCCAAAACTTCAAAAGGATTTCTTGGGAGTTAACATTTCCGGCACTGCCTGGGTGCAGCTGACTCTGAAACACATAATTTATTATCACCCTTGACCCTGGTTTTCCCCCACCCCCTGGGTATATCATAATTCATATACTCCAATGAAAATATGTCAACTCATAAAATATTTCTGTGGTCTTTTTAGAGTTGCCATCCTTTACAGCTTGACCCAAAACAATTACAGGATTCCCGTTTTATTACCTACATTCATATATTTGTAATTCATTATAAAAATACCTTGTTTAGTTGGAATATAAGACCAGCAAACATTATTTTAATTTTAAAATATTAAATTTATTGATTTTAAATACTTTGTCTGATGTACATTAAGAACAGAACATCTAATTACAGCCATGATGAAAGATGTCTTTTTTTTAAAAAAAAGACAAACCAATATAATAAACAATCACAGGGTCAGTCTGTTTGTTCTGGAGCATAGTATCAGAGAGCGGGTGGTAATTATCACTTGTTATAATTAATAGAAAACTACTGCATACAAACACACACTGTAAAACAAATCAGGAAAATATCGCATTTCAATTAAGTTTAAGACCTAACTGGATGTCTCTTCCACCCTAGCTTTTTTCCTCTCCAAACCATGCCTGAGAAAGTGAATACTGGACAACATCCCAGTTGAAACAGTCAGAATTGTCCTGAATCCAGAGACCATCAGCTACAGTAATGGTGAGGAATTGTGAGTTTTGCTGTTTGACAATACTGGAATGCCTACTCTAGTTGAAAAGGAAGAAGGGGAGAGATGGGAAGGAATGTTTGTTTGTCTTTGGTCCATTCAAGACCACCATTTGCAACTGTTTCTCCCTCCAAAATGAAAAAAAAAAAAAGTTGTAGGCATTCAACATGATGGAAAAAAGCAGACAGAAAAAAAGAAAAAGTCTGAATTGACAGGACAGGAGATATAAAAATTAAACACACCTTTCTCCGCATTTCTTGGCAGCTTTTGGCTAAAACAAAGGCAGAACCACTAGAGAAGATAGAAAGGAAAAAGCTGAGATATTTGGTAGAGGAACAAAAAGGAATACAAGGTATGGTCTAATCCAGAAAAAAAACAGGTGAGAAATATGAATCTTTAGACAATACACTTTCAGTCAGATGAGAGACCAGATGAAAATGGCTGATCAACAATTTATTTTATCACGTCACTGCTTTGTTAGCTTGATCATTACACGAAGCTTGAAAAAAACCCAGAACTTTGCAGAGGGGAAGTTAGGATGGTGTATATTTTATATAACATAATGTTAGTTAAAGTCATAAAAATAACTGACTCAATTATTTTTTAAGAAAACATTAGTATTCCAAATTTTTAGGACAGATGGCACATAGTTTTCCATAAAATGTTTGGGTTGAAAATAAGAATTTTGGAAGGAAGGGCTTAGCATAAATAAGATGATGGCAAATATGCCTACCTCTCAACTGGGAAATCTGCCTTGTGTTCCATAATTCCCAATATTATGAGTCACTACTCGGCATTATTGGATAACATGATACATCATCTTTCTCCTCTGGACTCTTCTGCATTTATAGGCTGATATCCAAGACTCAGGGAGATAAGATTTCCTGAGAGGCTGGGCATAAATTATTTTTATGCCAGAGACAGAAAACCAGCACCAAGACAAATACTTTCTTGAAACTGCCTTTGAGAACCTTCAAATGACTATTTCAGAACTTTGAATACAAATGAAAATACTCGTTCTACAAAAGCAATCGTAACATTCAAAAGTTAAATGTAAAAACAGGGGTCACATTTGGCAAATGTTGCAGGTGCTGCATAAGAAACATAAAAAAATATTTCCTGGGAATGTAAGAATTTATTTCCTGGGAACATTAAGGCTTTAAAGTTTGGATTTGCTTTTCTTCCTAATAAGCCTGCTCTCACAAGTTTTTAAAAACACTGAGTATCAAGTGTACAGGCATAGCTTGGTTTCATTACCATGCTGTTAACATCTGATTTCAAGCACATATTGCAGTGCAAGTTTGGTTCGTTTTGTTTTATTTTTACCCGTGCAAGTACTTTATACCTGGGATAGCAGTTTTTTTTATTTCTTTTTTTTTTTTTATAAATTTCCTACTTGACAGAGGGAATCAGCAGTAAGGTGTCTAAGTGAGAGTCAGCATAAAAATGCTTTCATATAACAAGTAGGTGTTTTAAGAAACATTTAAAAATATTCTCAAGCCACAACTGAAATAACACTTTAGAAAAAGAATTTATTCAGAAAACAACCATATAAAATGCTTATATAGTGATTTATCTAAACAGATACATAATCCCCTTCCCCAGGGTGCGATTCAACCGGTTCGGTGATGACCTTCAGCAATCCCTGTCTGTTAAACAGCTGATGCACAGCAATCCGCTGTGCCGCGTGAATTAGCTGAGCTTGGAAAACAAGGTATAAAGCACAGGCCTAGAGCCCAGGTAGGCAGGTGAGCCGAACGGCTGATCATCGGAGCAAACTGAACGGTTTGCTCTCAGCTGATCCTCAGAGCTACCAGTTCACTCAAATCCCTGCCCCTCCCCAAATTCCAAAACACAAAAACAACACAAATAAAAATACCACGTGCCTGCAACCCCACCTTCCAACCAAAAGTGCGCCTGGCAAAGAGAGAAGATGCGATTGAATGATTTTTGACTAGATGGGAATTCCAGAAAGTAAAGGCTGCCCCTGGGAATGTGACAATTCTGGAGGGATGGGACCTGAACCTATTTCATTTAGCTTAATGGGAAGATGGATACAGGAGAAGACATTCCCTAAGATCACTCCGTTCAAAGTCATATGGGCAACCAGCAACTTGAGACACATTTAGAAGCCAACTGGCAACCAATGCACCTTCCAAAGCTCTGGGATCATCAACGCATATCCAGATATAGCCAACACTGTTCGGGATGAGTATATTGTGTACCGGTTGCTCTCCTAATGTTTTTCAAGGTTAATCCCATAGAGAACATATTACGTAGTCCAAACATGAAACGACTTGATCATGAGCAAAAACTCCTCATCCAGGAACGGTCACAGTTGGCATACAAAAATGTAACAGTGAAACTGCCCTGCTAGCCACAGCTGCCACCTGCTCATATATAAGAATTTCCAAATTGCAGACCACCCTTAGAAGGGGAGGATAACCTCACTCAGGCATAAGAGCTTTTAATGGCTGCCTATAGATTTGAGAAGACTCTCAGGCACCCCACTCTACAAGTAAATCACACCTAGTACTTCTAAATACAGGTAGTCCTCAGCTTAGAACAGTTGATTTAGTGACTGTTACAACAGCCCTGAAAAAAGTAACCTATGGCCATTTTTCATGCTTATAACCGTTGTGAAATCCCCATGGTCACATGGTCGAACTCGAGATGCTTGGCAACTGATTCATATTTACAACCGTTTTAATGTCTAGGGATCATGTGATCCCCTGTTGAGACCTTTTGACAAGCCACGTCAGTGGGGAAGCCGGGTTCACTTAACAACCATGTTTTTAACAACTGCACTTAACTGTGACAAGAAAGGTCATAAAATGGAGCAAAATTCACTTAACAACTGTCTTGCTAAACAACAAAAATCTGGGACTGAATTGTGGTTATAAGTTGAGGACTACTTGTACTGCAGAAGACAATGAGTTGAGAAGGCACCGAGACATATAATTCTGGTAAAACATGCATTGAAAGAGGTCAGACTTTTGGCAACAGTTTGAAAGTTGCAGGTCTATACAGTTCAGTCAAAAATGACAAAATGTAAATAATAAAGAAGTTCCTTTACACTTCACTCTTAGACCCAAGTTTGCATTGGTGCCAATCTAATTTGCTGGCAATTTGTAGGGGATGGTGGTGGACCCAAACCACCTCCCTACCACCCACATATTGAAGATAGGATCATGAGGGGCCTTTCTGAACACCTATTCCTAAAATAATTTAATATATTAAATCCATTAAAATTATGCCTACCTCTTAACATATTTTCTTAAAAAAAATATGATTCCAGACAGACATTCCGCATAAATACCAGTATTAGTGGAGAGAGAACTACATTTTGAATGCATGTTAAATTTGTGTAAATTAAGCTGAAACAAAAAAAAAAAGAAAACCTAAAGACATTCAGGGGAATAATGGGGTATTCGATAATGTGTATAAAGTAAATATAATGCATAATATAATTTCTGAGTCCTATCTCTAGGCAGTTCTCTTAGATATGTCAAAGTGATTCATGCTTTGCTATTAATCTCAGTTTGTTTTATTTGTATTAAAAGTTATTCCGGTAATATGGGAAAAGCCTGCCACTCCTTGAAATAAAGCATGCAGGCATTCTGTCTTTTAAAACTATATTACAGTCTCCATTATACTTTTATCTCTGGTTGCCAGAAAATCAACTCTAAATTCCGGGCTGAGGAAAGAGGGAAATGTATTCCCTTATAATAAAATTAAAAAAGACATTTAGCAATAATGTGTCCTTTAATATATATTTAATTGAAATCATTTTTTATTGGGAGTTTTTCAGCATAAATAAAAAATCTCTGCCAAATAAGATACATAAAGTATTTCTATGATAGAACGATGCATCTTTCTGAAATTGGTTTAATACACTTGCCGTGTGCATAGCAAACAGCTCACAGAAAAGAAGAAAGAAATAAAGTCATCAACATTTATCTGGCCACACGAAGTCTGTGAGATATGAGGGATTACCTGGAGTCTCCTCCAACCCAGTAAGCCAAAAGGAAACAATTACATAAACGCTCAGGACTTGGATCTCAATTTAAGTTATACAGGTTCGGTTTGTGTTGAAAGAAGTGTCCAATTAAAAACCTTTAGTATCCAAGTTTATGCAAAACCATGGGCAAAAATCTGGCTGCAGCTTGTGCAAGAGTGCTATACACATAATCAAACCATACCTGGCTTAGAACTTGGTTTGTCTTCTTTGGGTGTTTCTTCTCATTCAGTAAACTCCTGCAGGGTTGGCTTACTCTTATTCTTATCAATAAACTATTCTTCCTGGAAGGACCACATAAATGAGCATTTTCCAGGACTGTCCCTGCCCTCTGTAGCAGCATTCCCCCCAAAGGGCACACAACTGCAAATGTGCAGCTCTTTTGCAAAGTGTTGAAAACCTGTCATCCCTCTGAGAAACCCTCCAGGTACCTCAAATCCATGTCCAGCTAGTCCTCGATTTATAGCCATTCGTTTAGCCCCTGTTCAAAGTTACAACAGCATTGAAAAAAAATAACTTACAACCAGTGTTCAACTTACGACTGTTGCAGTTTCCCCATGGTCAGGTGAGAAAAAATGTGGGCGTTTGGCAATGTCCTGTGGTCATATGATTACCTTTTGTGATCTTCCCTGCCAGCTTCTGATAAGCAAAGTCAACCAGATTCGCTTAACAACCAAGTGATTCACTTAACAACTACAATGATATACTTGTAGGTCATGGCAAAACAATCATAAAATCAGGGGTGACTCAATTAGCAACCACCCTGATTAGCAACCAAAATTCTGGTTCCAATTGTCAAGGATTACCTATAATGGGTTTTATTGTTTCCCCATTGTTGGTTTTTTGTAAATTATATTGTTTTGCTATTATATCTGAGCTAGAAAAAAGATAGTTTGGTCTCATAAGCAGCTCAATCCTAGTCCAAGCTTATTTTTGGGATTCTTTTTCAAACATCAACAGTATAAAAGAGAAAAAAACGAAGGAAAAAAAACCTCATGCAAGCAGCTAACTAATCAGATATTTTTAGATTGACAACGTAGGTTAAATGCAAAAAATGCAAAAATGACTCCTGTGAAAGTAAGAAAATGAAACTCACTCTTATTTTCTACAAAAAAACCATGTATCAGAATAAATGCCCATATAACAGAAAAAGGGAAATACTGTAAGATTCAATTTTTAAATATTTAATATTATAGAAATTCTATATTCTTGAAAGACTATGCTATATTCATTATGATTACATGTAGTTTTTGTGAATGATGTTGGCTTGTAAACAGTACTAACATCTCTTGAATTCCAGAACTTAACTCTATGTGATCAAGGCATCCAAGGAACCTTAAGAATCTCACCTTTAATTTTAAAGTAAGTAATTTAGATTTAAAAAAATGAAGAACCCAATTTTGTTGCAATAAACTAACAGCTTTTTTAAAAAAAATATGAATGTGAATCACAACCAAGTAAGAACCCTACACAAATCCAGAAGTAGAAAAATAAATCCTGACACTATTATTTTCAAAGTTAGAGCAAAAAAAATTCTGATGCGTTTTGCTTTCTAAGCTGAGTAGCCAATGAAGGGATTCACTGTTGGGACTCTCCTGCAATAAGCTTTTAATAACCTCATTAATTCAATTTAACAGTGTGCAAGCCTCTAATACTGTAACTGAAGTTTCACTTCTAGCTTATTCCCTGCCCCACATACCTTCTTGAGGTAATAGGCTAAAGTTATTAAAAACAACAGCATCATAGCTTAACTTATAATACTTGTTCCTATTAGAAAGGGAGACATTTCTGCTCCCTATCAAAAGTTATTTTTGATCATCCTTTACATTTTATTAGACTATTTCTCTGTGGTGTAGTATCTATAGGGTGTCTCTGAATGTATATACATACTAGAGAATGCAAAGAAATTCAGAGATAACCATCAAGAATAAAGATCATAGCAGGCAAATTTTATCAATCCAAAACAAAGTCTAAGTCAACTGCTGAAAAGGTGGGGAGTAAAATTTAAATTAGAGTTTTTATATAATACAAGACATCCACATTAATGTAAGCATGGATTTTTCTTCCTTTTTTCTGAGCCTCAAAGGACATCGGAATCATCTTTCAGGAAAACAAAAATGCATCAAAACAGGGGAGATTTGCCAGATCAACACAGGTTGTTCTTTATTATGATGCTGCGAGAACATGACTTTCAGAACAGCTCACCTGAGCTCTGAGAAATCTCCAAGTTGGTTCTAACTGCTGAAATATGACAAAATATAAAACACAGGACCAAAATATGCTAGAGTTTAGCTTCGTATTTTTAAAGATTACAGAGGCAGCATATTGCTGTCTACCAGATTCCATGTCTATTAAACAGTTCCTAAAGACTACTCCACAGAAAAAGAACAATGCACAAAAAGTTTGGAATTGGAAATAATCTCTGGGCATTGTTTTAAAGTGTTTCGATAAAAAACTGACCTTGGTATCACCATGCAGTAACTCATTCAACTGCAGCAGCTTGACAAAAAAAAAAATAGCAGTATATGAGCCTGTATGTTTCTCCATTCTACCAGATATTGCTGGTCATTCCCAAAATAGCTTCACATGTAATAACCTCAAGAGAGGCCGGTAAACTAATACAGATTATAAACAGTCACAAATTAGGAAACTGACACCAGTTCACAGACTCACGTAGGACAGCACATAGTACACGGGCATGTTTAAAGTGCACTAAAAGCTTACCTTATACTTTCCAGAATCTGTTTTTAATTCAGTATCTTGTAAATGAAAGTAGCCCCAAGATTCTTGTCATTTAAAGATGATGCTATTTGTGAAACCAGATCACCTAAAAATTAAGAAATAAATCAGTTAAATGGTTTTCTGAAATATAAACGCATATAAACGAATGCTGGCTTTTTACAAATCACAAATAAAAATAATGCAAGGAACTTTGGTTGCTTCCATTGCCATGTTGCCTTTCTCTGGATAATTTACACATTTAAGCAGAATTATATGTAAAAAAAAATTCCCTAGATGACTTGAAGAATCCATCATATCAATATATGGAGAAACTTAGCATGTCGTTGAAAAATAGCCCAGTCTAGTCAAGCCTTCTCACATAGCATTGCAATTTTTATATAGTGATTCCTTTAAAAATAGACATTTGATATCAGATAGAGCAAAATGTATTTAAATAATTGGTTAGTTCTGTTAAATATATAAATAAGTTAAGTCTTTCTCAATGTCTCCATAAGAAGTAGTTGAGTTATTATAAACAACAGGAAGAATCTAGGCAATTATTGAGGACTGTATGATTTTTTTTTAATCTAAAATAAAAAAGTACAAAATGTGTGTGCTTGTGTTTGTGTATCTATGTCTTATCTAACATTTTATCAGGGTCGGGACTCACAGAAGAAAGTGTAAATGGACAGTTTCTATCCATGGCCTATCTTGGATGAAATAAAGGTGAAAATAATCCTTATCGCCTATGACATGTAATTCTACAAAATGAACTGCTGGCAGTGCCTAGGAATCCTTTTTTTTAAATCTTTTAAAGTGAATGTAACACTATGTATTTATTTTACATTTTTACTATGACACACTTTGGTCCTGTATAACAAAGATTTTAGGGAAGCAATGAATATTGTCTAGGAAAACTAAATGAGTTACAGCTATTTAGTTCTAGAAACTTTGGGTTTCTAGAACTGTGTCATAGTTTATCTTCTTCCTGTAAGCACAGATGAAGAAAACAAAATCCACATGTGGTTTTGCACATTCCCCCGCCCCAATAATTAATGCTGGAGGACTCTTTGGTCTTGTTATGTGTTCAAATAGCTTTTTCTACATAAACAGTACTGTATATGCCTAAAGTGACACATGAAACTGTTTCATTTGACAATGTAGAAAGCCACTCTCGCTGTACTTTGCGTAGAAAGCAATTTTTCACCAATGTATTATAAAAATAGTCCTTTTGTTCTTTGGTTCCATCAGACTCACACACATTATATTAATATTTCATAAAATACAGTACCATGCAACCATTTAAATAGCCATTAAAGATAACACTTACACAGTAAGAAAGTAATTCAAGCAGATTCATGGTGAGAAGCAAATCAAAATTATTTAGAGGCATTAAGTCATTTTTAGAGGTGTAAATGTTAACCTCTTCTAAGAGAGTCCTATGACACTTTACTGTGCCTTTATTATAGCAGATGCTTTTGTTAGCTGGAGTTTTCTTTGTCAGAAAGAGCAGCCAGAAAATAAAGCATCAGAAAAACACTTAACAATAAAAGTAGTTTTACCTCACAATCTGCTTATAGTTAGAGGCAGTATTCAGCAGGTTCTGACCAGTTCTGGAGAACTGGTAGCGGAAATTTTGAGTAGTTCGGAGAACCGGCAAATACCACTTCTGACTGGCCCCGCCCCCATCTATTCTCTGCTCCCCAAGTCCCAGCTGATCGGCTGGGTCTTCTTTTGTTGCCCTGCACAAGAGAACGGAGCTGGAAAGCAGGTTAGTGGGGTGGGGAAGGAGTGGGATTTTGCAGTAACCTTCCCTCAGGAATGGGGAGGGAATGGGAATTTTGCAGTAACCTTCCCCCTGGAGTGGGTTGGGAATGGAGATTTTACAGTATCCTTCCCCTGCCACGCCCACCAAGCCATGCTCACCAAGCCACACCCATACAACCAGTAATAACAATATTTGAATCCCACCACTGCTTATAGCACCGTTTTTCCAAGGCCCAACTTGGAAAACAATTTACTGTAAGTCACTTTTTAGCATTTTATTACCATTTCCCCCTGTAATATCCTAAGGATAAAAACTAAAAACTAAAATAAATAGTTATACCGGTAATTGCTCATTCTCGTGCAATGCATCTTCTATAGCATTTTTAAAATTGTAACTTTTCTACATGTTTCTTGCACATTATTTGAGAAGTAATCAAATGTCAATTTAAGAATAAGACATGCAGACATCTTAAATCCTTGTTCTTTTTAGGATTTAGTAAAAAATATATATTCTTATGGGCAAAGGAATACCTGAACTATTGTGTATACAGATAGTCCTCGACTTACAACTACAATTGGGACCAGAATTTCTGTTGCTTAGCAAGACAGTTGTTAAGTGAGTCACACTTGATTTTACAACTTTTTGCCATGGTTCAGGAAATCACTACAGTTTAGGTGACACACGGCATCATTAAGTGAATCCAACTTCCCCCATTGAATTTCGATATCAGAACCCAGTTGGGACGGTCATAAATGGAGTTCACATAACCCTGGAACAATGCAACTGAGGTCAATACATACTGGCTTGCCAAGCGCCAGAATTTTGATCATGTGACTGTGGGGATGCTGCAATGGTTATAAGTGTGAGTAGCAGTTAGTTACTTTTTTCACTGCTGCTGTAACTTCAAACTGTCACTAAATGAATGGTTGTAAGTTGAGAACTACCTGTACTGTCCTGAACAAGTAAAGATTGAAATTAAAATCATCCGATACTGCTACTTCCATCACCCATCACAATATTCAGTACTGAACTACTGTTCAAGTAATATGAACTACTGTTCAAGTAATAAGTAATATAGTACTTTCTGCTCATATCAAGAATTATTTTGCATCTCATAAAGGAGTAGGGTAAAAAAAAACCAAATATATGTAATATGTATACTTGTAAAAATAAAACATAACAAGAGTCTCTAACACAGCAGTCCCCAACCCCCTGGCTGTGGCCCACTACCAGACTGTGGCTTATTCGGAACCGGGCTGTAAAAGAGGCAGCCCAGTGTGCATGCACACACAGTTCAACTTGCAGGAGCAGTAGGCCAGCACACACAAGCATGCACAGCTCAATTTGCAGTCGCGCTACATGACATATAGGTGTGCACTGGCCCACCACTTGCCTGGTGTGGTTCCCCTCTCACCCCCCAGCTGGGCTGCCAAGCCACAAAGATTGGAGACCGCTACTCTAGCACAATAATGTTTATTGTATTAACATGCAATTTTTTTTCACTAGCAGCTTTCTTTTTTCACTCAAAGTGTTTTGGATCAAGCGCCTATTGTTTTAAAAAATTGAATGTATACCGAAGAATACAGATCAATTTTATGTTTAGTTCGTGTAGGCCTGTTAAATTAATGCCACAAAAGATCATTTAATATTTATGTTTCAAAGGATTTTAAAGATTATTCTACTTAGTTAAAGAAAAAGTCTTTTATTTTTAAAAGAAGTCTTTAGTTTTTAAAAGAAGCCCACAAGAAATACTCTGTTTTAATTATAAATGATGCAGTGATCTCAATACACAATGAATTATGTCAGGCACCTTTTCAATAAAACAGTATCATTTTTTAAAATAATTTTGAATGAATAAGAGTGTTGTTAGTATAACCCAATGTATTGATTGATCAAATTTGTATAGCTGCTCATCTCACCAAAAATTGGTGACAGGTAACAATCAGAGAAAAAAAACATAGATATAAAAGATATAAAAAATAAAGAAATTGCATTAAGAAATAAATAGTATAAAAAACAAATATATAAACCCCAAACAAAAAGAGGATAAAAATGGCCAGCTCAACAATGGAGTCATCTAAGCAAATCTGATTCCTTCAAAGCCCTAGGCCTGATAACATAAACCAAATCTTAACAGCTTTGCAAAATGACAACCTAATTTAGCTAACCTAATTTTGGGAGGAGAATGTTCTTTAAGGAGGATGCCACAGCAGAGAAGGCCTATCTCTTGGGACTCACCAATTATAGATCCCTAGCTGATGGTATTTGCAACATGGCCGTTCTGCCAACTATAATGAGGCGGGCTGATATATCTGGAGAGAGGCTGCCTCTCAGGTAGACCCATCTGATGCCATGAAGGGCTTTAAGTGTTAAAACCAGCAGCTTGGACCAAGAAGCAAACTGGCAATTGGTACAGCTCACAAAGCAGAGATATAATACAGAGGCAGTCTGTACCAGTTGAAATTCCTTGATATTCTTCAAGGGCAGCCTTATGCAGAGTGTATTGCAGTAGTCCAATCTGATTGTATTCTGCTGCATCTATCTATCAATGATGCAAACATGGGTAGCACAATACCCACATCTGTTCCCAAAACCAAACAGATTATATTATGGGAGGCATAATAGAGGCAGAGGAGAGAAAGGCAATTTGTACAGCCTCAAGCCTCATTCACATGACATTGAACACCACACACTGAGCTCTTGTTTGTCAAATACTTTTACCTCCTACACCGGGTAAAGGCAGCTGAGAAATATTTTCAAGTGAAGAATTATAATTATTGTCCAAAAATGTTCTTGTTTCTAAAAGCAGTATGTGACAAATCCCCTTCTATAGGTCATTCAGAGAAAACAATGTATGGATTATGTGCATGACCATAAATACTACAGTACTGATTCTAATACATACTGAAAGTTTGCAAGATAGCAGGGTTACTTTATCACCCAACACTCAGTTCATAATTCATTACTCGTTTTCTAAAGTGTGCTAAAGATATTTTTAGATGACTGACTTAAAATTAGAGAAAACATTAATTGCTTTTATTTTATTTTTATTTTTTTAAAAATCCAAAACATACCACCAAGAGAAATTTACAGCAATAAATCCAAAGCATAGAAACATAGGTCTAAATGAAATAGCTGGAGGAAAGATTAAATATTAGGAAATATGGTTGTTTTCAGACACAGAGCCGCCAGCACTTTTCACATTATTGCACGTTATCTATTTATGAGAGACTTTACGTTTATTGAGCCTAGAGAAAACCCAGAATATATACTACTGGTAGGAGGTGGAGGTATAGAGGTTTGCAAACCACTGAATGCAGACATAGCTGCCAATATCTTTATTAATGTAGGAGCTTGTTTCAAGTTCAACAGGCAGACATCTGGAACTGCTGTTTCATTCAAGCTGTTACGGTTTGGAAATATGGTTGTGAACTGGCAAAGAAAAAGCAAGGATTTCAAATGCTTAAGGTCTGGCATGAAGGGAAAAATCCACCACCTGCACAACTTCATAGTGTCCAAGTCGCCTATTTAATCAATCTGTGACATCAGACTATAAATAAGTGTTCGTCTGATTACATCTTTCTCCATATTAAACATTTCTTCTACATGAAGTGCATAACCTTCCTGCACAATTCTATCCAGTCAATGTCAATATTTTTAAGTCATGCAAATCAAAAGATACTTGCTTTCTAGCAAGAACCAGGCACAAGTCAATAGATACTACAGTTTATATCTTGCCCATCTCTTAACCCTCCCAAATAATACTAAAGTGTTTGTAGCACCTATGATTTCAGGCAACATTTTCCCGAACAGTACAATTTAGATGCACTGAACGCCCAGTTGGAGCAACCAGGCTGAATTTTGCTGAACACGAGCATGCAAGGGCAGAATGTGGGGATCAGGTGGAAATACTGTGATACGACAGAAATTGGTTTATTAGGATATTTTCACTCTCCCAATGATCAGAATAACAGAGTTGGAAGGGACCTTGGAGGTCTTCTAATCAAACCCTATACCACAGGTGTCAAACAACATTCTTTGCCTTTGTGAAGCAGGGATTAGCGTGGCATGCACGGGTTGCATCCAGCCTGTGGCCCATCAGTTTGACACCTCTGCCCTGTACCATTCCAGACAAATGGCTGTCCAACCTCTTCTTAAAAGCCTCTAGTAATGAAACACCCACAACTTCTGAAGGCAAGCCATTCCACTGGTTGATTGTTCTGTTAGAAAGCTTCTCCTTAGTTCTGGGTTGCTTCTCTCCTTCCATCTATTGCTTCTTGTCTTGCCTTCTGATACTCTGGAATTTGCATTTGGTGCTTTGCATTTCACTTACTAGGAAATGCAGCCACAGGCTCAGGAGTAACAAGCCAAGAGTAAATTATCTTCTCCAATGCTTTGCATTCATAGTTTCCGATGATATAGCTCATCATTTCTCATCTATGCAGGAGAGTAATATTGGTAGTCCTTGCTTATTGACTGCACTGAAAAAGGAGGTTTATGACCAGCCTTTGAACTTGCAGCCATCACGATACGCCCACTGTCATGTAATTGCAATTACATTTGACAACCAATGCATATTTACAATGGCTGCAGCATCCCATAGTCATTTAATCATCATTTATGGCTTTAAACAGGCAAAGTCAATGGGAACACCAGAAGAAAGTTGTAAGTCACAGTTATGTGACATTGTTCTTAACAGTTGTGGGTGATTTGTTAAAAGATCTCAGTGGAACTAACATTGTTATCCAGCATGGTCACAACATTGCTTAGAGACAGAGTTGCTGGTTCCAACTGAATTTGGTAAGTGAGGACTTTCTGAAGCTGTTTTTGAAGTTTGCACTTATTTCAGTGTTATTACAGAAATTAAAAACAGATAAGAGAATATTTGCTATTTAGCAAATTATATAAATTAGAGAAATGGGTTATTTTCTTCTTATTCTACTCAATATAACTATATCAAACTAATTCTCCAGATTAATCTCTGGGACTTTTCCACTGTCAGCAGAAACCGGTCTATCTGTCTTAATGCTTCCTGGGATATTGCAAGGAAGCTGCAAACTAGTAAGAAGATAACTTATAGATGATGAAAAAGATTTGTGCTGCAAACCTAGTTATTTCATGCTCTCTCCAGATGCTTCTAGGGCCATTAAAAGGTTCTAGGATATTCTTTTTTGTTGATTGTTAGCTGCCCAGAATTCATAAGTTAAAATGGCAGCCATTCTCAGTGTATTTCCTAAAATAAATCAATAGGCAAACAAAAGTTCATTGTACTCCAGCTAGAAGGTCAGTTCAGAGTAAAGCAAGAAGTACGTGGGTTTTTCTATCCAGTCTATAGGAAAACATAGGTAATAACAAGTGTACATTTTCTAGAACTTGAATCAGAACTGGGCAAAACTGGGAATATTTTGCAGGGCTGAATTAATAGTATCATGAAACACAAACGCTTCACTTAGCAATGGCAATCTCTGCAATCGCAATTGCTGTTGTTAACCAAATCCGATGGTCATTAGGCAAGGAAACTTCCTGCTGGTTTCCCACAAATCAAGTCAGTGGGGAAACCAGCAAAAACGTGACTTGCCATCAAGCTGGAAGATAGACGATTGCTGACAGGAAGGAATGGCAGGAACGGATGTGCAAGGGGGAGAGGAAGGCATATCAAGTCAGTCTTGGGGAGGGTGCACATGGGCACAAAGGAGGCATGGGGAGCTTCTGGAAAGGTGTTTGTGTGAGAGTGCAAGGGAGGCACAGAAAGTGTCAGGGAGTGTGTGTAAGAGTTCAAGGGAGGCTGAGCAAGGATCAAGCAGAGTACAGAAGGGAGGCTTGACAAAGAGGACGTATAGGGCTGTGAGTATAATAGGATCTAAGACAGAATGTACCAAGAAAATAAAATACTAGGAAACAGTTTGGCTACTTAAAAACAATTATCTTTGTAGCCTCAATACTTCTCATACTTACAAATGATTTCTTCCTGTGAAAATTGGAAAAGTTGTGGTGTTTCAAGCTTAATTTAGATTTATACGTCATTTCCTAAGGAATGGCCCTTATCCACAACAGTGTACTTCATTCATTTACAAAGCTTGTGGTATATGTATAATTTCCCTCTTTGCAAAAAGAAAAGAGAAAATATAGAAATACACAATTTAATCAAAACTGTTCCCATTTGTGGCTGTGTAGGTAAATCGATTATCAAGAGCACCAAACAAATAAAATAGTTCATGCTTTGTTAGCCTACACATTGAAATGGGGGAAAAAATAAAACTAAGGGCTAAAATAGTGTGGCAGAGGAGACTTTGCGTCCCACCAAAACAAAGGGCCCAAACTCATTTCCATGACCCTATACCTTCAGCCTTTAAAAAATACTCTCTCGGGAGAACCTTGGTTAGACCCATAGTGGTGGAGTGGAATGATAAAGGAAGAAGGAAAGGAGCAAGGAGCTGGCTCCTTCTTCCACTACCAGCCCTGAGTAGGCCATCTTGGTCAGTGTCTGAGCTCCCTCATATTACAGGAGCAAGTTGAGATGTTTGCCTTAATTCTCACAAATCACTACCAAACTTTACTGCAAAGGACTATTTCCAAATAAGTGCACATTATACCACAATTCAAAAAATAGATGAAACAAAGGTAATATATGTTTTTATGAGCCCAATGAAATTTTATTGAATTGTCAAATCATAGGAAAAAAATCATGCCACAAGAACACTTGATTGAGCATAAATTCAACCTAAGCTATCTTCATCACTATATGGGCATGATGAAGTATATTAACCCGAATAACAGCCAGCCAGTGTTTATAGAAATCTGGCTTGCTTTATTTCGACTGCTACTTCTTCCACCTCATTAAAGCAAGTGAGCACACATTTTAAATCATGATGAGAGACTTCAATTTTCACATCTTCAGGGATGCAGTGTCAAATATATTTGTAATGGCTTCATCTATTATCTGTCACTGCTGAGCAAACTAGGTGAGGAAAATAATGGTTAGTGGTACATTAGGTAGAATCCAAGCCTGATGAAAAGGAACTGTGCTAATGGAGTTGTTAACAAGTTTTGTTTGTTTGTTCAATCCGTGCAGGCCACAACAAGTTCGTAACTGATTCCCATGCATGAACATGAGTTCAATGAGCAACATAACTCTTTAAATCAAGAAAAAAGGAATGTAATAAAGGAGTTCAAATAACTACACAGTAGTAACTGCGC